>NC_134206.1:119146993-119450023 GCF_965140235.1 Caretta caretta | reverse complement strand
AAATACCAGCTTTCTAAAGATCCCCTGACCTACTTACTTAATGCTCCCATAGAGGATCTACATTTTAAAAAGAAAGACAAATCAATTAATTTTTATTGTTAGTATTTAGCCTTTGTATTACATACTAGTTAAAAAATGTAACCCCTCTGACTATAGAATTGTGGCATGGTAAAATATGAACTGTCTTGTAATGGAAAAACTTTCACACCAAGAATGTACACAAGAGAAGCGCCAAAAAGAGGATTGGTACTTAGAAATTTGGTCATCCTTTTTTAGTGTACACAGACGAGGAGGGCTCCCCAGCAAGCAGGCCAGAATCTTTAGACAGGTTCTTTGAATATTAATCTGATCCTGAATAAGTAATATACAATGTAGTATGTTAATGTTTTATTGTAAATTTGCCTTACTGAAAGTTTTTTTTAAATCATCTATTACTTACACGCTGTAAATACTATACACTTTCACCTATTTACATGGCTAGATCTGCCCATTTTAAATTGCATTCTGCTTCTACTATTCTTTCAGTGTATACTACATGACCCTGTGCCTGAATAAATCCATATAAAAAGTGCCCATAATTTGAACGATGTAATTCTTTCTCCCTCTTGATAATGTACATACAGCAAAAGATTTGTGCAATGTACATTTTAATTACTCTGTTTTGGGGGAAAACTTAAAACTAAAAGAAACTATTACTAAAGGAAGTGAGGTTTCTGGGTGTTGTTTCATGCTGAATTGCTGAGCTGTTACTAACTTATTATTTATACCAGCTTTGATGAACTCATTTGCCTATCATTGATTTTTGAAATCTATCACAACAGACTCATCTCCCTGAACCTCAAATGAACTCTCAGTGAAATTCTGGCAACTCTAGTTCACGTATCAAAGGCAGTGGGCATGATTCTTTTAGTTCTTTGATGCTTTTCCCATTATCTTCATTTCTCAGTCAGGGCAGCCCCCCAAAACACCAAACATTTGTACGCACACGCACACACAGAATCTGGCAGGAAGATGTGAGGATCTGCAGTCAAGGATAACAGCAGTTATTACTGAAGAAATAGCCAGGGGCATCACATCATTGATAACACAAGGAGCTAATTACCATGCAAAGCACAGAGTGCTGTAAGAAACGAGGCTGAATAAAGACTACACTGAATTCTTGGGATATGGGATGTAATTGCAAGAAAGCTACATCTGTACATATTTTATTTTATACTTTTCTTTTTTTTTTTCTTACCAACAGCTTTCAGAGAGTGATCTATAAAGGAACTTGTATTAAAAGAATTCCCAGTTTATGAGCCTTTTCCTTTCCTCTCAAATCTTTACACTGAAAAAAGGGAGAACAATCTACCATGGCAATCTAGTTTAAATGTAGGCCACATCTACACTTGGAGCTGGGGGTATGATTCCCAGCTGCGCAGACATGCTCATGCTAGCTCTCATCAAGCCAGCATGCCAAAAACAGCAATGTAGCCAGCGTAGCACGGGCAGCGGTGAGTGGCCGCATGGGCTAGTCACCCCAAGTATGTACCCACAGGGGGCAGAAGAAGTAGGTGGAGTACTAGTAAGATGAGAGCTAGTGCAAGTGTGTCTATATGAGCTGGGAATCACACCCCTAACTCCAACTGTAGCGTAGATGTAGCCTTAGTGTAAGAGATTGTTATGGCAAAAGTTTTTTATATCATTATTTGTGTTGCATTAAGTACTTCCACTAACTCTTTGCATTTTGCACTTTTTGCACTTTTTCTTCAGTGTAAGTTAAAAGTTATTGAAATATTTTAAATGTTGAGATATACCCACTGTACCTCCCGGGCCTCTGCCCACTCAGTCTGGGTCTTTCTTGCCATGCTGGCATTAAAAAGCTGGACATCAGCAACCAGTTTGGTGTCAGTTGGTGGTACGTTTGGGGTCCTTTCAAAAGTGGGTTCCTGACTGCAAGGATTCAATACTCTGTTCTGACACCCTCCTGATACATAACTGCCTCTCTGCTCACATCTCCACACCACGCAAACACTATAATAGGCTGGAATAATAGGTGGAGGTTACATTATGAAGCAATGTAAGATTATATTGCTGGAATTCATACATGCAGAGCAAATTAAAGTTCTGTTTGGTAACTGATGAGTGCTTACAACTTGCACTGATTATTTCTTCTAAAAAAAAACCCCCAAAACCAAAAAAACCCAATGCATGGGCATGAACTCTGATCTGCCTATATATCAAAAACAGGTTTCCATAGTCTACAAGAGAGTGAATCTTTATTTCAATGCAGAAAACGTCCAAATTTTTAAGAGGAATAAAAGACATCTGGATGGAAAGTACTATCGCACAGGAACTATTGATGCTTTAAAAAAAACTGCTTCCTCAAAGACAGTTAAGTGCCTAACTCCCATTGAAATCAATATAGGGCCTATTTTACTAAAGGAAGGGTACAGAAGGATTGTGGCCCAGGTTGTTAATGAAATAAAAGGCATCAATTCCCATTGAATGAAACTTCAGACTCACCAATATGCCTCATAACAAGTGCTTCCTTCTTCTTGCTCTCATTCATCCTGAGGTGTTGCATTCATGCCTACACTTTTCCCTTACCTCATGTAGAAAAAGCTTTTGCTGCATTCTCATTTAAGGTAGGAGCTACTAGAGATGGCCCTAGTTAAGGATACCTAATATTTTCCATAATAAGCCCTGTTTTCCCTTCTTTATAAGTTGTAGGATTTGTATTGTTTGGGTTGCAATACTGCATGTTTGCTCTGTCTCAATAGTGTTGTTGTTGTTCTGTTTAAAGGGGGTAAGGAAAATTCCAGCAACAACAATTAAACTATTTTTGAGGATAAGGCTAGGGAAAAATAGGGAGTTTTTCCAGTGTTAAATTTTCTCCCCCGTAATCATTTCTTTGGAGAGCTTTAATGCCTACAAGGACCAGGAAGATGAAATTTGGCATGTGGATGGTCATGGGGTCAGAGAGGTGACTTTTACCGTTCCCATGAAAATGCGTCTATATTTGGCAGAGTCGTCAGACTGAAAAAATCCATTTGTGCATGCTTAATAGGGTTTGTTAGCGGTTTGCTGCTTACATCTCGGAACATTCCATTTATACTGAGCATGTTGCAGCCCCCAAAAACTCCCTAATATGACAACTGCACTGAGCATGTTCCCTGGCAGAGAGTTAGAGCTCAGGCTGAGGGGATAATGTAACAGCAGGAGCAGCAATTGCATCCACCCCTTTGATTTACGGGAAGGCAAGAGTTGTGGTAAGGACCACAACTCGAGATAGCTGAAAGTCACGATTTCTACTTGATGGGAAATTCCAACATTTTGAATTTTGTTTTCTTTCCAAAGAGAACAAAACCAAAAAAATTCAAAATTTCCTGGAAAAACAAAATTTTTTGAAAAATTTTGTTTTGTTCAAATTGAAATGTTTTGTTCCAATTTCTACTTCTTAAAAATGTTATAGCATAATTTTAAATATAAAACAGAATTCAACACAAAACACTGAAATGTTTCATTCTGATAAAGTCCAAACATTCACTGACTAAAGTGCTATTTTTTTAAAAATCGACACAAAATTTAAATCAAAACCAACATAGAAAGTTCCCAGGGAAAGTTTCAATTTCAACTAAATAAAATTTTCTCAAGGAAAACATTCTATTGGAAATTTTTTGACTAGCTCTTATATGAGCCAATCCCTTTCCACTGCTCAAAGGGATAGCTCCCCTGTTCCTCCCTGTGTCATAAGAACAGCATTCCCCCACAGCTCCCTTTCCTCCTTGCAGTTGCAGTGACAGCTCCCATTTGAATCTACTTTAGTCACTATGAGAAGATGTGCTGGGTGTCAGGAGGAGATGATGAATTGTAGTCTCTTCTATTGCACTTTAGTGTTGCTAACTCTGGTATTTCACCATCCGTATTACACAGCAAGACTTCATGCCCCTACCTTAGAATGCAGACAAGCAGGGCTTGAACTGGGATAGGTCAGCCATGGTTAGCAGCCTGTCACTATTTTCTGGTGACATCTTGTTCTCCAGAATTTCAACTTTCATAAATAAAAAAAAGACAAAGTTGCACAGGAAGCTTTAGTTGGCATTTCCTAACTTTTCAGTGCTTTCCTTTGCAACCTTAGTTCTTTGCGTGTAATTTAAAATACAATTGGTTATAATCTGTAAAAAATAGCTATTCATTCTTAGGCTTTTTATTACTCTGCTTTGGACCTAAGACTCTAATTTTACAAGGGACCTCTGATTGTTTTCCGAGGAAGGCATCTAAATTTAAAAGCTGGGACTTGGGAGTAGAAAAACAACATTTTACTCAAGCTCTGTGATTAAAGTGTTGTACTAATTAAAAGAAAAACAGTTATTAAAAACATATAATTCACAGTGACTGTTAATAAACTCAATCCTTTTAATTAATATAGTCATTATCTTTCCAAAATGGATTCTTTACATTTATTATGGGGATTATTTTTCATATAATTGAACCTTGCAATAATGCTCTTTCCTCAAAAAGGGAAGAGGAGAAAGGTTTACAAGGATTTTCTTTTAAGAAGGCTTAGAAGTGTGCATTTAAAAAAACATATCTTTGCTCTGTGGAAAGGATCTGGATATCTCAGTCCTGGATCACATATCAATTTGAGTGCTAACATTACCCAGGAACTGTACCAGGAACTGAGAGACTCTCTGGCTAGGAAGCCAATGAATAATAATTAAAAAAAAAAATCTACAGGCAAATAGGAACACAAAATGATCAAATAGATATGCACTGACTGCAAGCTGCTTAGAACTCGTTAATTGGACAGAGCCTGTTTTGTTCATCATAGATGATATATAGATTCAAAGCAACTCAGCGAGTCATTTGGTACTTTCCAGTTGGATAAGGAAAGTGAGATTTGGTGACAGATGGTGATGAGGAGTCAGCAGAGAAGAAAGGTAATGGTGGAAATTGAAAAGTTGTAGAACACGGTGGTTCCTAAACTTCTCCACAGAATGGATGACAGTAGAACCTCAGCTTTACAAACACCAGTGTTCAACAGACCAGTTATATTAACAATTTTTCTTGCCAGAAAAAAAATCACATAACGAAACTGAAATAGATGAAGTAAAAGTAAACATCCCTTTACATTCTGATGCCTTCAGTGCATTGGAAATTGCTTTGCATTGGTGTGAAGAACAAGAGGAAAACAGTACAGTGCACCGCACTTTACCTTATGCATTGTACCTACTATAATTTTGAGGTATTCAATTTTATGAACTCTGCAATCTTCAGTTAGTTTATAAAACAGGGATTCTTCTGAACATGGTAGTAATGAAATTGTCTGATGGACCACCTCTCCTTCCATTAATGATTGCATGGACCCATCTCCCCTTCCACTGTTGCTCAGAAAACATGCCTGTGACAACTACAACAACTGCTTTCATGGAAAAGAAATATTAAGATAGTAAGTTATATTTTTAGCTGTCTGTCTTTTGACCCACGGACCACAGTTTGGGAACCACTATCATAGACAAATAATGGAGAGGGTGAAGAGGTTGCATTTAGTAATGGAAAAACATTTTCTGCAAACTATAGCTTAAGAAATAGCACATGCCATACAGAAAATGATTTTGGAAATCCACTTTTCTTTGTATTACCCAACTGTCCAGACAATTTAAGGGTCTGATCTAGCAAACTTCCCTTGTAAATGGGAGATCTGGCCGTTTAAGGACTCTGGGTGAGATTTTGTGCTATGCCTGTAAGGATACGTCTACAATGTAACCACAGGGGTGACCGCTGCATGTGTAGACATGACCAAAGCTAGCTTGGGTTAGCTATCTTGAATTACAATAGCAGTGAAGCCTCAGCAGCATGGGCAGCTGCACTGAGCATTCAGGCTTTACTTCAGTGGCTAATCCATGCTGCTGCAGCTTCACTGTTACTGTTATTCAAGCTAGATAGATCAAAGCAACTCCAGTATGTTTTTAGTGCTGCAGTCACACCTCTGCTTGCAACGCAGATATATCCTAAGAGGCATAACTCGCAGCCTAAGCTGAGTGGGGGCTTTATGCCACCTTTCTGCACTCCCACTTCTGGGCCACTCTGGAGGCTGGAGTGACCTCTGGCACAATTTAGACAGCCTACAGGCTTAAGTTACAGCAGCCTCTGGTCTGCCCTATGGGTTTCAGCGCTGCCCAAAATCTCTGTAGCACTACATGCTGTGGCCCAAACATCAACACATCTCTTCCTGCCCCAGCATGCCCCATACACCAGAGCTTGTGACGGGGCCCACGTAGACAGCTTTATGCCTGTCTTGCATAGTGTCTGTGCTGGGGCAATCCTCTCTCCAGATAGAGGGCTTTTAGAGTCCCTTCACACTGCTCCAGCCCTTTTACCTAGGGCAAAGGAAACAGAATAGAGGGGAGAATCTCACCATCCAGGTAGGACCCGTATCTAACTTAAGTTGTACCTATTGTGCTTTCTATGTTTCGAGACATCCAGGATGTTTCTTTTTTTCATATTGTAGTATGGCTCCACAAGCAGAGTGGGTGAGAACAAAAGAACACCTAGGCTATGTTAGCAGTTCCATCTTTCCACCTCAGTTGAACTCAGAATGTGAGGACACTAATAGCAAAAGAGACATTGTCAGGTAAGTATGTTCACAGATTATGGTGGGTGCTTTAAAATTTTAAATTAAAAGAAAAAAATTCCCTCAAATCCCCCTTCTATCCATTACAAGCAACAATGGAACAATCAATTATCACAGCTACATTGGTAACGTTTCCTATAAAAGTAGCTTGGGGACGTCAAGTGAATGGCACAGGCAGATGGGCTAAGCAATTTAACTGACTTCAACATTTTATTCATAAAAAACACTGCAGCCCAGGAACAATCAAAGGGAGCGTAATGGACAAGAGCTGCATTGTTCTATTAATAAAATATAAAGGTTTTATTGTTATTGGGAAAGAGTGACTATCAAATCAATACTGTGTCATAATATATTAATGTTTTTTCTTCACTAATGAAACAATGGATGCTGATGTGATTACACTCTCTTGCCACATAGCTGAAAAATATAATAAGATAGCGGTAATTAAAATTGCTCCTGGAATATAAGGTGCTTGATCCTGCAAGGTGCTGAGTGAGGGCCCTGAGCTCCCACTGAAGTCAACAGGAGTGGAAGGCACTCTGCACTTATCAGGAAGTACTCAACAGATTGCAGAATTAAGTCCTTATGCCTCCTTCGCCACTAAAAATTATGTCATTCCAAAAGAGTTAATTGGAGTCCTTTCAAAATGCCTTCTGCACAGTACATTTACTACTGTACTGAATTATCTTAGTGCATACTGTAAGTGTATTAAATTGATTAGCTGTTTGACATAACAGTCTTTTATTGGAAAGTTTCCATAATGAAAACTGGAGTCCTTTGTTTTTGTAATAGGTAAAGCACCGTTAGTGAAAGTGCGAGCTTCTCACGTAGCCCACAAAGGCCCTCAACAGTAACCTAGAAAGACCTTCTATGCGACTCATAGAGTTCAGTCTCCATTCCTGTTCAATTCTTGGCCTCTCTGTTACAGAGAATGCCAGCATTGCCAGTTAGTGTCAACTGGAATGTAGTCTTTTTTGTGTGTGATGTGGACACTTGTCCACTAGAAACTGGACTGAGACCACCATATACGTGTAATATATTGAGTGTATTTGTCCAGGAAGAATATACAATAATCCTAATATACATATGTAAAGCAGCAACAGTTAGAAAAAAGAATATTATGGCACTATTAATCTTTCAGTAACTTAATATGTATATACCACCAGCTATGACAATATCCAATTAATTAAATGGATTAATTTGCCAAGAGATCTTTTTAAAAAGATTTTAATTAACAATAAATCAATAAAATTATTCAACATGAAAATCAATTACATCCCTGTTTACATTATTTAACTCCAAATATTTTTGTTTTGTGTGCTTGTAATTAGCAAGCTATAAAAGATGCCATAAATAGGAGCATAATGAGAGGAACTGTTTATAAATGATAATTGGTATTCATTCCCATTGAGCTAAAGGTTATGTGATTACAGAGTGTAGCAAAGAAAGGGTTAAACCTATTACCGGTGGAAGGCTTTGGAATATGGAATTCTGTGTAATCCTTTCCTGAATAAGAACGCCCCCCTGCTAAAGGGACCCCAAAACAATGTTTGACTGAAACTCTAATGCCTGTGGAGGCGTGGAAGGCTCTCCCTTAAAACGTACTCAAATCCATTCAACAGTGACCAAATTGGAAGCAAAAAACCCTTTCTTGGGATCTGAAGAAGGATACAAAGGGAGCCTGAATTCTTCATCCTATTGGTAAAGCAAGCTTCAGGGCCCTTACACCACCTAGCACAAAAGGAAGGGAGAATAATATTCAGATTCCTACAAAAATCTGAATTAATCTTGGGGGGAAAGCTCAGAGCAGGCAAAGAATTACTCTGTCATTGTGGGAAACAAAATCTAGCTTCATTGAGTCTCCGTGTGGACACTAAGGGCCACCAGAAAGGCCACTTTCACTGAGGCCCAAAATAAGGATACTGACGCCATAACTTCCAAGGGAGCAGCACAGAGAATGAAGCAACCACAGTGAAATAGTCTAGATTCCCAGGAGGTAAAATTGATCTAGTCTTCATCTACATCTGCTTCATGGTTCTGAAAAACCAGGATCACACCTCAGAGAGATAGCTAACCCCCAGCATAGACAGCACCCTCCCATCGGCTTAGGTAGCGAACATGGGGAAGAGACCAATTAGGGGAGCTGTATTGCTGATGTCTGCCTTCTCAGTGTTCTGAGACAGAGACTCTTATCTAATCCTAACTGAAAAAACCTCCAAGACCTGGAGAGCCCAGCAAATTTTGGCTTCCAGCCCTATCCATTCACTAGCCCAAGAGAGTGTCCCAGGTTAAACAGGCCCTAGAAGTAGACAGCAGAGTGTCTATCACTATGGAAGACAGACCAAGATATTCCAAGGCTCTTCTCTCTTAAATCAGACTTCTACATACATCTTTTCTAGGGCAGTGGAATGTACTGGTCCTTGAGACTAGAATTGATTGGCGTTTCATTAGAACATGCTGATTCATCAAACCCAGCCTGTTTCACAAAAACACTTTGGGTTCAACCAATATTTGTAGAATTGCACAAAGTTCTGAAAACTGACCATTGATTCCTACCCTGTTCTCTGCTTGTGACACATAACAATCTAGCCTCCTGTGGGCTGTAATACTTTGGTCTAATTCTGGTTGTTGGGTTTGGTGCAGATGCCGGATGGTGTTAGTGGCCTGTGATATACAGGAGGTCAGACTATGTGATCTGGTGGTCCTTTCTGGCCTCAAACTCTATGACTACATAGGCAGAGAGCACTAGAGTATGTTAATTTGAGTTTAGTACCTTTTACATTGCATCAGCAGGGTCTACCCGGGACAATTAAGAACCCAGCACATTAGTGTGCTTTACAAATCACACCCCTCTGGTGCACTTTGCTGTGCCATGCAGACCAGCCCTGAGATAAATGACACCCTGCTGTGAGTGGCTGAAAAAGTTTGGCCAGCCTGAGGGTACGCCTGCAATGCAATCAGGAGGTGTGACTGCGGCTCATGTTGTCAGAAGCCCGGGCACTGACAGTCCAGCTCAATGGTTAGAACTGGACTGAAGGGGTCAGGAACCAGAGCCAGAGGCAAAGTCAGGAGCCAAGGAGGAGGACATAGGATGGAGCAGGGCAGGAACAAGGCTGAAACAAGAGCGATCACAGTGGCGGACCAAAGACTAGATAGCGACCTGCTTCTGCTGAGCTTAAAAGCAGGCTGCTGGATCTCTTCAGCCAATCGGGTGAGTCAGCCAATCAGACGGCCCTATTGCAAACCAGCTGAGCTCATTAATCTGCCTGGAAGCTGGGTTGGCCAGTCCTCATGCTCAGCTAAAGGTGCTCAATCCACCTTGCATAGGGAAGGACACAAGGCCTGACATCTGAGCGGGTGCTCTCAGAGAGGATGAGAAAGAGGACAGAAGTGCAGCTACCATTATAACCATGACTGTGACCCTCTGTTCTATTCCAGCAATATCACGCAAAAGCCTTTTAAAATAATTATTCTTCCAGTCATTAAAAGAGCAACAAACCAACCAGCACCAAATCTAAAAGTTCCAGGAATGTTAAAACCAGAATCAATATTTTCAGCAAGCAGATGATGTTGCAGCATGGACAAAGACCAAACAAACAAAGAAACATGGTGAGAGACTCCCCTTTCTCCGGCAGCCCTTGGTCAGTGCTGTGGCAGTGTACAGTAGGGGCCATAAAAGCCCTTTAGCCAGCCAGGGAGCATTGGACAGGCGCATGCTGACCTATGCAAGCCCCCATGGAGGGGGTGTGCCGGAGGTAAGTTGGAGGGAGGGGTAGAGTATTTGTTGGGGGAGGGAGGAAAGTCCATGTAGTTTGTACAGCTACAGGAATTCTCAGGTGCTACAGACAGCAAAGCAGCCCATAAGCAGCCTGGGAGTGCACCAGAAATTAGAGATTTATGCTGGGGAACACGCTGGTCCCTGAAGCAGTCGGCTCTCCTGGTTTGCACCTTTCCATGCTGCATCTCCTCCAGGTGTAGTACAGAATCTCAGGCCTGTACTTTTGTCTCCTTGGATCTTCAGCTGATGTCATTTGTACATTTCCACATGACAATGTTCCTTTTAAAGGCATATCATCATCTGAAAATCATATTACTGTCTGATAATTACCGTAGTTACTTGTGGTTGTCACAAGTAACACGTATTGAAAGAGATTAGAGAGAGAAAAAAAATCTCTATTTTACCACTTTATTTACTTTGTGCATTTGACAGTACTTTATGTATAGTCAGCTTTTACCATTCTCCCTGTAGAGTTAGGTGGTTAGCCAGTTTTCCCTCCTGTTTGCATGGGTCTTCCATAGAGCAACCAGGGAGAAGAAAAACTTTTTTTTTTTAAATGGGCAAATAAAATGGTAGAACTACAAAAAACTGGCAGGCACACTCAGGGGCAGGTGCAATGACTGAAGCCACTTTTAACATTCAAATTGACATTATCCTTTTAATATGAAAAATTAGTAGGAAAAATAACGAACACAGTGCCATATCTTGGTAATTTCACACTTTACAAGCCACAATTGGCCTTTGTCTACCATGAGGTTTGTAGTGTTCTGGTCAGTGTGTATGTACCACTGTCCCCTACTGGCTGGAATGCCAGGCCTGCTAAGTGTATCTATGGCTACTCCAGGTGCAAGCTGAAAAAGGAAAAAGAAAAGGAGTACTTGTGGCACCTTAGAGACTAACCAATTTATTTGAGCATGAGCTTTCGTGAGCTACAGCTCACTTCATCGGATGCATATTGTGGAAACTGCAGAAGACATTATATACACAGAGACCATGAAACAATACCTCCTCCCACCCCACTCTCCTGCTGGTAATAGCTTATCTAAAGTGATCATCAAGTTGGGCCATTTCCAGCACAAATCCAGGTTTTCTGAGTGAGAAAACCTGGATTTGTGCTGGAAATGGCCCAACTTGATGATCACTTTAGATAAGCTATTACCAGCAGGACAGTGGGGTGGGAGGAGGTATTGTTTCATAGTCTCTGTGTGTATATAAAGTCTTCTGCAGTTTCCACAGTATGCATCCGATGAAGTGAGCTGTAGCTCACGAAAGCTCATGCTCAAATAAATTGGTTAGTCTCTAAGGTGCCACAAGTACTCCTTTTCTTTTTGCGAATACAGACTAACACGGCTGTTACTCTGAAACCTGAAAAAGGAAAATCGCCCTACTACCACTAGTACAGCTAATGGAAGTTTTAGGCCTGATCTACACTAGGAACTTACACCGAAAAATCCACACCTCAGAGAGCTTGCTAACCCCCGGCATAGACAGCACCCTCCCATCAGCTTAGGTAGTGTCTACACAGAAGCAGTAGAGTGGCACAGCTGCATTGCTGTAGCATTTAAGTCTAGACATACTCTTCCTTTAGATCAAGTACATGGGGCATGTATTTTTTTAAGCAGAAGATCCTGATTTCCATTTCCATTGATACCTAGGATGTTCTGTATAGCCCCAGAATCATTACAGGAAGCACAGAAAATAATTTGATATAGAAGGAATTCAGAGTGGCAAAAGAAGTGGAAGTCTTCAGGTTGAGAAACCATGGTGCTTTTGTTATATGTTCTCACTGATTTTATTCATGTTGATATTTCCAGGTTAATAAATGCTATAAACATGTTACTATTTTCTTTATTGTTTCTCTGCTGCTTTTGAGTGTTTTATTTATTTATTTAATCCCCCAGCCTAATTGCAGGTAATTTAGTCCAAGGATATTACGCTCCATCTCTGATCCTGCAGTGGAAATCAAGAAACAAGTTTTTTGTTCTCAACACATTAAACTTTTTCGTCTAGCTTTAAAAAAAATTCTTTTATGTGACTCTGGTATGGCCCTGGAGTAAGTTGTTATTGGGCACCAAAAGACAGAGGAACAAAAAGACTTCTCAAAATGTCAAGATATACTGATTTCATCTTTCTGTCTCACTTTCAAAAATGGTTCATACAGGCTTGCTTAATCTGAGTAAGATGATTGAAACTGCAAAAGGGATAGTGTTTATAGGCCTTTGAATTTATATTACGAACACTAAAACACTTTTAAAAGAACTTTTAAAAAAGCAAATATTTTAGTTAAGTTCTGGGGATCAAAGCTTCCTCTGAAGTAAGCCTATCATTATTTATATGGAGAGATTTTCAATAGTCAATAGCAAAGTTGCAGGCTTGACTTGTGAAATGAGCCAGTGATAGAAAACAGAGATTTTGATCAATACCTTAACCTGTGAAAATAAAAAGCTATCTGAAATCCATTGATTACATTAATGTCTCGTAATTTGTTTTATAAGCCAGCTATTATGATATATAAAATATGCACAAATTAAGTGATTAAAAGCCAGGGTATATAATAACTGTTGGTTTTCCCAAATCAGAATTCTGGAATAATAAAAATGAATGTAATACACAGGACTAGGGTTGCCACCCATGGGTTCTGTGTCCAGGTGTCATTTAGGGTTGCCAGGTGCCGGGTTTTCGACTGGAAAGTCTGGTCAAAATGGGGTCCTGGCAACCCTAAATGGCATCCGAACCAAGAGTCCGGTTACCATGGTGTGGAGGAGGCAGTGGCTCATTAATCTGCGCCAGCCCCTGCTGAGCTGGGACCTCCTTTTTCCTGCAGGCAAGCTCCTTGAGATGATACAGAGTGTGACAGGAGGACATGGGGAGAGAAGCAAGCGATGGGGGTGTGGTCTTGGGGGAAGAGGCAAGGGGAAAGGGGGTTGGGCCTGGGGAAGAGGCGAAAACAGGGGTGGGCCTTGAGGGAAGAGGTGGAGCAGGGGCAGGGCCTTGGGGGAAGAGGCAGGGCAGGGGCAGTGTCTCTGGGGTCCAGTTACCAGTAATTAGAAAGGTGGCAACCCTACACAGAACACAAAAATGTCTTCACTTGATGTTTGGACATTGCATAAGAAACAGAGAAGTATGCATTGTGTTGAATCTATCTGCATAATATGTATGTGTTATGAACATGGACTACTCCAAAACTATTTGTTTTGGATGAGACAGGATGTATTGAACATATGATATTTAATACCACATTGTCATCAGTTGTCACACTTTGTTTATTGGACCGAATAATTTGTAATCATCCAATGATTATGTTTATTCTGCACTCATTGTTTTCAGAAAATATGAATGATAAAGATCAAATTATTTGTATAGTTTTATTGTACTTGTTTGTTTATTATAGAAAGGATGAGTTTCTCATCCCATTGTACACTAACACTTTGGAAGCAGGGGCTGAGGTTTTGGATGTTATAGTTCTCTTTGGATGAGGAACACACAAAGCTTTTGCTGGTCTTTAGTTGCAATTCTATATTAATATTACAAAGTATGAATAAAATATAATACAAGAGAAAGCTGATAAGAATATGGTTTGAAAGAGCTACACTATACAAATCTCATACCTCTCAGGAGGATGCAATAGGCTATTCATATTTGGAATGCTTCCCGGCTCAGTTTCTGTTTCCCTGTTCATAGCTCTGCTAGCATTTGCAAAATGTTTCATTTGTTCATGTGACTTCTTAGTCTTTGCTAGAAAAGAAATCTGTTGGTCTTCTTAGTCTTTGCTAGAAAAGAAATCTGGCCAAGTGGAGAATCAAGACTCAAATGTTCCGTGCTATTTTCAATACCAGACATTCAGCCTTGCTCTTAGCTAGGGAAAGAATGGAATTAGCACAAGGTGAAACTTTCCTGTCAACGCTTTTTTGTGACCCTGTTTTTGCTGGATAATTACTGTTATCAAACAAGGTACTCTAGCCAGCACGGAATACAGGGACATTTAGTTATTCATGAACATATTTTGTGTGTTAGAGGCCAGGCTTGGCAATTTAGGAGTTGTCAGTTCTATATTGACTCTGCCATAGAGCTGGTGGGAACAATTCTGACGAAACGTTCTTTCGTCAGAATTTGTTGATTCATTGAAATTGAAACAGTCTGGAGATAGTTCAATTTTGATGAAGTTCTTCCAGAAACCAAGCAGGGGTCTGATGGATCCCTGCCAGCCAGGCAGGTTTTGAAACCTGATTGTCTGCCAGCTTGCCTGCCCGGCTCTGCACCAGCCCACCATGCAGGCTGTCTCCAAGTTGGGGACCCCAGGGCTTCCAGGATTCACAGCTTGGGGGCAGCTTGCCAGGTGGACTGCCTCTGAGCCAGGGACCCCTGGGGTTCCAGACAGACTGCCCCTGTACAAGGACTCCGTTCTCTTTCATGAACAATTTAACAATTTGGGGATTTTGCTTTGAATTGGAATGAAACCACAATTCAAAATATCAAAATCATCTACAAAATGGAATTAGCTTTCTTGGAATAGCTCTACACTGCCAATTGAATGGCTCTGAGAGAAGGGTAGTAGTTTGGATCCTGTTAGTTTCATGAGATATGTATATTTCCTGCAGCTGACCTTGGGAAAAGGTAATCTGCCTAGTTCTCTATGGTTATAATAATAATGCCCTACTATGCTTTTTCTTTTGCATTGTCACTATAACCATATTTCACATATTTGTAAAATTATAACAACACTAGTAAATTATTATACAGTGATGCTCATATACTGGATATTAGTCCATCACTATTTAATAATTCTAAAAATGATGACCAAAAACTTCAATGAACGCAAATGCAGAGTGATTCTACAATTTCACCATGACCATTTTGAGTTTAAATGAAAACATCAGTGTAATAAAGAAATATTCTAATCACTACTAGTTTGTCTAATTAAATAAAGCAAAAATCACTAAACATATTTCAAGTGTTATCATAAAAAAATAATCATTAATACTCAGACAGAAAACTGCTATCATTCACAGCCACAAGATCCAGAATAGAATGGAAAAAATTTGGTTCCCATTTGAAAGCACTGGAAATCAAAGGAGTAATCCCCCAAGTCAGCAAAGGTCTTAAGTCAATCGAAAAAGTTAAGCATGTGTTTAAGTGCTGTCCTGAAAAGGAATGCTATCATGAATCAGGTGCTAAAATTAACATATTGTACGGATGCAAGTGACTATTACTATGGGAATTTCAAAGCTTTCTTGGGCAGAGACTGTGTTCTTTGTTACTTGTCTGTACAGTGCTTTGCACTAATGGGGTTTCTAGAGACTACTGTAATATGAAGAATAATAATGTGATTAGCAACATCACTTGTTAGTGTCATAACAGCTTCTAAAAATATTTTTGCCACATGAAAAACATCCCCATTTCTCCTTCTCATTGCTACAAATGCCTACTCTCCATGATCTTTGGATCATCAGTACTACAGTAGCCAATTTTCCAATAAAGGTAGCACCTTTGATTTTGGGGATATTCATTTGTGTCTGTCTCTCTGATTTATATCCAGCACAGTGGAAGTTTTGTCAACTACATTTATATGCAATTAATTTACAACAAAGGTATTCTTTTCCTTTACCTCCGGCTCTACAACTCTCTGAGAATGTTGCCAGTAGGAACTACCACTTCCACTACCAAGTCTTCTTTATAATATAAGCATTATATATTTTCAGTACACATATACACAGACGGGGAACAGGTGGAAAACCAGGTTCATGACTAAAATATTGCTAACATAGGCCCTGATCCTATGTGGTGGGCTATTGTGCATCAATGAAGGCTACATGGAGTCACTGACATCCACTTGTACAGCTCACTATGCAGGATTGAGGCCACAATTTGGAAAAAGTGATGCAGTTTTCATTACTATGCCATTGCTTTTCGTACTTCACTGATGGTTATTACCTAGTAATATGTTTCAAATCAAGGCACAAGAGAACAATATGAATCTTAAATCCTAGAACATAATTTGAAAACTGAAAACAAAATTGTCTTGCAAAAGCATAATATTTGTTCATTTTGCACTCAGAATACTGACACTAGAGAGACCAAGTTAAAAAAAAGTCATAACGGCTTGATACTTTGCTCTGCCCTTTGCAAGATCTACTGTCATTGGAAAGGAAGTGAGATTAGCTCAGAGCACACCCATTTTTATATCCAGTCCTTCTCATTTCTCATTTCCAATCCAGAGGGTGCATGCACACAACCCAACAGCTTCCTAGAAAGTTCCAACCCTATGCATGTGCCAATTGTGGGGAGCCAATTCCCAAAGGGAAAGTATTTATGATTTCCATTTCACAGAGTGGGAAACTGAGACACCAACAGGTTACGTAACTTGCTATCTGTGTTCAGCTTGCAGTCCGTCATTTGGGAAATGCTTATGACACACTGGATGTACCTTTCACAAAGAATCAATATGGCATTGGGTATGTTCTGCCATTTGACCTGATACAAAGGGATTGAATGTGGATAATTTTAAATAGTCTACAATAATGTAATAATTTCATATATATTCACTTCCTTTCATCACAAAGGATTCCAAAGCACTTTAAAAGCTGTGTATACAGGGGTTATTTCCCACCACTGAAATGCACTGCTTCACAGGTGGAATGAGACTACCAAAGACCATAGAAAAAGTTGAAGTTAGACTAGATAGCAGACCTCTACTAAGGAAAATCATTTTTCTGCTATACTGCTAGTTGGTTTATTGTCAGCCTGACCCATCATGAAGAATGGGGAATGACTTTAGAAAGAGGAATGAGAGTGAGATCAAGCACGTCTACATCACATCATAGTGAATGAAACAAAGCTGTATGCCATCTAGTTTATGTGGTCCCAAAAAAAGTTAACTGAGCTACTGAAGCATTGCTTCTGTAATACAAATGACATCTTTGACTTAATTTCATTCTTGTGGTCTGATTCCTCTACTGTTAGAATTACAGAACTACTTTTTTGGGGTGTGAGGAGGGTGAAATGATGGCTTCTGCATTAGAAAATTATAACCCTCTAATGTTTATATGGTATAAAAACAGTAGATCCTCTGAGACAAACTCTGAAAATACAATTATGTAACGAAACATAATTGACCAAAACACGCTGTCAATTTTCAAGTCTGTGACTCCAGAATAGGGACATGTATAAGCATTTGTGTAAAAAGACAGTAAATGATTACTGACTGATTACAGAGAGGCTAGAACCTGAAATTTGAAATATTTATCATATTGTGAAAGGAAGGGTGAGGCGAATGAGGCCGAAGTTTTGCAACTACTGTATATTTCTAATATGTAACATAAATGCTGAAAATTCCTCCTCTTTATAGTTCTGATTCAGCAGCAATCGGTTCTCATTTACTTTACTGAGGTGGCAAAGGTTACACAACTCTGAAACACTTCCTATTTCAAAGAGAAATGAAACCAAACTGAGCTAATTTGTGTACAGCTGCAGGCAACATAAACATGGCTATGTAGAATTCTTTATATAGTATAAGCCTTTGTACTCCATACTTCAAGGAAGTTAATAAGTAGGTGTCAAACTCTGAATTAAAATTCCCAGAAGAGGACACAGCACAAAGGACAATAAAAATGATTTTTAAATAATCATAGGGATAAATAGCATCCACTTCTGACAAATGTAAGTACTGGCATAAAATGTTATTAGGCTACAGAGATTTTCTTTTGTTCAGGAAGTATGTTTTATTCTCCAGCAGTGTCATTCATCATCCTAATGAGCCCTCAAAATGTAAATTAAATAGCAAAGACTGATTCATTTAAAAAACATCTTTGTGCTGGCTGTTAAACCATTTTTCTACTTTTATCCTTATATATTGGTTAATTCTTTCCTTGCAAAATAACCCCTGAGCACTTGGACACTTTATAGGCCAGGCTTATACAATGCATATTTTCCATAAACAGTGTTTATTCATTGGTGCTTTTTGTACAGTAATTTTTTTTTTAATCTTATTTAGGAATGTTGTGCCCCTTAACTTATATTTGATCCAAAAAAATCTCAGAAACCTGTGTGTGCATGTGGTTTTTGTTTTATTTAGCATCACTTAGTCCTGGGAAACCCTCAATGGAAAAGGATTAGTAGAAATTTCAAGCAGCTCCAATGTACTGAACTGAATGCATTAACAAATAAGCAAACACCATCTCCACTCACAATGGTGAAAGAATAAGGTCATGAGCTCAATTAGTTCAGATTTCTTGTTATCTGTTGATAAGAACATTACACATTCTTACCATGAATACAGAAACCAGGTTTCATACTTGACCTGAATTTATGCATGAGCACGCACACAACAACAGGAGTGACTAGGAAGAGAGCTTCTCTGGAGTCAATCCAGAAAAAATACAACAAAAAAGGAAAACAGCAGCAAAACATGCCTCATTTTAGCATGATTGGTCTTCACTTGCCTTGTTCTCGGTCTCTCTGCCCCTGTCTCTAGTGCTGCTGTAAATCATCCTCAGGCTTATTTTTTGGTGTGTGGAAAATGAAGATACAAATATTAATCGCAAGAGTGAAGTTTGCCTGATGACAAGAGTGTTGTCATTAAACTGCATATGGGAGATTCAAAAGCCACAATCTTCAGAATAAATTATCATAAAATCTAAGTATCCTGTGACGTTATGTTTTTATGAGGTCAAAATGTTGGAGAAATACACAAGTCATTAGGATGAAACCATCCAGCTGTGAAAGAGGTAAGCATGTGTACTGTATCTTACTGCTTGGGATCCCAGAAATGGCCTAAGATCAATGGCTTTCCTTATTATAACCAAACACATAAAGAAGAAGAATTGATTCAATGGTGTAATTGAGTTTGGAGAACCTGAAGACAGGTTCATGTGGACGATCTTTGGCTGGACCGTCTTTTGATGACAGGTGACCCTTTGGATAGTTTACTAGCTACAGTTAATACAATGATTAATTATACTTCCATGAGAACTCTACATATCACATACCCCTTCTCTGGGGGTCACTCTCCTTTGGGAATAATGAACAAATCAAGCCTCATGTCTTTGTTTCTGTACAGTTTGCTTAGCCTTTTGATCCCAGTTCCAGACTCCTTCCCAAAACAGTTACTGACTACCCCTGCAGGCTTGCACTCCCAAGTCCCAATCCATTCCCCAACCATTTCCACATATCAAAGTACTTTGCAAAAGTGAGTAAGAAAGACTTTGCCTATAGAACAGATTGCTGAAACTGAAGAAATATTTGAAGACAAACATTTTATTCATCTGGCTGCATTTTAGAAAAATCTCTTGAGCTTCTCTCCTGCCTATGATGCAGAAGACTTTCTGAGCTTGCATCTTACTTGACTGGACTACAGTTACAAACAGCTACAAGAGGTGATACCTACAGTTCACATTCTTTATTATTTTCTCATTTGTACAGTATCTATATTTTGACTAGCTGTACTCCTTTACAAGAACATCATTCATTACCTACATTTTACAGATGTAGAAACTGAGGCACAGAGTGAGATGTGTGGGTTCAACTCTGAAAATTAACTAGAGGGTATGTCAATTCAGTTGCCAAAAAATGAAGAACATAAAATGAGTAAATGCTTCTGAAAATTTCTGTTACTGCCGTGCTGTAGGTCACACAAGAAGTCAGAAGAAAATGAACAACAAAACCCTGGTCTCCTGACTCCTAGAGAAGTTTCCTTCTCTAACTGCCCACCATAAAACACTGCCTCAACCTTATTAATGAGATTATACATTTCAATGTATTGTTCAAAGAGGTCTTCATATGAAATGGTATCCAAAGGCTAGTCCAGGAAATGGGTTTTTACTCTGCATTACTGAAAGTTGAATGGATTGTGTTTTTCTTTTAATCAGCTCGTATTTGATTGTTAAAATATAGTAAATGGTCGGGGAGGGGATTGGGACTTGGAGAGCAAGCCTGCAGGGATAGTCAGTAACTGGTTTGGGAAGGAGTCTGGAACTGGGATCAAAAGCCTAAGCAAGCGGTTCAGAAGCAAAGACATGAGGCTTGATTTGTTCATTATGTCCCAATGGGAGTCACCCCCAGGGAAGGGTAGGCAGTATTTGCACAACTCCAGAGGTTCAGTAGTGGAGGATGCCAGGACAAATGGTGGAATATGTTGCTTCAAACTATTGTCCAGGCAGCCTCCTTCCCAGCCACTCCCACTTCTGCACTCCTGGCTCCTCATCGGACTTGTCTTTCTCCATCCCACCTCTTTCCTGGCTGCTTGCTCCACTCTGCTTGCCCAAACAGTCCCGGTCTCCTCTCCCCCATCCAGCTCTTCGTTTCTGTCCCAGTCCCAGTCTCCCCTGCTTCATCCAGCTCTGAGTTCTAGTCTCCTTGCCCAGACAGTCCCAGTCACAACTTCTCTTTCCTTCTCTCCAGTTTCAGTCTTACCTCCTTGTCCCAGTCTTGGAAACAACTGCACTCTTTTGGCTGAAATGTTTAAAAAAAAAAAAGCAAAGAAAAAAAAAAAGCGAGCCTGAGGCAAACACCCATCATGAAAAATTTCAGCCCAAGCAGTTAAAGTTTGGCAACTGAGAAAAGGATCTTGTAATGGGAACTGTTGGGCAACTTTCATAACAGGTGGCGCTTCCAGACCCACCTGTAATTATTTTAGCTAATTTTATAATACACGATTAGAAAGAACGTCCCAGAACTAGAAAATGTTTCTTTTGTTTCTGAGCTTAACACTGAATCTACCAGTACAGTATTTTTCTTGTCCTTTCACACTGTATTGACATCAGAACAGATATTAATTACCGTTTACTGCTGATTTGACCATCACAGAAGACATACTATTAATCTCTGTTCCATTTCTCCATTTTTCTTGGGAACAGAAGAGTCACCACGTTTCTTTAGGCAAACATGGAGAGGAAAAAATAAAATAATATTTCCTTAATTATTTCCCACTTCAAATCCACTACATTAGGATGTGGATCCTTTTTTCTGAACACTCTCAGACTTAGACGGTTAGTCATCATAGGAAGCCTGAAGAGCTTTCAGATTCCTTTGTTAGTAGAAAGTGATATTTCTGGCTGCACCAAAAAAAGTATCTGATGGCAAAATCACATAACTCGGGAAAAATAGGAAGGAAAGACTTTTGTTCCTTGGCTGGCTTCATTTGCTTCTTCTTGCTACAATGAGAACTTCTCTTGATTTTCTCACTCTAGAATTTGCTGTGGATTTTCCATTCACCCTGAGGCTCAGATATTCTATATATACATTATAGATCCAAGGTCAGTTAATGCAACTGGTGTTAAAAAAGGAGAGAGAGAGAGAAATCACAACTTCTTTATGTAATGCAGTTTTCCATATCTCTACTGTCTTGGAAGATATTTATGTTCTCTTATTTCTAGAGCACAAAAAGGGAGCTGGCTGCAGAACTCTGGAAAGATACCGAAGGTAAGCTATCAATGATAAGGAAGAGAATAAGAGAGGATTTTTGAAAGTGGAGTAGGAGGTGGGATTAAAACTGAAAGTTTCTGACTCTCAGGTCTCCTCACTGCAGCTGCCTGTGTGAAAACTGAACTTTCTCCTGGAGTTTTAGTTTCAGATATAAAATGAATGTCCTCAAAATTAAAAAAATATGTTCTGCCTGGAACTAATCTGTACCTTGTTATTCAGCATTACATGCTGCTTTGTATAATTTATTCCATAAAATAAGTCTAACATGTTTTTTTTCCATTAATGTAATTTTGGCTGCATCTAATATTTCTGTCAAGTACCTACTGATATTATTGTATAACTTGAGAAATAGTAAGTATGTGATCTTGCTGTTGATATGCTTGGTAATATACATGACTATAAGATACCACAAACATGTATCTGAAGCTTTATATTTAAGACAATTACTACAGTGTATTATTTCAGAAATAGAACACGAGCATATAACAAAACACAAAGGCCAATTGTTAAAGGTATTTAGGCACTGCTGCCCTCAGCATTGGAACACGTAAATGATTTAGGAGCCCACATCTCATTTTCAAAAGTGATTTGGGCATTTAGGAGCCTATATGCCAAGGGAGATTGTCAATGTGATTTTGGTTCCTAAGTGGTGTTGCAAAGCTGAGCACAGCAACCCCTAAATATCTTTCCAAATTTGGGCTTAAATCACAATGCATACACAGTGATGGTGCAGTTAAGATTATCATGTAACCTTAACTTTGCCATTTCCTGACTTTTGAGTGCTTCATTCTGCACTCTTAACAGGTGGAAAGATCAGCTGGAAAGAAGTCCCTTGGAGTTACGAGAGACCCATTCCTTCCCACTCGTGGGAAACCATGCCCAGCCTGTTCCTCTAGGTAACGCTGGGAGGGCAGTGAGAGACGAGTTGTTTCTCGTCCCATCAAGATAATTTAGGGTGAGATAGGGACCCATTTTACAATACCCCTGCCCCTAAGCCAGAGTTACACATCATATCATTTTTCTCCAGTGAGACTCCACACAAAATAAGGTTCTATTCACTATGAGTAAGAGTGGAAGAATCTGGCCCTTTGTCACTTAAGCTGACAAAATCAGGGGTATTTCTAATGTTGGCTGCCTCTCAGTCCTTAAATCATCCTCATATGCTTATATACTTTGTCACATATGAGGGTATATAAAATCATCCAGACTACTAGATTCCCTTTGATTCCTTGATAGACAACACAGGATGAATTATGGCTTGTTATCTGTATAAGCAAGATCCATAATGGAATTATAATGTGTTTATTCATTGATTTATTAATTTTTATTGAAGCTAATCATTTACAGAGTTATATAACACTGTCATACATAATCATATTTAGCATTAAAAACATTGAAGGGAATGAACAAAACTGCATGAGAAAGTTAACTGTCAGAAGATTATGAAAGACAATCTTCCATTCAGCATTTTCTTAACGTTTTACATGGAACTATTTGTTACTTCAAGCAAGAATGCATTCTTCTTTTTTAACATATATATATATTTTCAAGTCTTCTGGAATTCATGACTACTTGAAGCTTTTAATGAAAACTGAACACAAAAGTAAGAATATCCTAATCGCTCTTTGAAGATAAACGCAGCCTTTATTGCTCATCCCCACTTATACTGACTGCAGTCCTTTTCTTTGGGTATGTCTACACTACGGAATAAGGTCGAATTTATAGAAGTCGGTTTTTTAGAAATCGGTTTTATAAATTCGAGTGTGTGTGTCCCCACAGAAAATGCTCTAAGTGCATTAAGTGCATTAACTCGGCGGAGCGCTTCCACAGTACCGAGGCAAGCGTCGACTTCCGGAGCGTTGCACTGTGGGTAGCTATCCCACAGTTCCCGCAGTCTCCGCTGCCCATTGGAATTCTGGGTTGAGATCCCAATGCCTGATGGGGCTAAAACATTGTCGCGGGTGGTTCTGGGTACATATCGTCAGCCTCCCGTTCCCTCCCTCCCCCCGTGAAAGCAAGGGCAGACAATCATTTCGCGCCTTTTTTCCTGAGTTACCTGTGCAGACGCCATACCACAGCAAGCATGGAGCCCGCTCAGGTAACCGTCACCCTATGTCTCCTGGGTGCTGGCAGACGCGGTACGGCTTTGCTGCACAGTAGCAGTAACCCCTTGCCTTCTGGCAGCAGACGGTGCAATACGACTGGTAGTCGTCCTCATCGTGTCCGAGGTGCTCCTGGCCGCGTCGGCTGGGAGCGCCTGGGCAGACATGGGCGCAGGGACTACATTTGGAGTGACTTGACCAGGTCATTCTCTTTAGTCCTGCAGTCAGTCCTATTGAACCGTCTTATGGTGAGCAGGCAGGCGATACGGACTGCTAGCAGTCGTACTGTACCATCTTCTGCCAGGCAGGCAAGAGATGAGGATTGCTAGCAGTCGTATTGCACCATCTTCTGCCAGGCAGGCAAGAGATGGGGATGGCTAGCAGGCGTACTGTACCATCTTCTGCCGAGCAGCCATGAGATGTGGATGGCATGCAGTCCTTCTGCACCGTCTGCTGCCAGCCAAAGATGTAAAAGATAGATGGAGTGGGTCAAAACAAGAAATAGACCAGATTTGTTTTGTACTCATTTGCCTCCTCCCCTGTCTAGGGGACTCATTCCTCTAGGTCACACTGCAGTCACTCACAGAGAAGGTGCAGCGAGGTAAATCTAGCCATGTATCAATCAGAGGCCAGGCTAACCTCCTTGTTCCAATAACAACGATAACTTAGGTGCACCATTTCTTATTGGAACCCTCCGTGCAGTCCTGCCTGAAATACTCCTTGATGTACAGGCACCCCCTTTGTTGATTTTAGCTCCCTGAAGCCAACCCTGTAAGCCGTGTCGTCAGTCGCCCCTCCCTCCGTCAGAGCAACGGCAGACAATCGTTCCGCGCCTTTTTTCTGTGCGGACGCCATACCACGGCAAGCATGGAGCCCGCTCAGCTCACTTTGGCAATTAGGAGCACATTAACCACCACACGCATTATTCAGCAGTATATGCAGCACCAGAACATGGCAACGCGATACCGGGCGAGGAGGCGACGTCAGCGCGGTCCCGTGAGTGATCAGGACATGGACACAGATTTCTCTGAAAGCATGGGCCCTGACAATGCATGCATCATGGTGCTAATGGGGCAGGTTCATGCTGTGGAACGCCGATTCTGGGCTCGGGAAACAAGCACAGACTGGTGGGACCGCATAGTGTTGCAGGTCTGGGACGATTCCCAGTGGCTACGAAACTTTCGCATGCGTAAGGGCACTTTCATGGAACTTTGTGACTTGCTTTCCCCTGTCCTGAAGCGCATGAATACCAAGATGAGAGCAGCCCTCACAGTTGAGAAGCGAGTGGCGATAGCCCTGTGGAAGCTTGCAACGCCAGACAGCTACCGGTCAGTTGGGAATCAATTTGGAGTGGGCAAATCTACTGTGGGGGCTGCTGTGATGCAAGTAGCCCACGCAATCAAAGATCTGCTGATATCAAGGGTAGTGACCCTGGGAAATGTGCAGGTCATAGTGGATGGCTTTGCTGCAATGGGATTCCCTAACTGTGGTGGGGCTATAGATGGAACCCATATCCCTATCTTGGCACCGGAGCACCAAGCCGCCGAGTACATAAACCGCAAGGGGTACTTTTCAATAGTGCTGCAAGCTCTGGTGGATCACAAGGGACGTTTCACCAACATCAACGTGGGATGGCCGGGAAAGGTGCATGATGCTCGCATCTTCAGGAACTCTGGTCTGTTTCAAAAGCTGCAGGAAGGGACTTTATTCCCAGACCAGAAAATAACTGTTGGGGATGTTGAAATGCCTATATGTATCCTTGGGGACCCAGCCTACCCCTTAATGCCATGGCTCATGAAGCCGTACACAGGCAGCCTGGACAGTGGTCAGGAGCTGTTCAACTACAGGCTGAGCAAGTGCAGAATGGTGGTAGAATGTGCATTTGGACGTTTAAAGGCGCGCTGGCGCAGTTTATTGACTCGCTTAGACCTCAGCGAAACCAATATTCCCACTGTTATTACTGCTTGCTGTGTGCTCCACAATATCTGTGAGAGTAAGGGGGAGACGTTTATGGCGGGGTGGGAGGTTGAGGCAAATCGCCTGGCTGCTGGTTACGCGCA
This sequence comes from Caretta caretta, assembly GCF_965140235.1. Classification (NCBI taxonomy): domain Eukaryota; kingdom Metazoa; phylum Chordata; order Testudines; family Cheloniidae; genus Caretta; species Caretta caretta. Next base: position 119,424,049 of record NC_134206.1, on the reverse strand, counting down.
GCCAGACACCAGGGCGGTTAGAAGAGCACAGGAGGGCGCGGTACGCATCAGAGAAGCTTTGAAAAACAGTTTCATGACTGGCCAGGCTACGGTGTAAAAGTTCTGTTTGTTTCTCCTTGATGAACCCCCCCGCCCCTTGGTTCACTCTACTTCCCTGTAAGCTAACCACCCTCCCCTCCTCCCTTTAATCATTGCTTGCAGAGCCAATAAAGTCATTGCTGCTTCACAGTCATGCATTCGTTATTCATTCATCACACAAATAGGGGGATGACTACCAAGGTATCCCAGGAGGGGTGGTGGAGGAGGGAAGGAAAATGCCACACAGCACTTTAAGCACAGCACTTTAAAAGTTTACAACTTTAAAATTTATTGAATGACAGCCTTCTTTTTTTTGGGCAATCCTCTGTGGGGGAGTGGCTGGTTGGCCGGAGGCCTCCCCACCGTATTCTTGGGCGTCTGGGTGTGGAGGCTATGGAACTTGGGGAGGAGGGCGGTTGGTTACAGAGGGGCTGCAGTGGCAGTCTGTGCTCCAGCTGCCTTTGCTGCAGCTCAACCATACACTGGAGCATACTGGTTTGGTCCTGCAGCAGCCTCAGCATTGAATCCTGCCTCCTCTCATCACGCTGCCGCCACCTTTGAGCTTCAGCCCTGTCTTCAGCCCGCCACTTACTCTCTTCAGCCCGCCACTTACTCTCTTCAGCCCTCCACCTCTCCTCCCGGTCATTTTGGGCTTTCCTGCACTCTGACATTATTTGCCTCCACGCATTCGTCTGTGCTCTGTCAGTGTGGGAGGACAGCATGAGCTCGGAGAACATTTCATCGCGAGTGCGTTTTTTTTTCTTTCTAAGCTTCACTAGCCTCTGGGAAGGAGAAGATCCTGTGATCATTGAAACACATGCAGCTGGTGGAGAAAAAAAAAGGGACAGCGGTATTTAAAAAGACACATTTTATAAAACAGTGGCTACACTCTTTCAGGGTAAACCTTGAAAGTTAACATTACATACATAGCACATGTGCTTTCGTTACAAGGTCGCATTTTGCCTCCTCCCACCGCGTGAACGGATTTTGGTTGAATGCCAGCAAACATACACTGCAATGCTTTGTTCTACAGTGATTCCCCAGTACGTGTTGCTGGCCTGGAGTGGTAAAGTGTCCTACCATGAAGGACGAAATAAGGCTGCCCTCCCCAGAAACCTTTTGCAAAGGCAGAACCGCAAATGCCAGGGCAAAGTAATCCTTTCACATGCTTGCTTTTAAACCATGTATAGCATTTGAAAAGGTACACTCACCAGAGGTCCCTTCTCCGCCTGCTGAGTCCAGGAGGCAGCCTTGGGTGGGTTCGGGGGGTACTGGCTCCAGGTCTAGGGTGAGAAACAGTTCCTGGCTGTCGGGAAAACCGGTTTCTCCGCTTGCTTGCTGTGAGCTATCTACAACCTCCTCCTCATCATCTTCTTCGTCCCCAATACCTACTTCTGTATTGCCTCCATCTCCATTGAAGGAGTCAAACAACACGGCTGGGGTAGTGGTGGCTGAACCCCCTAAAATGGCATGCAGCTCATCATAGAAGCGGCATGTTTGGGGCTCTGACCCAGAGCGGCCGTTCGCCTCTCTGGTTTTCTGGTAGGCTTGCCTCAGCTCCTTCAGTTTCACGCGGCACTGCTTCGGGTCCCTGTTATGGCCTCTGTCCTTCATGCCCTGGGAGATTTTGACAAAGGTTTTGGCATTTCGAAAACTGGAACGGAGTTCTGATAGCACGGATTCCTCTCCCCAAACAGCGATCAGATCCCGTACCTCCCGTTCAGTCCATGCTGGAGCTCTTTTGCGATTCTGGGACTCCATCATGGTCACCTCTGCTGATGAGCTCTGCATGGTCACCTGCAGCTTGCCACGCTGGCCAAACAGGAAATGAGATTCAAAAGTTCGCGGTTCTTTTCCTGTCTACCTGGCCAGTGCATCTGAGTTGAGAGCGCTGTCCAGAGCGGTCAGAATGGAGCACTCTGGGATAGCTCCCGGAGGCCAATACCATCGAATTGTGTCCACAGTACCCCAAATTCGAGCCGGCAACGTCGATTTAAGCGCTAATCCACTTGTCAGGGGTGGAGTAAGGAAATCGATTTTAAGAGCCCTTTAAGTCGAAATAAAGGGCTTCATTGTGTGGACGGGTGCAGGTTTAAATCGATTTAACGCTGCTAAATTCGATCTAAAGTCCTAGTGTAGACCAGGGCTTTGAACACATGGATACTACTAGTGTTGTCATCATCATAAAGACACTTGCTATTAAATCTATTTTTGATACAAAACTGACCGGAGGAATGTTTCAGAAATCTTCCTCTTTTGTCTGCTCTAATCCATCAGGTTTCCTTTGCGAAGACTACAGCATTCATACATCAAAACTTTATTATTTTTTTAAGTGAAGCTGTCACTTTTAAAGCATGCATCTTTTCAAGAAAATGTCAGAGATGTTATACTTGGGTGTCCCTCTGCCCAAGAGGCCTGAACAATGAAGCAAACAAGACAGGTAATCAATAGCAGTCACAGCACTATTTTTTATCCCCCAACATCTTCATTTTCAACTCAGTACACATCATTACTGTAGGAAAACAATTCAGTCAATCTTCATTAGGTTCAAATTTGATATGAAATAATTAAATTGACTGCCATAAAAATGAAGATACCACCACATGCCCTTAAACCTTTTAAAAATGTATTCTACGTTTTAAAAAATACAAGAATAGGCACATTGCCTGGAAATGACAGCAGCTGATTTTGTTTCTTCCACATGCACACCATATTACCTACAACAACAACTCCACTAAGTATCAGAAGACATTCAATACAATTTTTCAAAGCTTAGTTGCAAACAATTTCAAAAGCACCTGTGTAGGTAAACGGATTGAATGTTCGTGGTGCCAAGTCCTCAGAAGTCCCTCAGTGACACAGATTGCTCACTCTTAGTTTTTAAAAATATCCTCAAAGGCTGGGATTTTCAAATTAGCCCAAGGAAATTAGGTGCCCAAATCCCATTGAGATTCGATAGGGCTGAGCCCCAACCAACGTTAGGCTCCTTTGAAAATCCCATCCTAAGTAACTACTCATTTTCACATTCGGCTTGACTTCAAAAGAATCAAAGCAACTATTGTCTTCCTGCTCCTCACTCATTGTTCTTAGCATCTGCTGTTGAACACCTACATTATGTCATATAAATATCTATTATATGCGTGTGTATAGGTCCATCACAGCCTTGCACAGGATAACCCAACATCCTGAACTGCATGGGGAACACGGGAGATAAGGCCAGTATTTCTAAGTGCAAGACCATAATATCTGCCCTAGTTTCATGACCTGACCCTATTTTATCATAGACATTGGTATTAACAGAAGCTGGGGGAAAAAATCATTTCATTTCGGAATGGCTCCTTGTTGCAAATCACCTACTAATTTTGAAGCTTTTTCTAAGTGGACATTTTCCCTGGGGATACCAAGCAATCAAACCAGCTATTTCTTATCTTGATCTGCAGTCTATTATATATAGTGAATAATGAACTCAGAGCAATAGCCTTTAATTAGAAATGGTATGTGGGTAATTTAGTGACAGTAAAAGGTAAAGTCCTGTCAGCTTGTTCAAGTTCAGATATGCAGAGGATTTAGTGCTTTGAGGGCTAAGATTTTATTTAAAAAATTCAGCATGTATTTTATTATCACTTCATTTCTAGTTAGGTGTATGACATTAAATGCACAAAAGCATAGCAAAATTAGAGAATGATTTATCACTCTTTATGGAAGAACCACACACCAGTTAAGCTCCCGGAAAAAAGAGGATGGCTGCACTTGGAAAGCAATGCACCATGGCTTATTAGCCTTTTTGAAACCTAACCACATTATTCTAAATCATTCTAAACTTAACCACATTATTCTAAATCATCCCCCAAAACATCTATGCTAGATGCTTCCTGATTATTGGTTCCAATAGGACAGTGCTGACAGGGTAAGCCCATGCTTAATGTAATGATTCTAGACTCAGGTTATTTACAGCAGCAGTCTGTATTCTGCAAAGTTCTAGAAAGTCATCTAGCCAAAAATCCTGCTTCTAGAAGACAGTCTTCCTCTCTACCAGTGTGAATCTAATAATCTAACTCAGTGGTTCCCAAACTTGTTCCGCCGCTTGTTCAGGGAAAGCCCCTGGTGGGCCGGGCCGGTTTGTTTACGTGCCGCATCCGCGGGTTCAGCCGATAGCAGCTCCCACTGGCCATGGTTCGCTGCTCCAGGCCATTGGGAGCTGCTGGAAGCAGCGGCCAATACATCCCTTGGCCCGCACCGCTTCCAGCAGCTCCCATTGGCCTGGAGCAGCAAACTGTGGCCACTGGGAGCCGCGATCGGCTGAAACTGCGGACGCAGCAGGTAAACAAACCAGCCCGGCCCGCCAGGGGCTTTCCTTGCACAAAAGGCGGAACAAGTTTGGCAACCACTGGTCTAACTATTTAATACATTTTCTTTTCAGGGATATGGCTCCAATCCATCAAAGCACTTAAGTATGTGCTTAATTTTAACCATGAGTAGTCTGAATCTCTGAAGTCAGTGGGACTACTACTGATCTTAAAGTTATGCATGTGCTAAAGTGCTTTGCTGGATCAGGACCTGTACTTGCAACTTTTCTATTTCACTCACAAACTCTGCAAAAATATTTTAATTGTACAATCCTTGCAATGAAATTATTCTCTGGTTTACAATGGCTACATGGAGCTATGGAATCCAATGTCTCTGGAGGAGATTAATCTTGAGGAAGCTTGTAGTCAATCACCTGTTGGTAGGTCTTAAGAAATCAGGACATTTTCAGGAAGATATGTCCTTCTTGACAATATTAATAATTACCAAAGGATGCAATGGAGTGAAAAAAGAAACCTTTTGGAAAATACAGTTTTTCACTTTAGATGGACTTGTTGAATTTATCAGCACTGGGAACCAGGAAGTGTAAGAAGTCCTCACAAAGAATAAAATTCACAGCACAAAGCTATGCACTACTTAAGGCTCACATAAATACTAACTGACACACAGACCTTGTGCTGGCTGTCTGCACCGGAGTGAATTTATCCTTCGTATATGCAGTTCCTCTCATCTTTTACACTCAGTAGAGGTCTTGAAAAATACTAATCCTCCTCCAAGAAGCAGTGATAATCATAGGTGCTGGAACTAGGGGTAATGGGGGTGCTGCCACGCCCCCTGACCTGAAGTGGTTTCCACCATATACAGAGTTTACAGTTTGGTTCAATGGCTCTCAGCGCCCCCATGATAAAAATTGTTCTGGCACCCCTGATGATGACGTGCCATCAATTCTTGATGCTAGTATCGGGGTCTTCTGTACTCAAGCTGAAAAAGGGATCCAGGAAAGGCTCAGAAATTATAGGGGTTGGATGAAGTGCCAGTTAAAAACTGTGAGGCTATTCCCTCAACGGTTAGTTCAGCATGAATGAACTTTACAAAGCTCCTAGCATGACAACAAAATCGGAGCAGCCGTTAGTGGTTATTTTATTGTACGACTGTGGTGAAACTGAGGAGTGTTTTAGACTTAAACTTCACTGTGGCTTGAACAATAGTAAAAATACAACAGAAGATATAAAAATGTGTAATTCACATTACATTTTTGAAAGGTGACTGGGAACAAACAGGTAACATTTCAGGGTTTTAAAGCAGCATACTTGTGTTTGCAAATGTCCATCTCTTAAGGAAAAATTCCATCTCTCAAAAATTCAGGCACTGGAGAACTCAAACTCTGTTATATCTTGACTCTTCCAAAACACAATTGTTCTACAGGGCTTCACTGGTTTATACAAACACACAGAAGTAGGCACATGCTGAAGTATATAAATATGCCCCTCATTTGTTGGGTTTAGCGTACAGTTGCTGGGTGGTATTGGAGGCCTGTGATATGCAGGAGGGTCAGACTAGATGATTGATGGTGACTTCTGGCCTTAAACGCTATAACTCTATATATCTCTAAATGGCCCTACATCAGCAGTTCCCAACCCGCAGCCCACGGGCTGCATGCGGCCCAATTATCACACAGCTGCGGCCCAGGTCAGCTGTGTGCTAAAGGGCAGCCTGTGGGCCTGGGTCCCGCCAGGTTCCCGGCTGCCCGATGCCCAGGACGGTAGGTGTGGGGATGCCGGCCCACCCTGTGTGGCAGGAGTCTGGGGTTGGGGCTGCCTGCTGGCCCCTGCGGGGTTGGTGATCTGGGGCTCCAGGGCTCCTGCCCAGCCCCACAAGCTCCAGGTCCAGGACAGCCACGTGGCTGTGGTCTGGGGGCAGGACAGCCAGCCAGCCCCGCAGGGTCCAGGGCAGCCATGTGGTGAGGGGTCCCTGCCCTGCTTGGCGCAGGTCTGGGGTTGGGGCAGCCATCCAGTCCCGCGGGACCCGGGGCTGCTGACCGCCCTGTGGGTCCGGGGCAGGCAGCCGGCTGGCCCCGCACAGCAGGGTTCCGTGGTCCAGGGTTGGGGTCCAGGCTGCCTCTGACCTATCACCTGGCCCCTACAGCACAGGTAACACATTGTGGGCCGCATATGCGGCCCACAATGTGTAATAAGTTGAGAACCACTGTCCTACATCCTCTTTTCAATGTACAGTCTGAGTCACATGGACAGTGTTCTGTGCATGAGAGGGGGCAAGAATATTCCACAGGCCACCGCAACCTTACTAATGCGGCAGCCCCTTGCCTTCAAAGGGAAATGGCCCCATCCCATCTTCAAAACACACTTCCGGCTAGGGTACAGAAAGGTCCCCAAAGACCACAAACTTCATGGAGCATGGTCTCTTTGAATCCTGCCATCCCAAAGAAGCCTAACAAAAGCAGTTTTGCTACATTCAGATCCTTCAGGGACAGTGGCCTATGGAGGCAAGATTTGCTCCAATATGTGTGCCTAATTCCCAGTAACATCAAACAGAACTGTGCGTTAAGAGGAGAATCTAACACTTCTTAATATTTCCTGGTTTTGTTTCATATTGCTACCACCTATTCCTTTCTCTTATTTCAAGTCAATACCGATCCAGGTCTCATAAAAATGTTTTAACTGTTATATATCAAGTGGATATCAACAGTATCAGTATAAAAAAAATACTTGTACTATGCAGTTCAAACACAGAGACAATATGAAAAAGAATACACAGCACTGTGCTATGCATCATTTAAAAAAAGACATGCAATCCTGAACGGATCCTTTTCACTGACAGTGTTAGATGTGTGTTTGTAGATTATTATTTTTTTTTTAAACAAAGGTCACTTACTTAGCTACAGATAAATAAAAATTCACAAGCATCCCCAGCAAAATCAATACAGGTACTAAAATATCTAAGTTCATAATATATTTTTGTTCCCCGTGCTCAGGAATGTCAGTATTTACTGGAACCACTGATGGCAGATATTTCAGAACAGTATTGATTTTGCCACTGAAGTGTGACTAAAGGGATAAATAAACTGCTCTTGGGGTCAATTGATCCATTTATCTTCACTGTTATTTTATAAAAAGTCAAAGCAGCGTAAACTTTGATAAATAAATGTTATGATGAAAGAAATACTGTTGATATAGAGATTTTTGGGACAGTGGAAAAACAGCTTGTCTATCACCAATGCACTGCAAAAAATCAGGATTATGTTTAGGATGCTCTGATATTATACTCCTGGGGGGATTCGGCACCAAAAAATTAAAAATTCTGTGCCAAAAAAATTAAAAGTATGTACCCCCAAAAAAATTATGCACCAAAAAATTAAAAATTATGAGCACAATATTTTAAAATTCTGCTAATTTTATTTGTTAAAATAACACTACATAATCATACCAGTTTCAATTATTTTGGTAATTAATTTCAAAATACCTGTCAGCAAGTATGTCTGTAACAATACACTCCCACACAAAAATTTCCCCAAGAGTAGAGAGTTAAAGAAACCCCTTTGCCCATGGGCACCAACTCCGTGGGTGCTGCGGGGCTGCAGCATCCATGGGGGAAAATTAGCAGCTGCTCCGCACCCACCGGCAGCCAAGCTCCCCCACCCCTGCCTTGCCTCCTCCTCCCCCGAGCGCACCGCATCCCCATTCCTCCCCTCCCAGTGCTTTTCACCCGCTGCCTAACAGCTGTTTGGCGGCGCTTAGGACTTTCCGGAAGGGAGGGGGAGGAGTGGTGATAAAGAGACGGGGCAGGGGTGGGGACTTGGGGGAAGGGGGTGGAATTGGGGCAGGGTGAGGGTGGGGCAGGGGTGGGGGCCTGTCGAGCACCCACGGAGCAGAGGGGAACTCGGCACCTATGCCTCCGACAACCCAGGTCCTGCTTCTCTGCCCCCTCGCCTGCCCCGAGCCAAGCCGGGGGGCCAGACACCCACCACCCCTCCCTACAGAGCCCAGCCACAAAGCTCTGTCCAACCCCCTGCTCGAAGCAGGACCAATTCCCAATTAAATCATCCACAGTCTGAGTCACATGGACAGTGTTCTGTGCATGAGAGGGGGCAAGAATATTCCACAGGCCACCGCAACCTTACTGATGCGGCAGCCCCTTGCCTTCAGGATGATTTAACTGGGAATTGGTCCTGCTTCGAGCAGGGGGTTGGACTAGATGACCTTCTGGGGTCCCTTCCAACCCTGATATTCTATGATTCTATGATTCCCCCAGCCCAGATACCTGTTCCTTCTTTCCCCCACAGCCCAGCCACAGGGCCCCTGTTACCCAGACACCCACCTCCCAGATCGCACCACCCATCCTCCCAGATGGCACCACCCATCCTCCCAGATCGCAGCCGTGCGCTCCCCACCCCAGACACCTGCCTCCCTAACCCTCAGAGCCCAGGGATCCAGAGGGAGAAATAGCCTGATGCTCGGTTCCGGCTTGCAGAGAGTTCCCTGCATGCTGCCGTCTCCTTCCCTCAGGGCGTGCGGAGAATTGCAGCTGCCGGGAACCCTCCTGCTCCTTCCCCCTCCTCCCAGCAGTGTTTTCTATGTGCAAGCTGGCCTCTGCCAGGTCCAGCAGCCCCTAGTGATGGCCAGCAGCACAGCAGTCCATTTCTTCAGGGGAAAGGAAATTCTACGCAAAAAAAATTAATTTCTGCAAAATTCTACATTGCGTAGTGGCGCAGAATTCCCCCAGGAGCAGATGTTAACAACAAACACAGAAAACATCTATTCACAAGTGAAGCACAGTGAAAAGAGTTCAAAATAATGAATGCTATCCTAGTACTCACGGAATATTTATGATAGGAAAAAAATAATAAAACATTTATTGTAAAAATTGCAAGCAATTTGTACCTCAGTTGCACTCTGTGAAGCCACTTCACTCTAGCTTATTTTGCTATTTTAAAAATAAAACATTTAGAAACAGCTTAGGTATTTAGGATGGTGAGATAAGTAATGGGAATACACTGAGGTTGCTTTATATAGCTTTAAATGTAAACCAAGGTAATAGCCACTTCAAAAAGTCACAATGATCCTATGAAGATTACAGTGCAAAGTCAGGGAGAACCTGTTACAATGTGATTATGATGTGAAATTAAAGTGGTAAGAGAATTTTAATGCAAGGATGTGGTTAGTATAAAACCTGTGAAGACACTATTAATTAGAGTAAGACATTCTAAATCTACAGTATAATGATTTCTGTGTAAATATACAGAGGAATGCCACAATCTCATGCTGAAACAAAATTATGCTGATGAAAAATATATGGAGTTGTTGTCATGATGTCAAGACAAAATGTCATTGACAAGAGATATACCATATGTTCAAACAAATGGGACAGGGGAAATACACAAGAATGATGCAGGCCATTTCCCATTGTCACCAGTTAAAAACAATAAAAAAACCCTCTACCTGAAAATGAAGATGGTGATTAAACTTTTAGAATGAAAAAAATAATTGTGTTGGGATGAATACACTAACATCAATCATGTGAATCACCCTGACTTGCACGTGTAAGCCCCTATCTTCTAACTGGCCAATGAATTCCTCCTTTCTCCAAGTCTAAGGCCAGGTCTACACTAGAAAATTAGGTCAGTTTAACTGTCGGTGAGGGATATGAAAAATCCACACCCGTGAGTGACATAGTTCAGCTGACCTAAGTCTTGGTGTAGACGGCACTAGGTCGATGGAAGAATTCTTCCATTGACCTAGCTACTGCCTCTCGGGGAGGTGGATTACCGATGCTAATGGGAGAAGCCCTTCTGTCAGTGTCAGAAGTGTCTACACTGAAGTGCTAGATCAGTGCAGCTGTGCTGCTGGACTGCTTTGTGTGTAGACATACCCTAAGTAAATGACCTTCTGCTCCTGCCCCAGAAAAAACAGGAGTATTGCACAATAAGTAGGATCTCCATAGATGAGATCAACTACATTTTACCATTAGGATGGTTTTCCATGCCACAGCCTATTAATAAGCAAGGAATTTGTTTTACATTTAAAAATGTATTCAAACCTGAGGAGAAAAATAGCCCAGCTTCCACTGGAGAGTGAGGAGGAGAATTGTTAATAGCTAAAAGTGCTGCAGCTGACGCAGAGTCACTGGCAGATAGGAAGAAAGGGGAAAGAGGGCTGCCTTTGGAGCACATTTATAAGGGGGGCTTCATCATGAACATCTTCAATAAAATGTACAGGTGCTTTCCAAAGAAAGAAAGAAAGAAGTCTGTAGCATTACAGAAGTCCAGCTAACCACAGATGCAGGATAGCTGAGGGAAAGAGGGTGGGAAAAGCGCACCCTGACAGATGCAAAAGAGCTGCTAAGACTCCAGCTTGATGGGAGAAACTGGAGGTCAGAAAAAAAAATTGGGCTAACAAAAGCTAGCTCATCACTGAATATCTGTATATGATTCATTTTGATAGTGGTGAGTATTCCCTTTTTATGAGGAAAAGTACACTGTCATAGTTCAGGAAACTCCAAAATTCTCTTTAATTTCCAAGACAGAAGCACTCATTAAAGCATCATCAGCATGGAAGCACGTCCTCTGGAATGGTTGCCGAAGCATGAAGGGGCCACTCATTGAGGTGGTTTTATTATGTTGACTGAAGAGCTGTCTCCCACTGGCAGACTGTAGCTATACGAGCAATCTTACAGTAGCACAGCTGCACTGGTACAGCTGTGCCGCTGTAAGTTCACTAGTGTAGACATGTCCAGGATTGTTTCTCAGTCTTCAGTGCTGTTTGCATCTCCTCCCAATTTAGAATCATGTACAAATTTCATCAATGTGCTATCTACTTTCCTCTCCCATTGCTCAATCCTGAACTCACCAAAGTCAGTGGGACTGTTGCTACTGACTTCAGCTGGTGGAATATGAAACCCCGATCATACAGAAAGATATTCCTGAGACTGCAGGTGCCGCACAGATCCCTGTGTACTCCTCCAGATGCCTTCCTGCAACTTCCTACACTGCTGTACTGTAGGAAACTTGAAGAATCCATTGTTGAATGTGTGGTGTATTCAAAATTGCATTAAAATTATACGCTATCACTTTAAATTTCAGGCATTTTCCTGGTTCTCCTTGAAGGCTAGGGGGCTCTGTAAGGAACCCTGCAATCTGCCCTTAGCAGCAATTAGTCTGCAGAAAGCCCGCCTAGAGTAAAGTGGGTTGAGTTGTGCCTCTTTTTTAGGAAGCAGCCTGCTTTGTCTCTCTCTGTTTTTGTGTTCTTGTATGTTATCATTCAGAATTGTAAAAAATTGAGTAGTGTTATGTTGGAACATTCCAGCAAGAGTCCTTTATGTTTTTATCTACCTCCTTTGTGTGTTACCATTAACATAATGGAAAGGCTTTAAAGAAGCAGCAGCATGTTTTGAGCAGAAAAGTGAACAAGGAACGCAACTGACTCAAATGAAGGCAGGTTGGTATAAATGTGGGAAGGCTGACAGGCTGGGGTCAAGTAGCATAAAATTGCATACAGACTAAGAATGAGGAAAAGGAAGGAAATAAGAGCACAGATATAATGCAGTCAGAACTCCAACCCCACGTGATATCATTCTAACATTTGGATCCTGCTCCTAATAAAGTTAATGGCAAAAGTGCCATTGACTTCAATAGGAGCAGGCTTTGTGTACACTTTTGTTAGGGTATTGTTCTTAACATACATTATCCCCATCTGTTATATCTTTGACTGCATACTTGCCTGCTGATTGTTTCAAAATCAAATCATTTTACAACTCTGCTGAACTCATTCTTAATTTCAGATCTGCAAACTGAGGTGCTATCTGAGTTTTAGCACATTTTTTACAAGCAGTGAAACAAGGCTCTCTATTTTTCTTTGTAATTTTAACCCCCCCGCAGACTGTCATTATTTTCACTTAGCAGTCTGTTTACTGGCAACTGTGTAAAGATTGCAATAAACCAACTGAACAATTAAGTTGTGCACTTTCTTACACTTAAGCAATACATCATTTTAAGAGTCCAGTCAGTCAGGTCCCAATCCTGCAAATGCTTACCCATAGGAGAGTAGTTATGTTGAACTCAAAGGGACTAGTCACATGTGTGAAGTTAAGCACATACATAAATGTATGCAGGATCAGGGCCTAAAAAACTGTTGTGGTGATGAGCTATAATAATAATTAGCTATAATAATAATAATTAATTTGGTGTTCATACAGATGTTATAATGTATCACATACTCCACTTCCATTGGAGTGTAACTGTAATTCAGCATTTTTATTCCCTTCACTTGATAAATTAGTTGATAAGCTTTGCTCTGTATCATGAAAGAATATTAAAGTAGGCCTAGCTAACTTCAGGTTGAAGGCACAACGGAATGTTTATTTTGGAGCTCCCACTCTTACCAGTATCACAGTATTTTGAAATACAAAATAAATACACAATCAGGCCAATTTAAATCCATTCCTAATAAACACCCAGAGTATCAAATGCCCCAGCAACAATAATGTGTGTAAACCAAACAATCACTGTGCTCTCAAACTCACACAGAAAAATGATGAAAGCCCAACACACTATCACCATTGGGCACACACTTTTCATGAAGCCATCACTCCATATCTGACCTATCAACCCTCGTCCTCAAAGGACAACACCTTGGGAACTTAAATTCATAACTCTCTGAGACATTAAAAATCCTGGTCTCAGAGACTCTGGTCTTATGGCTCATATATACCCTTCTAATCCTCCTGTGACCTATTACTGCAGAGGTGTTAATTGCCCATTTCATTTTAAGTGGTTTCTTGCACCATGTGTTGACCCCTTATGCTTAACAATCTGTTCCACCTTATATTAACTTGTGACACTCCAGCTACCTTTTCCTGACCTAAAGAGCAGCTCTCTGTAACTTGAAAGCTTGTCTCTTCCATCACCAGAAGTTGGTCCAATAAAAGATATTACCTCACCCACCTTGTCATTCTAAACAACAGAAAGGCAATTAGTCAGAACATGCTGAATAATACATATTATTTTAACAAAATAATACAAATTAGGTTGTCGAAGGCTTGCCCTTGTATACATAATCCTAGAGCATAGTGAAGTGCCAGCAAACCAGCACACAACTGTGAATACTGCTAATTGTCTAGTCCACATAAACAATTCAAAATCCATGGCAAGTGGTTGAGTCATTAAAGGAGGATGAACTGCACTGAGATTCACTAGACTCAGTCTCCAGAAGTATGATTTATCCAGCTCTGGCTTCTTTTAAATATTTGATGCTGGTGCTCAGAGCCCTTACCACTCACCTCAGGCCTAGTGGCAGGGATATTCACTCAAGACCACCCCTCTCCCAGAGGCAATCACCCACTAGCCTACAGGTCCCCCAGCCAGAGTCCAGTCTTGTTATGACCTGTCTGCACAGCTCACCTGTTTGCAGTCTGCTCCTGCGCCTATGCTGGCCCCCTTGTCAGTGCCCAGCTACTCCCCAGGTTGGCTCTCAGCTTTTCAGTCTAAACTCCTAAGCTGCCGAGCTTATTCTGTGCAACTATCTCCCAGGCCACTGCCTCTGGCCTACCTGACATCCACCACCACCAAGTCCAGAAACCACTGAGAATCCCCCACCTTCTTCCAGCCTACTTAGAAACTGCCTTTATAATTTTTCTAAAGATGAGCAAACAGGACAAAAAATGGGAGGTGAAGAGCTTGTACATTTCAGCAACTGTGGGGTTGGCAGAGAAAAGGTATGTGTGTTAATGGGATGTACTGGGGCATTGCTGGAAAAGGGCAGAATTAAGGCTAAATGGGCAACCTAAACTATGCATTTCCTGGTTTTCAGAAATTTGAATTTTGCTCAACTCAATGTTCTGCAATAGGACGACACACCACCACACAACCTTAAATCTGCGTTAATGTAGTTTTTGCTATAGACTTTCCTAGTTGTTTTTTTAAACAGGAAATGATATGTTGTGGTAGGAGTTAGTAATTAGTGGTTATTTAGGCAGCTGTACTTATCATTAGGGCCCTACCAAATTCATGGCCATGAAAAACGTGTCATGGACCATGAAATCTGGTCTCCCCCCTGAAATCTGGTCTTTTGGGTGGTTTTACCCTATACTATACAGATTTCACAGGTGAGACCAGCTCTCCAGCTGCCCAGCTCTGAAGGCAGCACTACCACCTGCAGCAGCGCAGCAGTAAGGGTAGCAGCACCACAACCCCCCCACCAATAACCTTGTGACACCCCACCCCCAACAACTACTCCTTTTTGTGTCAGGACCCTACAATTACAACACAGTGAAATTTCCGATTTAAATAGCTGAAATCATAAAATTTATGATTTTTTAAATCCTCTGACCGTGAATTTGACCAAAAAGGACTGTGAATTTGGTAGGGCCCTACTTATAAGATCCCACAGTTTGCATATCAAGCCAGTTCCCCATCCCAACATCAGATGGGCCCCTCTAGCCCTGCTTCAGTACACCTCAACCAGCCTGCCCCTTCCCATTCACTGCATTCCCCCCTCTAGCCTGGCTCCTTCCCCACTGCTGTACACAGCGCCCACCACCACACACAGGGAACACATCTTCCTGAAGTCTTCAATCCGTGGTATACAAATGTTCTATTGCCATTACTTCCTCTCACCCCTTCCTAGAACCCGGCTCACATGGGGTGCCTAGAGCGAAGGAGAACTATGTTACAGTGCAATGGTGTTCCTGGTCGCGTTTCAGAATTGTTGGAGGGTGGAGTTTATGGCAGGAACAGAGAGAGAAATCACAGGTGGGTATCTGTTCCAAATACTGAGTTTTATGTTTGAGAGAAAGATCTGCTGACCCCTATCCAACAGATGTACCCCATCTCCGAGACATGTGAGGTGTCAGAGCTTTTAATGTGTCTATGCCATACAGCACACATCTTCTGGGCAGCCATAAGCCCTTTAATTTCCGGATAAATGTTCTTCCAACACTTATTAATAGCCTTCATATTGTCAGTGTGGCAATTATTCAGACACTCAGCCAAATCCAAGAAAACTATCACAGCTCCTGGACACAAATTTATGCTGCAGTCCAAATCTGCTCTCATACACTGAAAGAGCAGGAGTAAGGCCAAGATCATTTCCACCCGAGTGAACCACCACAATGTCCAGTAGATCACCACCTCTTCAGTCACAGGTTAATTGTGCAGATTGGGCAAAACTTGACGACAGTGCAGGCCACCTCTCTCCAGCCAAATCAGCCATCTCTATGTCATGTTGTATTCTTTGCTCTCCTGCAAAATTCTGTAACCTCGTGATCCAGGAATCGCAAATCCACATATTGGCAACCAGGGCTGTCCCTAGCAGGGTGCGGGGCCCAGGACATAGGCGCTGAGTTTCTAATCTGCCAGGGGGGTTCTCCCTCTGTCTCCACCTAGGCCCCGACCCTACTCCACCCCTTCCACCAAGGCCCCACCCCCGCCCTGCTTCTTCTCATCCTCACTCTGCCCTGCTTCTTCTCGCCCCGCCCCCACCTTTTCCTGCCCCCCCGCCTCTTTCCCACCCAGTTCTGTCCCTTCCCCTGAGAGCACTGAGCCCTTGCTCCTCTCCCCTCCCCTGCAGCACCTCCTGATGCTGCGAAACAGCTGATCCACAGCAGGCGGTAGGCGCTGAGAGGCAGGGGGAGGTGCTGGTCGGTGGGGCCCACCGGCGAGCAGGAGGCACTGGTGGGGAGGGGAAGGGTTTCTGGTAGGGGGACTGCTGGTGGGTGCTCCAGCCCATGAGCGCTTCCCGCGGCTTCCATTGGCTGGAAACGGCGAACCGCAGCCACTGGGAGCTGCGGGGGGTGAGAGCTGTGCCTGCGGACGGTCAAGGTCAGCAAAACGTCTCACTGCCTGCAATCAGATTACCCTGATGGGCTGCATGCGGGCCGCAGGTTGCCCACCACTGCTCTAAACTTTTACATTGTTTTATTTTTCAATGCAGTTTTTTTGTACATAATTCTATATTTGTAAGTTCAACTTTCAGGATAAAGCAATTGCACTACAGTACTCGTATTAGGTGAACTGAAAATACTATTTCTTTTGTTTATTACAGTGCAAATATTTGTAATAAAAATAAATATAAAGTGAACACTGTACACTTTGTAATCTGTGTTGTAACTAAAATCAATATATTTGAAAATATAGAAAACAGCCAAAAATATTTAAATAAATGGTATTCTCTTATTGTTTAACAGTGTGATTAATCGTGATTAATTTTTTTAATTGTGTGATTAATCGTAATTAATTTTTTAATCGATTGACAGCCCTGGTAAAAATTGACCAGTTGAGACCTTTTGACCCACATCACTGCAATAGTGTGATCTCTAGCAAAAATAAGTAAATAAATTAAAATTAAATAAAAAAGCCCCCTAGAAACTTTTGGAAAAATGGTTTATATTTCCCCAGCCCTCTACCTCAACTGACCTCAAATTGGGTTACTTATCCTATCCTGAGGCCCATCACATTTCAAAGGAATCTGATTAAGCATGTCAATTTTAGAGGACATAGAAAGGTCAACCTGTAAACAGAAACTGTGACACAACCTTAGCTACAGTGGTGCTGCCATGCCACTATAATGTAGCTTGTGTTATGTGGTATTCCCATTTGTTGCAGGGTCTGGAACCACAGCAGCAGAGACATCCAGGAGCATGTGCATAAGATCTGAAATAGCTCCACAGAAACCTACATATATATGTTGTCCCATGCCTTCTCCCTCTGCTTCATGAAGTTTCTGGTATTGTAAGGTGAGACGTGCAAATGCCTGTATTGAAACCTGGAGGCTGAAACAGACCCACCACAAAGCCCTCTGTGAAGTAGGCGGTATGCACCCCTGCAGCATATCAGCCACACTATACTGTCCCCACATTACTGGTAGCGTTTAGCCCTGTAATGGCTACACATTGTCTTGCTCAGATGCCATGATGTATAAGAATGGTTGATAAATTGATTGAAAATGAGCCCCTTAATTTTTGTTTTGTTTAACCATCTTCAGGAGTCTTTTATTAAAGTCATATTTTTCTCCTTTGTTATGGAAACATTCTATATTAAATTGCTGACTTTAATACACATTTTTACCATTCCCCAAGAAATTCCCACCTCATCAAAAAGCTGCTGGAATGACCTATGTTTGGAATTAGAAGAAAGAAGTGGAAGGTGCTGGGGCAAACATGCCACATCTTTGAAAGACAGCGAGCCATTAATTGTTACATCTGTACGTGTCTCTTTCAGAATCAAGTTTTTTCTGGTGGATCTAATATCTGTGTGCAATAGCAGAGATTATAAAATATTACATTGAAATAGATCTGTTCCAGCTGGTCAAAGTGCAGGGCTGCTGTAGCATTATTGATCCAAAATTAACTGTTTTCCCTCACTTATGCAATTCTAATTAGCTATGGAATCTGACTTGCATAACTAAATGATAACCATACAGTCTGCAAGTTCCTATACTTTCATTGGATGACAGATACTGTATTAGCCAAAGAGAGTGAAGGGTTTGCATAATTAGCATATGGTTATTTCTCAGTACCTGGAGTGTGAACATACAACTCTCTCTGACTTGACTGGCTCCCCTACTGAGAATATCACTCTTGGGAGAATTCTGCACCACTGTGCAATACAGAATTTGTGCAGAATTAATGTTCTGCACAGAATTTCCTTTTTCACTGCAGAATTGGTGCTTCAGAGTTGCTGGCCGCCAACAACCCAGCTCTCCAGCTTGCAGTCAGAAGACACTGCCCAGGGGAGGGGTTGGAGATGGAGAGTTCCTGACAGCTGCAGTTCTCAGCATGCCCTGAAGGAAGGAAGCAGCATGTAGGAAACTTCATACAAACCCAGGACCCAGAATCAGGCTGTTTCTCCTTCTTTGATTCCTGGGCTGTGGGGAGGATGAGAGTCTGGGCTGAGGGGCTCCTTGCTGCTGGGCTCTGGAGGGAAGGGGATGCAGATGTCTGGGCTGGGGGGGCCCCACGTTTGGGCTCTGGGAAGTGGGGGCAAGTGTCTGGGCCAGGGGGGCCCCACAGCTGGGCTCTGGGGGGAGGGGCAGAGAAATTCTACTCCTGGAAGAATCTTTTTTGTTGTCTGTGTTGTTATAGACATACTTGCTGACAGGCATTTTGAAATAAATTACCAAAATAATTGAAACTGGCATGATTATATAGTGCTATTTTGACAAATAAAATATGCAGAATTCTGCAGAATTTTAAAATAAATTTTGGCACAGAAATTTTAGTTTTTTTGGCACAGAATTCCCACAGGAGTAGAATATTTAAACTGTTTGCCAAAAACTGGAATATAACATCCAGACTTGAGGCTTATTTTTGTTAACATGAGAATAAGCATATCTTTAGTTAATAAAGTCTTTGGTCTTCATGTTTATTCACCCCAGTATTCAGTTATTTCCAAGTAACATTACAGAATTTGGAAATTCTGAAGTCTTAAGTATCAGTGTTAACATCCTGACACAACACTATGGGTCAGAGCTATTTTAGTTTAATTAACTTTGCCATGAATAATATTCACGAATTTCCAAAACTAATGCCAATTAACCAGCAAAGTGCAGGGTTTCCTAATGGCATCATCAATTGATGTATAAGCCCTTTCACTGATCTCTCTTGTGCACGCACGTATATGGCATCTGCAGAGCAACATTCTACAGATGAAGCTGTAGTTCCATAAACCATTTCAAGGCCTCCTCTGTGATGTTGTGGATACTATGCAATTCACCCTTGAATCCAAATTTGGGACACTGTGTTATGATGTGTTCAATGGTTTAGATGTTCTCACCACAGTTGCACAAAGGGGAGTTTTTGGTTTTCCAATTGTGCATCATGGTTTGTTTGGATGCTGTTCAATATGGTCCAAAGTCTGCGTGGCAGGTCAAAACTGGGAGGGCAGCTCATGGGTTCACTAATAATGTGCTTGTCTGGAATGGAAAATGAGGGCCAGACACTGCCATTCCCTGGTCAGATCATGAGGTGGTCCCTAGTGTGGTGTTGGAGTATGTTATCCATAACTTGCCAGATGGGAAGTTTTGGGTAGTCTTTGGCACATTTAAGTTCTCATGCTGTGGCTTTATCTCAACAGATAGCTGGAGGTTTGATGTTTGTGGATACAAAAAGCCACAATAGAGGTGTTGACTTTAAAGTTCCTGTGATGATTCGCATGGTCTGATTAGCTACCTATCTGCAAGTTGTATATGGCAGCTTCTTGTCCATACTGGTGCACAGTACTCTGCAAGTGAGAACATAGCACTGGGGCGGTTGTTCCCCAGCTTTTGAATAATGTTGCAAGTCTTCGCTTTAAAGACTACTTTCTTGAGGTGGCCATGAAAGGTCAGTGTGCAGTCAAGAATGACTCTGAGACATGCTGGCTTTGGGTCATAACACACAGTTTCACCACAAAACTCGACAGAGTGTTTTGTACGATTCTATTGTCAAGGTGGAAAGTTGAAACTACCGATGTGCTCAGATTTGGTCTCAGCCGCCACTTTTGGAAGTGCTCCTCCATGATCTTAAGTTCAGATGTAAGGGTCCCTTCACATTGCGAGTGCCAAATCATCAGCATATGCACACTTCTGCACTATCGTTTCAGGCATATCACTTGCGCATATGTGCTGAAGAGTGTCGGAGCAAGTACGGAGCCTTGTGGTAGCCCATTATTCAAAGTGTGTGGCTTGCTGGTTTGATCTCTGAGGAATATGCGCATCCTTCAGCCACTAAGCGTGGTGTTCAGCAGCCTGAGAATCTGCCCACAGGGGATCACTTTGGCCAGTTTCAGTAGCAAACCATCCTTACAGACTAAGTCATATGCTGCTGACAGATCAATGAAAGCAGTACCAGTCTTGAGTTTTTGTTGGAATTCAGCCTCAATGTTTGTAGTGAGGGCCAGGATCTGATCACAGCAACTTCTGGGTGATTGAAAATGAGCTTGCTCCTTGTGTAGGCTGGCATCCACAGTGGGCCTGATTCAGTTCGGAATCATACGTTCCATCACCTTGTAGGTGGTACTCAAGATGGAAAATGGCCTATAACTAGAAGGGTGATGTGCAGGTTTTCCAGGCTTTAGGAGTTCAATGACCTTGGCTTCTCTCCACACACAGAGGATTTCACTGGTCCCCATGATGTTGGTGAAAAGTTGCACCATTTCTGTGCCAGTGCACCCAAGTTATATAAGAACACAAGATAGATACCATCTTTTCTAGAGGCTTTTCCGAATTTCCTGGCTGCAATGATCTCTCTACTTGTGAATGATCCAGACCATTGGGATAATGGAGCACATGTGGACTTCACCTGCTGAAGTTGATGCTGGACTTGCCAGCAATACTGTTGTCCACTGGCTGTTCTGACGTCCACAAAAGTTTAGTAGCAATGGCATAGGCTTTCACCTGTGGCCTGGTGGCATGTGTGGGATTTGCAGCAGTCTCCAGGCACATCTGCTTGAGTGTGTGAATTCCACTGATAACTTACGGTGACATTATTAATGGGTCCAATGTAACAAGATGGACAGCTCAGAATTGGTTACATATTTTATTTCATTGTTATAAATTATATGTGCAATTTAAAAAAATCTTTTTTTGCCTGACTTGGTGCTTTTTCCTACCCTTCTTCTCAATTTTCTATCAATTAATCTGGATTGATTTTTTTGTCAGGTTTCCTTTCTCTTCTGTATGATGTAGCCTTTTCCCGTCACCTCTCTTCATCCTGTTGCTCCCCCCATCTTCCTCCCTCTATTCTTCTTTTGCTTTCACTTCTCAAACCTTCAAATCAAGTCTTTCAGGTTGCTGTCACTTTCCCCCAAACATTTATTTAGCACTAAAATTGATGAAATAGAAGTTGTCTAAAATTTTTGATTTAGCTTTTCTGTATGTGATAGATGAAGCAAAAGAATTGGGCACCACTGCAGCTGAAATCTCAAAAGGATGGTATTTCGGGTCTGTGGAAGCTATGATTCTCCAATTCAGATAATGTTATACTGTACATCTATAGTATGGTTTATCTTCAGTAATAACAGTAAGAAAGAATAGATAGCTATGCAGTCTGGAATAATACTAGCTATTTTTAAAAATTATACAAATCTCTTAGCTTTTCATTTGTTATTTCCATGTCTTGTCTGTTAATATAATAATATTTATGTATTTTGAGCATGAAAGGTTCCATTCTGTTATGTGATATGCACTGCCAATAAGTTATCCTCAACAATAGTTGCCAAACATGTTAAATAGCACAAAAATGTCTACATTCATGAACTTCCCATAGCCCCTTATTAAGCAACATTTACTATTACAAAAGAAATAGAAGTACGTGTTGCAGTATTTTTGGTGCATTATATGCATGTTGAAGAAGTAAAAGTCATTACATACCTCCTTATCAGCTAGAGCATGTCACACAGGAGGCTGTAAAACCACAGAATCATAGAAATGTAGGGTTGGAAGGTACCTTGAGAGATAATCTAGTCCATCCCCCAGGCCTGAGACAGATTAAGTATACTTAGACCATCCCTGCCAGGTGTTGGTCCAACCTTTTCTTAAAAACCTCCAGTGAGGGGGATTCCACAACTTCCCTTGGTAATCTATTGCAGTACTTAACTAAATAGCCTTATAATTAGAAATTTGTCCTAATATTTAATCTAAATCTCCCTTGCTGCAGACCAAGCTAAGTATTTCTTGTCCTACCTCCTGTGGACATGGAGAGCAGTTGGTTACTGTCATTTCTGTAATAGCCTTTAACATATTTGAAAACTATTCTTGTGTTGTTCCTCGCCCACCCCACCCCACCCCCCGTCTTCTTTTCTCAAGACCAAACATGCCAATTTTTTTTAACCTTTCCTCATACGTCAGGTTTTCTAAACCTTTAATCATTTTTATTGCTTTCTTCTGGGCTCTCTCCAGTTTGTACACATCTTTCCTAAAGTGTGGTGCCCACAACTGGACACAGTACTCCAGGTGAGGCCTCATCAGTGCCCAACACAACATATATTCCTACACCCCAGAATGATATTAGTCTTATTTGCAACAGCATCATATTTTCACTCACGTTCAGTGTCTGATCCACTATAACCCCCAGATCCTTTTCTGCAATACTACTGCCTAGTCAGTTATTCCCCATTTTGTATATTTGATTTTTCCTTCCTAAGTGTAGTACTTTGAACTTGTCTTAACTGAATTTCATCTTGTTGATATCAGAGCAATTCTCGAAAAGCCATTAGAGAAAAAATTTTTAGATTATCAGTTGCAACCCTGGCTTTCTAATAGAAATAAAAAGTTCTTCGGATAATGTAGAACTTTTTCAATTCAACCAGACAGGATGATGTCTTTGCTTTCACACTGACTGGCAGAGATGCAGACCTGGAGGAGCCAGTTTCTTGAAACTCAATCCACATAAAACATTTGCAAGGTGGGTTAGCTTTTGGGAACAGCTGGGATCTGATCCAAAGCCCACTGAACTCAATGGAAAGATTTCCATAGACTTTAATGGAATACAATAGTGTATTTTTTCACACTAATGTAACATGTACTGAGTGCCTGAATTTTATTTTCTCTTTAATGTTAGTTTATTGAAATATATTTGATATCAACAGACTCAGTGTGGAGTGCACAAACCAGAAAAAATCAAAGTATACGATGATTTTCTGGGCATACCATTAAGGCTTAGTATGAAAAAACATAAATGCACAAGTTACCAAAACATAATAAACCAAAACAAAATGCCATAACTGGACAAATATGAATATATAAATATATCTGATACAAATAAATGACAAAAAAAATCCCTAGGAAAAAGCCCCCACTTTCATCCACGACATTCTTTTCTCTTGCATAAAGGATTATTATTGTTATCCTCATAGCAGGGACTATGTCTTCTACAGTGCAAAGCACACTGTCTGTGCTTAACAAATAAGTAATAAATAAAACATTATTAAGTAAATAATAAAAGATCTTCTCTGATGTCCAAGATGAAAATAAGCCTATATTAACTTCAGAAAGCTATGACACTTTGTAAAGTGAATTTTACTAGATATATAAAGTTTTCTTTAGTGCAAGACATAGCAATGTGTTTATATTATTATAGAAGAGTAAATTTTGAGTACTGCAAGTGATTAGTCTATAAAATTTAAACACTCCATTTATAAACTGAACAAACTGGCATTATTAAGGGCTTAGGGCAAAAAACACTCTGACCTGTGGAAAAGTATTTGCCTGTAAAAGTGCAGATCAATACTTCTACATTTAGCTGAAGTTTTATGTGTGATGCCAAATAGAGTTCATAAATGTCACTTTATAATTTGCATTAGTACAAATTATGAGCAAAAAGTTGCACCCTTGGCATGCCTACACCAAAACATTATATTAGTTGTTTCAACATCTCTTTTAATTTATAACTGTACTGTAAGATACCATTAAGAAACAATAAATAACTTTCCTGAACTAGGAGTTGAGAGTTTTTCTTTTTCCAGGCAAACAAAGGTTTATAACAGGTTGTATTTTTAATGTGTTGCGGTCTAAATTTAGTATAGCAATATCTAACAAGAAATAAGCATTTCAGTAGCATGTTTTGTTCAAACTAGAGTTTCCAGAAATATTAGATCACACAATGAATCTGAAACTACCCAGTCCAACCCCATGAATTAACTGAAAACACAATGTTATAGAACCATACAAAATAAAAATTTCAGGCTACATTCATGATATTCTATTTCAATATTTGTTATTTCTTAAGATATAGTATTTTGCAAGAAATACTCTCATTGTGAAGTTTTAAAAGGCATGAATATGTCTTATTCTGCTATTTTTCCTAATTGCTCTGGAATCTCTCCCTTGTTCAGCCACAATAATTGGCATCACTAACATTTGGCAGCTATGTACTGGAGATAGGTCTGAGATTCAAAATTTGAATTTGGATTCAGATCACCCTTAACAGTATTGATTTAGCCCACAAGTGAAAGAGGAATCAGCTGCGAAATCTGCATGCCAAACACATGGTTGTTCATTTTGTAGATTTTGCTTCAGATCATCTTTAGCTCAGCATCTAATGCCCAAACTGGCCTGATTTTAGGGACAGTACATATCACAACCCCTTCTGAGTGGTCAAGACCACAATGCAGCCTGCTCCCTTTGTTGTATGTTGTCCTCAGTATAGCTTGGACACTGTAATCATAACAGTCTTTGCACAGAATGGGCATGGGAGAGGAGAGTCTTCCTATGCTTTCCACTTCATGCATGCTGAAAGGACCACTCACAATCTGATCCCTGAGCTGGTTGTTACAGGGAAAGAAAATGTGTGGGGAAAACATCAAAAAGATACTTATTATGACAAATAATATGCAAAGGGCCGTAAATGCACTTTCACGGAAACCACAGACAGGAGGGAAGTCAGCAGTTGTTTCTTGGAACACCACATTTCCCATCATTTCGCATCCATAATGTAACACTCTCCACCTAACTCTCCTTATCTTGTTATATTTCTTAAAGGGGATTAACAATCTTTCTTGTTATTCACTACCTAGACTTCTCATGAACTTACAGCCCCACATCAGATACTATATTATCCAATAATAAGATAAATGATGAACAGCATAGTTTTCTACTTGACAAGGGTTGTACATTATCCTACCACACAAAGAGCACAAAGATATTTCTGTTTTGTATTTATTGCTTGGGCTATTACATAAAAATATTACAGAAATAAAAGCTCTGAAAAACTAGTTTGGTATGGTACTGCTCCAGTCATAATGTGCTAGTACACAATCAATTCTTATAAAAGCTTTTCTTTTTCCTCATAGTTTAGTTGTCCAAAGGGAATAAATAATTTACAGCTTGATCAACCCAGCACTTCCCTCCTCTTATTTTTAAAAATTTATTCTAATTTGCATTTACCTCATCAAATATCTTTCATATACATTTTGGCAATATTTTTTTCTTTTACTTTCAACTTAGAAGGGATGCCATGTGCCAGGCCAGCCCTATCCTCCTGATGCTGCAGCCTCTGGGAAGATGTATGCTTTTTTTCCCATTATTTCAAAGCCTATAAATGCCAATCAGATATATCTTGATGTAGATTGTTCAGAATAATTTTAATAATGTCTACATTAAAAATGAAAGCCTTGTATAACTTAGGAACACAAAAATCCCTTCTTAATAAACCTGATACTCCTCCACCCCACCCCACCCCATAAGCTTCTGTCTTTATTCCTTTCTGGTTTTCTAATATATGAAGATGCTCTGGAAAAAGAGGTAATATCACTGAATGCCTAGTCATTAATGTTTGTTTTGCCTTTTACCTATTTATTAATAATTAGTATTTGTTAAGCACCAATAATGTGCATCGCTGCCTAACAGCCCCTTGTAGCTTGGCACAATGGCATGGAAACTCCCTAGTACCGCAATTACTTAGGTATTGGATCTGTAGTTGACGGTGACAGAGCCATTATTATCTGATCTGATACAATGGCTTAAAATGTGTGAACTTAAGTAAGTGGCCTCAAACCAATTCTTAGTTATTCTTTGGTATCCATATCATAAAAATCAATTTCACAATTGGCAAAAGTGTTGGTAGTCTCTCTGCAGAAAAAAACAGAAGATTGAATGAGCAGGGAGCCTTAACTACCCATGTACTCCAATGATGACCCTTCCAAAACAAGGCTGAGGCATACTGGTGGGTAGATATGTGGAAGGTTGCTCTACACTACTGCTTGTGCTGTGCCTTTCCTGTGGTTAAATACAATACCATCATCACCAGGACTGGTCAACCTGGTACCTTTCACAAGCTAACCTGTTGAAGGAGAGGAAAGACAGTCTGCTTTACACCAGTATCTGCGAAGTATGTGGGAAGAGATTAAGCACTTATGTGGATGACCAATACTATATGTGGATGACAAGTACTAGTGAAATGATCCACTTTTTTATGATCATAAAGTACTCTAAATAATTCTTTCAAGGAAAAAAATGTAGCATTTTGGCATGAGACTGGCTCTAGATTATTATCAGTCACCAACATCTTCTTGCCAGAAGAGAAAAGAACAACTGTATTGTCCAACTATGCCTCTCCAAATGCTCATATCCATACAGACATCTGAAGAGTACGGTCAGAGTGAAAACTAATAGATTAAATGGAACAGAAGTTACATGTTTCTAAGGACTCTCCAGGAAGGGCTACTACCAACAACTCTATTTTTTACTTTTTACTTATTTTCTAACAGATTTAATTACAAGAGACAGCTACAATATTTACTGAGACAAATATGTAAAATGAAAGGTATCTAACAGTTATTTCTTCTTGTCAGGGTTACCGCCTGTTTAAAAAAAAAAAGAAAGTGGGCAGAGATAACATTGATTGTAAAAAGCTTTCAGACTTATTGAAAGCTCCTTCCATTAAAACTTTGTCAATGGCAAAGTTCAAGTAACTCATTGACGTTCCCTGGCAATCACCTTCAGGTTCTGATGGTTCCCATGGCGCAGGAAAGCATTCCAAATGTTTATCACAGGGTGTTTATTACAAGGTTGTCAACTTTGTTAGCAGTTCAAAGGCTATTTTAAAAAATGTTCTTTCTTGTTATGTTATTCATACATATAATCTATACATATTCTCAAGTGTCATTTACTTTATTAAGATGTCAGTTTGTAATGTGTCAAAATGAAACCATTAATTTTGATTAAAAGGGAAATGAGTGAGCACATCACCATGAAGCAGGCTAGTGGAACCATCAAACTCTACGCTGAGTTTGTCATTTACAAAGACTCGGCTGTTAGATATAAATATTTCATGTGGGAAACACAAGCTATGTTGGAATTCCATATCTAAGAATAAAATTTTGCAACTGACAAGAGTCAATAGGTGATGGGGCCAGACTGTTTGTCATCCAGCCTACAGTGTCAGCCTCCCACTCCAGAACTGGATCAAATACAGTGTGTAAATACAGTGAGTTTTGGAATGAAAATGAGACTAATTTTGGGGTTCAGATTTCCCCATTGCACTGCAAAGTCCCTGCGAGAAGGGATGAAATTCCTCATCAGGATTTTATGGTCAGTTCAACTGTCCATGGGACTATTCTCAGGTAGACATAGGCATAACTCACACAGTTTACCAAACTCTTGATTTGCTATTTGGGTTGGGTTTGGAGGTTGGTGCGGAGTGTGGAGAATGGAAATTTAAAATACTTCATGATCCAACCATTGCATCCTGAGGACTGAGGCCCACGCTCACCTCCTGTTGTGTATTGACAGGAATGTCATGCTGGTAGCCAGTGTTCTGCCTGCTGGCTTCCAGATGCCATTTAAGGCCTTTTTTTGGCCTATGAAGCATTAATTGGTTTGCTTTCTACTGACTTGAGATCCCTTGCTCTCCCACAGCTGCACTGTTGCATTTGCTATCAGCGAAAGAACTTGAGCTGGAGCCCCCAAATTGTAAACAAGCGGGAGCTGTTGGCAGGGCATTTCCTATGTGGGTTCCTTGAATTCACTGTCTTAATGGCCAACTATAGCCGGAAATTTTTGATGCTTGCTTTCTTGCTTTCAGGAGTAGTTGCATTTAATTCAGTAGGACTACTTGTATGAGTGGGAGTGAGAAGTTCACTTTCTGGGCTTGTGAGAATTAGTTAATATTAGTAACGCGCTATGTATGTGCTAAAATTCACTAGGTTGCACACAAAATCCTCCAGAGGCTGGGAATGCCGTATAGCTCAGATCCTGGTTGTTTTTAGATAATCGGCCCTTTGAAAACCTCCTTTTTGTTTTAATGTGCACAACTGTGGATGGATCCCAGCACATGCAACTGGCCCTCATTCCTTTTGGTGGAAGTGGCTGCTAGTGACTCAAAGATTTACACCCTTCATAAAGTGAGTAAAGTTCTGGGTGTCCAAAAAGAATCGCTTAACTGACCTTCGTCAGAAAACCTAAAGCCAGCTCTGTGAATTGTGATTTGAAGATGGTGGACAGGAAACTGTTATGTCTGGGAGATGACTGAGGTTGAAAAATTGTTTCCCAGATTTACACAAAAATGCTAATGTCAGCAGTGCTTATCATTAATATTAAATTTCTTTTCTTAGAAATGGAACTGTCTTGTTGCTCATATTACATTGTCCAGGTGCTTAATCTAGTTGCTCTAGACTTAGCTACACTTTTATATTTAATGTCTGCACAAAAGCATGGCATCTCTGCCACATTTCAGATCTTCAGCAGGGATACAAACCATTGGGTGGAAAATATTATTTAAATGCAAGTATCTTGTCCTCTGGTGGGGCAGGAAGACATTTCAAGTGTATATCAAAGTTGCTTATCACAGGTTGACAACTTTATAACAACTTGAAGCCTATTTTTAAAAAGTTCCTATTCATCATGTATACATATTCTTCATCGTCATTTACTTTATCTATTAACTATTGTGACAGGGTCAGGCCAGATGGCTATAGGAGAGTAATAAAAGGCAGATATATTAGCCCCAGGCTAAGTAGGTCCCTTTTCCCTGGATAAGGTAACAGGGAAGGTTCCAGAACAATCAGGAACCTTCTGGAGACAATTAAGACAGACTGATCAGAATACCTGCAGCCAATCAAGAAGCTGCTAGAATCAATAAGGCAGGCTAATCAGGGCACCTGGGTTTTAAAAAAGGAGCTCACTTCAGTTTGTGGTGTGCGTGTGAGGAGCTGGAAGCAAGAGGCACTAGGAGCTGAGAGTGAGAACGCGGACTGTTGGAGGACTGAGGAGTACAAACATCATCAGACACCAGGAGGAAGGTCCTATGGTGAGGATAAAGAAGGTGTTGGGAGGAGGCCATGGGGAAGTAGCCCAAGGAGTTGTAGCTGTCACACAGCTGTTCCAGGAGACACTCTAGACAGCTGCATTCCACAGGGCCTTGGGCTGGAACCCGGAGTAGAGGGTGGGCCCGGGTTCCCCCCAAACCTCCCAACTCCTGGTCAGACACAGGAGTTGTTGTCCTGGACTGTGGGTTCATGAAAATGGCCAAACTGAGGGCTGCTGTGAAGCTCCAAGGTGAGCAAATCCGCCAGTAAGTGCAAGACCCACCAAGGTAGAGGAGGAACTTTGTCACACTATCTATTTATATATATGGATATAGAGTTCTCTGATAATATTTCTCTTCCTATAACAAGAAACCGAGTAACTTCAACAAACTGCGCAACTGCTGCCCAAAGCTTCTGTTGATATTTCTCCAGCCCAGTTATGTTGTCCATGTATCCCAGTTTGCCTCTTTTAATAGTTTATTGGCAATCGTGACAGCTGCTTTTGCTTTGCCATTAGACTGGCTGTGATACCGCTGGGACAAATGGTCAGATTTTGCTGATGCTGCAAATTGTGAAAACTCCAAACATGCAAACTGAGGTCCATTATCTGTAATAAGTCTCTAGAATTCCATGCCAAGCAAACTGAGCTTTACAGCATTCAGTGATAGAGGCTGATGTTGTATGTAAGGGATCTATATGCCAACTGTCAAGAAAAGAACTCTGCATCCATTAAGGCAACCAGGGGAAAAAGAAGACAAGACAAGTGCTGGGTTTTGTTAACCTTGTACCTCTGGGAACAAGCCTCCTCAGAGCTGCCATCTCTGGCAGGCCAAATGCTAAGTAGCTCAAAACAAGATGGCTCCCTTAGGGAGGAAATGGAGTATTTACATGAAGAGACTGTTGACAGGCAGTCTGCATTAACACAAGTTAAACAGAACTTGAGACACTCACAGGGCACAGGTTGGCAACATAGAGAAGCAGGCTAACAATACTGAAAAATATATATGGACAAGAGGAAAAAAGAAGCAGTAGCCTTGAGAGTACTGCTCCTGCTCAACTACTGCAGCATACAGATAGCTCTCAAGGATCATAATTGAGAGAGAAACTGAACTTTTTCAAAACTGACACTTGCTCACAAACTAGCAAGCTCCTGAGCATTCTTTCTGGGAGAGGATCCAGGTCCATTTGATTCTGGTGTTACTATTACTGAGGAGCTATTTGGGCTGCACATCAGTCGGAAATCCTTTGTGTGCTTCAGAAGATGCTACAGGATTCCACTGGGAATGTTTAATTGGAATAGCACATACTCGAGGCAGAGTATATCACCAGGCTCAGCTTTCAACAGAGATCTTCAGAACCGTCTGCTGGTGCCTTGCTTATTCCCTCTTCCTCAACACTGTGAAGATAATAAGATTGTTAAGGAAGGCCCTGGTGGCAGGATTATGGTGCCTCTTCTAGCACTTAACATTTTCATCTAGAGAGAGAAAGATCATTCTGACTGACAGACATCTTAAAGCCTTCTGACCCTACCTTTCTGGGTTTTTTTTTTTAGGATATGATGAACCTTTCTTTCCTCACAGCCACATATTGAATTTAAATAAGATGTTCAGACTACCATGTTTGATTAACATTAGAAGGTACACTACTGCTTTGAGTTATTTTATTCAAACTAATTTTTTTTTTTGGTGGGGAGGGGAGGAAGGAATGAGCTGACAACATTTTATAGACAGTAGAAGAACGCTCCTAGACAAAGTCCTTAAATAAGTCACAATATATAAATAGCTCTGCTGAAAGCATGACAAAAACCCTGTTATACATCACACAGTCTAACCAATAAAGAAGCAGAAACTCTCACTGTGTTTTATCAGTATGAGGAAGATAAAGACAGACCAAAAAAATACAATTTGTTTGAGGGAACATAAGATTTTCCCTTGACTTTGGTTCAGTTTATCTAAGTGAAGAGGAGGGATCAATTTCAAATCAATATTCTTATGATTTGTTGATTGCTGAGAGTGTCGTCACATTGAACATAGATGAGACACAGTCCATGGGCCCAGGAAACTTTCAATGTAAATAAACAATGTTGTACAGAAACACACGAACGTATGGCGTTGTTTCCTCTTCCTCTGTTCACTTTGGGATTCTGAAAGGCCGTTCATAAATTTAAGATATTGTTACTACTATGACATCTTCCTTTTGATCAAAGAGAATCCATTTTACCTGTCTTATAACTATTGCAAATAAAACAAATATACATAAATACTGTATGCGCTACAATGAACTTTTATTCTGTCATGTACCTATCTTTTATGATTCTTTGTTGGATTGTCATATATCATTTTACAGATCCTGTAATAAAAGATAATCTTGAAAGCTTTACACTTTTCATTTGCTTACTACACTTTAACACTGAAGGGGAAGTTTACAAAAAGCAAAGGGTATGTTGTGCTAATTTACTGATTTATATGTGATAAACAGAGATAAATTATTTGTACCCACACAAAATTGGGAGGCATGATACATCACTTTAATTAATTCAATATCCATTCACTTGTTTAAGGGAATACTATTTAGGATAATGCCACCGAATTGTCGATAGTTTGAGGTGGCATTATTCATAGCTGTACCAGGTTTATTCTATGGTTCACACTGGACGTTGCAGGTGGTAACAAGGGTAAGGTTTGGGCTTGACAGCATCAAAATAATTCTCTGCAAATTCATAGAAATCTAGTGAGATTAGACGGTCTTGCAAGATTTCCATGATATTTGCTAGGGGAAATCACACAAGAACTGCTTTTTTCTGTGATATTTCCAGCATTAAGTACTTCACAAAAAAATAAATCCAGAAAAGAGGCATATTCATACATCTAACCTCAAACCAAATATGTAAAGGTAATTTCAAATATGGGGATTCAAATCTGAACCCACCAGAAATTTGGGGGTTTTGACATACTTCTTTTCTTTTGTACTTATTAAGCCTTATTCTCTTTCTGGCATTATAGAGGGGCCTTAAAGTGAGCAGAAACAGCCCCCCTGAGATTACCCCCTGCCTGGCTAGTGGAACAGTAATGTAAGTATGGATTCTGCACCAGTCCTGGTCCTAGTCCCTGACATAGAGGTCATTTAGGGTGTGTGGCTAGAGGACACTACACTATGACAATTCCTTGTTTCACAGACTTATATGGGGCCACTGAGAAGCAGAGGATACCTTAGAGCAAACCTAAATCTGCTCTAATTTAGGCTATGGGCCAGACAAAAAAAAAAGCAGCAAATACTGTTCAGTACTATGTTAAACAAAAACTACTAAAAAAATAAAGGGAAAGCAGCATTTTTCGTCTGCATAGTAAAGTTTCAAAGCCATATTAAGTCAATGTTCAGTTGTAAATTTTTGAAAGAACCATAATGTTTTGTTCAGCGTTACAAACGTTTCAGAGTTACGAACAACCTCCATTCCCAAGGTATTCGTAATGCTGAGGTTCTACTACATAATCTTCTCCTGCAATTTATAAATGGGGTTGGGCTAGTCTAGTATCAAAGAAACCAGAACATAATAATAAATGATATTGGTGATTTGAGACTACTTTGAGTAGACTCTTCCACCTGAGTTAGTACAGAACCAGTGTTCCAGAATGAATGATGTTTGGTAGGGCATTCTGTTGTTTTGGAAATATCTTCTTTCAGATGACCAATACAATCTGTGATCATTAAAGATCCCGCCTCTCCTTTTCCAAACAATAGGGATGAGATCTTGGCTCCACTGAAGTTAATGGCAAAACTCCTACCGACTGTGATGGGGCCAATATTCACTCTAGACATGTTAAGTCCCACTCACCTGGCCAAATTCAGACCTGGTGTAACTGGAAACAATACCACTGTTGTCTTTTCTTAACAAGAGTTGGATTTGACCTATGCTATCTACCTAATTTCCCTGGGTAATCTTAAACTGTTATAAGGTAATTTCCCTTATTTCCTGTCAGAAATTGTTATATGAAGCTCAAAAACTAATCTACCTCACCAACAGAAGGTGGTCCAATAAAAGATATTACCTCACCCACCTTGCCTCTCTAATATGATGTATCTGTAAATTAAACAATTGCCACGTTCCACCCCAAAGATAGTTCATTTTAGTGACAGGCAGAGGGGTTCCAGCACGGGTGCATATACAGAGAATAAGCAAATAAACAAAATCTTAGTTATGGCTGGAAATGTGCTTCACTGGAGCCAAACTACACCTCAAAACAATATAGCACTTTCCTTACAAAAATTCGGGATCTTTTTAAAAATCCCAAATGTCAGTGTGTCTGGAAATGCACAGTTTCCAGTTAAGGACTTTAGCTAGTCCTCCCAATGCCATAATGCTGGCTGAAACTCAATATCCATACCACAGGAAATTCCAACATTTTGAAAACTTTTTCATTTCCATTTGGATGGCGGGGTTGCCTCAAAGCTGCAGATCCTGGATGCTCTGGGGTATCTGGCCCTGCAGCAATTCGAAGTAGACCTCCCTGGAGCTGTGGAGCTCATGCCACTAGCAGCGCACCAGATAAACTGGCAGGAAAGCTGTTTCTATTTGAACCCTGACTGTGGTTTGTCAAACCTGATACACTTCCACAAAACATTTCAGTTTCAACAAATTGGCATTTCCCAATGAAACTTTGTTTGTCAGAAAATTCCCAACCAGCTCTACAACACCATACAATCCTTCATAACTCACTATTGCCCAGCATGCTACATGTGGCCTGGCAATTGCCAGTTAAACAACGCAGATTTCAATCAATGTTATGTCCTACAGGGCCCATTGTGTTAGTATGTTCAGTTCTGGGCACCCCAAATGCAAAAGAAATAGAAGGGGCTCAGACCCACATGATAAAAGTAATAAGCGGAGACATCCACTACAGGGTTTCTAACATCTTCCTTAGAAATTAGGTACTAGTTACTGTCAGAGGTAAAATACTAGAATAGATGGACCACTGATCTGATTCAGAATGGCAATTCTTATGTTCCAATGTTTCCATGTAAAAAATAAAAACTTCTCAGATATAACCAAAACAAACTTGACCTAAATCAATTGATATAGGAAATCCAATCATAAAAAAGAAGGAAAGGGTTTGTCTGGATGTAGTAAACTCTTGAAGGAGAGAAAATAAGTAAAATCAGCTAAAATAACTAGAGCCCAGTAAACAGAACAATATCCAAAGTGTTCAAATATAATTCTCACAAATGGTATCCCTCTTCAACCACTCCATGCTGAAGTATACACAGAGTAATATTTTCCCCAACAGTATTTGTAATTGTTGCAAGAATGGGAGAAAGTTTTCTATTTTTCCAAAAATTTTAAAACTGCAAGCATGGGTTGGGGGAAATAAGCCTATCCTTAATAGGCTGGATCCTCAGCTGGCATAAACTCAACTGATCTTGACAGACCTATGCCAATTTGTACTGGGGAAAGATATCTCCATATTATGAAAAAAATTCAGAAAGAATGGCTATCCTGAAATTTATTGTATTAATGTTTACCATTACGTTTATTCCAAAATCTGATTATAGTTTGTCTGTGAAATGAATCAGTCATATGTAATTTTACAATTACACAAAACCATCTGTTCACATTCAATGTGCCGTGTACTGTACTGAACATTCAATGAGACTGGTTTTACCCTACTCCACAACCACTTCAATCAAATCTGGTAAAGAACAGAACAATATGGCATTATACATCTGCTAGTATGCCAATTTTGTGCTACTACTTATCCTCTTATAACTCAAAAATATCTTCGTTTTTTTTCTATACAAATGAAAATTTGTAGGCCACTAATTTGGGACACGAACTGAGACCCTGGAGGATTTTTATTTATTTTCTCTTACTTTTTATAACTTTTTAAAGCATTAATATTATTTAGTATTTATTATCCTTTTTTAAAAAAAGATTTAAGACAATTTAAAATGTTGAGGTCTTTTTATTGTCCTGTTTATTTTAAGACAACAGAGGTCATTGGCAGGCAATACATCAACACAGTGGTGCACGAAAAGCAGCACATGGCTAATTAAAGTGACATAACCAAATCAATTAAACCATGGAAGAGAACCCACCAACAAGGTGATGAAAGGATATAACCCTGACTCTCATTAAGTGCTAAAAAGGCAACCTTTTCAAGCTTAATTTTCACCATATTTCCCATATATCCTTTCTGATCGCTATCTGTTGTAACACTGGATCTTACATAGCTCATTAGAAAACAAGGCATCCCTGAACAAAGACCATTCAAAATACTGCAGTGTACCATCTTACAGCAAGCTGCATCCCTAGCTGTTCTTCAGTTCTCACTTTGAGTAAGTACAACCTTAGCTGTGAACAAATTACACTGAAGATTTGTAAATCCTGAAATAAATGTCTGCACACAGCTGAAAGCATGCAATACCGAAATTAAAAAGAAATACATATCAATGATTTAAATGCATAGTACTATACTGCACACAGTTCAGTCTCAGAAACCTGATGTAAATGAAAACAGTTATTTTTAAAAATTAAGTTCCAAACTTAATAATGGGGGGAAAGAAGCCTATGTCTCGTAACTCAGATGACTCTCTTTGATATCTGGGTTTCATAAAAAGCACATTTCAATTATTTACACAAACCCATTAGGATGGAAAAGCAACCATTTAGCTACTCCTTAGCTTTGCAAGATTGAGAAAGGTCAGGGGAGCTGACAGGTTGATTTTACACGCTTAATGGATTTTTGTAAGTAAATAAAATACACTTTCCTAAACAGGACTGTCTAGGTAAGTATTTGAGTAATTACCTCCCTGAAGAGTACACTGGTCCTGATTCAGCATTCACTCACACTGGTGTAATTCAATTGACTTCAGTGGAGTTACTCCTGCTTTATACTGATGTAACACAATAGAATGAGGCACTCTGTGTTGCTGTGGCTTTAACATGGAGCAGAGCCAATAACCTTGAGGGAGCCTGTGATATACAAAGTAGCGCCCATAATTGCCTGAAGGGAAACTAAGGAAATATTGTGCCTAAACCATAACCATTGTCCTTTTGGTTACTGTGATTTCAACAGCATTACAGCAACAAAAAACTAATGTAACAGATTATGGATTCAGACCTACTGTTTGAATAAACTAGGGGAAAACTGAATTATTTCCTAGCCCAAGTACTGGTCCCTTGAATATTTCCAGTTGATATCTGGCACAGTGAAACATTTGGCCACTCAACCTTCATATCTGATCAGCGCTCCTTCTACCGTGTAGCCTGACAGCAGGCAGCTCATGAGCCACCTCCACAGACTCAGTTCGCCCCCTCCTAATCACACATGTTGATGGGAAAGGCAGCCCCTCCTCACAATACACCTCTCTCCTTTGCCTTCTCCTTGGCGTAACAGGGAGCAGCTCCCCCCAGTGTTCTTACTTCCCCTAGTATCAGCAGAGAGAGGAGAAAAGATTTCCTCTATTCCCTCCATAGGCCTCAATGCAGTAGGTGGAAGACAGAGACACCCTGCTAGATCTCCTTGCTCTTGGTCTCAGTGAAGGGAGAGGGAAGTGAAGGACATTTCAGTCCCCATAGCAGCTGGGAATATCCTCCTCTGGTCCCAGCAGGGATAACGAGCACCTCACTTTCTAGCTCTCAAAGTGGAACAGAAAGGACATTCTCCAATCCCTGCAGAAGACTGTGAAAGGAGACACCTCCCAGTGGCAGTGCCTTGTATCCCACTGAAGTCCATGGGACTACACTATAAGTAGTCCATCAGAACCACTTGCAGTATGTAAAGCTAAGCATGTGTCAGGTTTCAGAGTAGCAGCCGTGTTTGTCTGTATCCGCAAAAAGAAAAGGAGTACTTGTGGCACCTTAGAGACTAACAAATTTATTTGAGCATAAGCTTTCGTGAGCTACAGCTCACTTCATCAGATGCATGTAGTGGAAAATACAGTGGGGAGATTTTATATACACAGAGAACATGAAACAATGGGTGTTACCATACAGACTGTAACAAGAGTGATCAGGTAAGGTGCGCTATTATGCGCAGGAGAGCAGGGCAGGGAGGAACCTTTTGTAGTGATAATCAAGTGATAATCATTTCCAGCAGTTGACAAGAACGTCTGAGGAACACTAGGGTGAGGGTGCGGGGGTGGGAATAAACATGAGGAAATAGTTTTACTTTGTGTAATGACACATCCACTCCCAGTCTTTATTCAAGCCTAAGTTAATTGTATCCAGTTTGCAAATTAATTCCAATTCAGCATTGGAGTCTGTTTTTGAAGTTTTTTTGTTGAAGAATTGCCACTTTTAGCATGTGTGTAAGTCTTTGCAGAATCAGAGTGTGAATGTCTACCCCAAAATTACTACATTACTCTCTGCTCATGATCCTGTTCTTGAGTGTACAATGCAATGTTGTGCAAGTGTGTCAAACATTTCTTTTAGGCATCTGCAGGTAGGATTGGTTATTCAGTCTCTGCTAGACCAATCTGTTGTGGTTTGAACTCAGTTACAGATGATCAAGGACAATCCATTACATTAGTTTAAAAGCTTTGATTAATACTTGTAGCTGCTATGCAGATTCGGTGCAATACAAGACTAGCCTAAGGGCTTTTTGTATTTCTTTAAAGCATCAGCCATTAAAAAGCTAAATTTACCACTGGGAGCCAGGGCACAAGCCCAAAAACACAGACTCAAATGTATTTATATTCCAATTTCTGGTTTTCAAGTACAGTGTATCATTTCTATGAGGCTTTAATGAGAGCCAAGAGGTACACATTATAAAAACCATGCTCTATTTCTAATAGAGTTCAGTGCAGATCAGAGAATGATTTAATAGC
Organism: Caretta caretta; assembly: GCF_965140235.1. Lineage (NCBI taxonomy): Eukaryota > Metazoa > Chordata > Testudines > Cheloniidae > Caretta > Caretta caretta. The sequence goes on along the minus strand of NC_134206.1, from coordinate 119,386,113 downwards.
TTTCCTCAGCTTTTACTTGCACTTGGCTACAGACACCAGACATTTAGATTCAGATTTAAAACTCACTCAACAGCATCAATAGATTTTTTAAGGCAGAATTTTTTTTTTAATCCTACATTTACAAATTATATATTCTGTTTCAGTCTATATAAGGTCAGTCATTCTGAAGAATACTAAGTGTCTGTCTGGGATAAATCGCTAAACTGCCTCAAGGACATGAAGCATTGTACCTTTTAAACAAACATAATTGTGCTTTTGATATGGAATCAGTTTATAGTCTTGTAAAAGTTTCAATAAAAATGGAGGAGGAAGATAAACATGTCAGAATGAACTCTATTGGAGGCACTGATTTTATTATTATTTATATTTCAGTAATGCTTGGAAAGCTAATAAAAGATCAGGAATCCATAGTTCTAGGTGCTGACCAGAAAACTAACAAAGATGGTGGCCTCTGGCCCAGAGAATGTTCAAACTATAGGTGAGGCAGAAGTGCAAACAAGTGGATAAACCAGACAAATGGGCTGAGGGGTGGGTCAGAAGGATGAGGTTACAAAAAACCAAGCAGTGTGTAACAGAGAAGCAGAAATCTTGACTGATTTTTATGACAGACAAGTGACTTTGACAGTATTTTAATGAAAAGTCAGGGATTTTTTTCACTCCCTTTGCAGACTTTCTGAGTTCACTGCCCCAAGACAATTATATTTTGTATTCCAGCTGATCTAAATTTAATTGAACTATAACCTTTACTTTACAGCTAATTTGACCTAGATATTTTACATTCACTGATACATATTACTGTTATTGATCATAATAATAATAATTATGAACAAAGTGCTATAAATATATAGATGGAACAAAGTGGTACATCAGGCCAAACAGATGGCCAGTCCCTGTGCTGAATGCTATGGTATATATTCTGGAGGCAGGAAGGAAAACTGAATAAACAAAACCTACAAAGAGTTGGGTATGGCCTTTAGAGTTTGAACACTTCACAAAATAGTTCTTCGACATGCAAGCAGAGGGAGCTTGGCATATGTAACTGGGAAAGTTATTCTTGGCATACAGGGACAATATAAAAGAAGACCATTAGATCTTCATTTATCATATGATTTTTAAAGCAGTCATCTTGATAATATCAAAGTCTTGGCTCTTTCCTAGTTATTTTATAGACACAAAGGAATTGCCTTACTGAATCAGATCAATGATCTAACCAGTCCAGTAGCCTGTTCCTGGCAATAGCAAGTACCAGATAGTTCATAGGGAGGTACACTAAACTCAGATGTTTAAAGACTACAGCAGTGAGGGATGTACAATAAGGTAAGTGGAACAGAACAGAAATAACCCGGTAGTCGACTATCATGAATTACTATGTGCATAGGGGAAGTTTCTTCCTCATACCATCAGTTAGATGCTGGTTTATGCCCTGGAGTAACTGTAACTGTGGATGTTCTCACAATCCATATAAAAGTCTTCATCCTATTTTGAATCCTACTAAACCCATGGCCTCAGTGATATGTGGCAATAAGTTCCACAGGTTAATTATGATTGCATAGAAAAAGTATTTTCTTTCATCAATCTTAAATGTATTGGATAAGAAACCAAAATCATAAATCAAATAGAGTAATGTAGGTATGGTATGTTCTGGATGAAACAGAAATATTAATGTACCATTCATATACTCTTTTAAAAAAAATATTTAGTCCACTGTTTCAAATAGGAGTTGATTTGTGGTTATGCAGGCTTTTCTGCTGCAATATAATGCAGTTTGATCCATCTGTAATAAATCTGAAAATCTGAGAATAAAAACTAAATAACCCAAGTTTACTGATCAAATGAGTTATTCTGCCTCTAATGAAAAAGACAGACACTGGATCTTCCCTCTCTTTGCATTGATTTATTACATTCAATAATTGTCTATTATTATTACTGTACATTGTAATCTATTTCTAATGAATCCCCCTTGGTTATGGTGAGCCAAGTCCATATAATAAATTCTAATCTGTTAGGTCATTAACTTTGCTAATATTTTACAATCCACATTTAGTGAGATTGGGAAACAGTTTGTGCAGTCTTCTGGTATTTTCACTATTTTAAGTACTATTGTAATTAATAGCTCTCCTTAAATTTTCCATTGCTTTATTAGATTAGTACCTAACAAATTGGAAACATGTATTTCTATATTCTTTTCAGAATTCTGCTGAAAAAACATCAATTCCAAGATTTCCCTATTTTTTAGGCTTTGGGTTTATTTAGATACAGCATCATTGCCTCACACATTTCACACCCCAAAACTGCAATCAGATATGTGTGGCTAGACCCCTATTGAAGTCAATGTGGCTCCATGCAGGCTTATTGTCTTCAGTAGGGGTTCAATTGTTGTTGGTGGTGATGTTTTTCTCTGTCTAAATCTGGATGACACAGAATTCGTCAAAGAATGAGTTATAGTCTCCTAAAATTGTGAGTCTGTTTCCCATCTACTAGCTAGAATAAGGTCATTTTAATGTATTATATATTCCCTTATTTGCAATACCATTTACATATCTTGACTTACAGCTGTCAGCCAGGAAGATGACATCAAGCACCATAACCTCCTTATAAATCTTCCATTGCTGACAATGTTAGTTAGCCAAGGAAGAACCCACAGTGTGTTAGGACACTCAGGGATACAATGTGCATGCTACTATTTCAATAGACGTGTGTTACTTTAATGCAGTGGTGCCCAAACTTTTCCTGACATGCCCTTCCTTACCAGTAATGGAATCTGTCTGTGCCCCCTCTCCATTACTGCACTATTGGCTCAGAGTAGCTTGGGCTGAAGGCAGAGCTGGGGGCGGAACTGGGTATGGGAGAGGAGCTGGGGCTTTAAAGGCGGAGCTGGGTTGAGGGCAGAGAGGGAATGAGGGCAGAGCAGGTGTCGGAGTGGAGCTGTGGCTGGAGCCGGAGCTGGGCAGGGGGCAGAGTGGAGCTGTGGCTGGGACCAGAGCTGGGCTGGGGATGGAGTAGAGCTGTGGTTGGAACCGGAGCTGGTCTGGGGGTGGAACAGCGCTGCGGCTGGGAACAGAGCTGGACTGGGCGGGGCTCCCTTTCTGCCCCCCCAATGGGGACTGGCCGAGGCCCTGCCGTGCGCCTCCCAAACAGTCGTCCATGTTCCCCTGGGGGGGTGGCACACCCCACAGTGTGGGAACCACTGCTTTAATGCTATTCCCATGAGCAATGTTGCAGAAGAGTGACCCCCTAACTGGGAAGGCGCTATTCAGCTGCACAAGGATTAAATGAGAGTTGGGCATCAAATATCAAGGTTGAAGTACCTCCTGTGACTGAAATACTGCATACCCTGGGAGGTCTGTGGAACTTCTGGGAACTGAAGCCACAAGAGTTCCTTTTTCCTGGAAAGGACCCATAATTCCCTTTTCTTTTGTAATTCCTGTTCTTTTATCATAATTCCCTGGCATTTAACTATAAAAGGTCTCAGATCTATGTTCAGTCAAAGGTTTAGATACTGATGAGCAATGCACACTTTAACTGTCCACATTAAATCCTTCTGGCAGGTCTAGCAGTTCAATTAGTAGTGTACATTTTGCATAGAATCTCTTGGGTTCCCATTATGCTCCCTTTGGTATTCACACCATTTTAATATTGTTTCATCAAGACCTGTTATTTAAAGCTGCAATTGTCTGTGGCAGTTTGTTTCAATGCCTTTAACACTGTTAGTACTTCTTTCATATTTACTCTTCTCCTCTCATTCAATTCAATGGCCAAAAAAAAAAACAAAAAAAACCCTACACTGACAGAGAATTAAGGTTGCTTAGTGGTGTTTTGTCCCCTTAAAGCATGTTGAGTTGAGCAAAACTCAAAATTCTGAAAGCCAGAAAGTGCACAGTTAAGGTTGCCCATACAACCTTAACGATACACTCTTTCAGCAATCCCCCAATCTAACACACACATCTTTATTCTGCTAACCCCTCAGTTGGTGAAATGCACAAGCTTTTCGCCTCTTTTTACAATCTATTCACTCTTATCCACAGGATTCTAACTAACACTATTAAAGGACAAAAAAGAAAAAAGTGTTGCCCACACCTCTTTCCCTATGTTCCCTTGGAGCTAGCAACAGCCAATGGGAATTATTTGGATCATTCCAGATGCAGTCACCTGATGTGTTAGGTGTCCCTACACTAAATGGTGGAGGAAGTAGTTGGACCTACTTGATAAAAGGTGTGTTTGTCATATAAGGACCTGTGGATTACTTTGAGGTGTGTGACAGAGCAGTGATTATGATATGAGGGGACCTATGTTTTGCACCTTCCTCCAGTTGCACAGTCTGAGGCCTGGTCTACACAACTTAGTTATGTCGACACAAGGCAGCTGACATCGACCTAGTTGTGTATGTGTCTACACCTAAATTTGGCTCCCGCCAACATAAGTACCCTGTTACATTGACTTAATTACACCAACTCCCCAAGCCACGGTCAATGTACTTAGGTTGACCCAGTGTGAGTGTAGACTGTTATTTATGTTGACCCTAACTATTCTCCAGAAGCTATCCCACAATGCCCCAAATGGACCACTCTAGTCACCATTGTGAACTCCGCTTCTGGAGATCGGAAGCCGCCCCTCCCCTTGAAAGCCCTGACAAATTTTGAAATTCCTTTTCCTAACTGCCCAGCTTGGCAAACACACCTAGCTGCTCTTCATTGTTGAGTGCAAATGCTCCTGCCTGGAGTAGACAGGAGATACTGGATCTGTGGGGAGAGGAGGCAGAGATCTGAACAACCTTTGAAACGTTGACATGTACGAGCAGTTTGCTCAGGGGATGCAGGAGAAGAGGTAAGACAGGACCAGCAGCAGTGCTGTGTGAAAGCCAAGGAGCTGTGGCAGGCGTACCAGAAGACAAGGAAGGCCAACAACTGATCCAGTGCTGAGCGGAAGACCTGCTACATTTACAAAGACCTGCAAGCCATCCTTGGCAGAAACCCCAACAACACTGTGAATACCTCCGAGGAGCTGAGTCACAGGCCCCTGCCATGAACAGTGAGGAGGAGGAGATGGTGGACAAGGAAGAGGAGGAGAAGGAGTATGTGGGACAGACAACCGGGGGATCCAGTTGCACAGTGAGCCAGGACCTATTTTTGACTCAACCGCAGTCCAGCCAGTTCCACCAGTCGAGCGCACAAGAGCCTGATGCCGGACATGGAGTATGAACACTGCAGCCATCCTGGAGAAAGACAGAGTGGAGAGAAGAAAGGTACAGGAAAAGCAGAGGGACGTGCACCATAATGGACCTTCTCAGACACCAAACACAGATGCTGCAGATTCTAGTGGACCTGCAGGTTTGACAGTCCCAGGCTCACCTCTCTCAGCAGCCAATTGAGAAATCAGTATCAGGACTTCCCTATACCCCACTCAACATTCCATGTGGCACCAAGGGTTACTGTACTACCCTTACCGCTCCTCTCCTGGGGACATTAAAGACAATCACAGCTTCACAAATGTAAGGGGACTGTTGGCCCCTTAATGCAACATAGTGGGGTTTTTTGGTTGGCGCTAGCCCAGTACCAAAAGAAAGGGGAAGAACCAATGGGAAATCAAGACCTTTAGACCAACAGTCCCCAGGGCCAATGGGGAGAGGCCAACGCTCCAGGTCAGCCTGACTGACAAGGCAGGCAGGCCAATGAGGGAGTGAGGTGGAGCTGCCCGAGCCAGAGAGGTAGCCACAGCAGTCAGGGCCAGAGGAGCACCCCAGGGACCTGTGCTGAGACAGAGTGGAGCTGGGGCTGGAGCAGTCCAGAGCCGGGTGCAGTGAGCAGCTGGGGAGAGCAGGGGTGACCCTGGGCAGAGGTCCCAGTGCAGGGAGATGAGCTTACTTGCTTCCTTTTACCTTCCCCATTTTTTCTTTATTCTTTTAATTAGTTGCCATATAATAAATTGTGTTTGATTTGAACTATATGTAATGATCAGTGGGGACACCCTAGCCCCTGTCCTAAGTGACCATGACAAGACTGGGGATCAAGCCCCCAGGACTCCTGGGCCCAGCTTGTCTGGGTTATGAGGACGCTGCCACACAGGAGAGCAGAAGGGGAGTCCTTAAGGTCAGGCAGGTCTCTGCATAAAGGAAGTAGAAGTGAGGACTCTGATCCTTTCGCTAGCAAATTCCCCTGGAGTAGTGTATAAGCGAAGAAAGTTCCTCACAATAGTGGGATCATTCCCCTGCTTACACACACTCTGACCTGTGAAAGCCATGGTTGATGTATGTGTACCTGAAATGGACATGAATGTTCTTTCCCCTTCATAAGTTCTGTTCTCTTAATTTATTAAGTTTTATTCATTTTTAATGCATTTGCTTTTAAATTCCCCATTTTCTGTTTTATTTTTGTTTTGTTTTTCACTGACCATGTTACAAAATAAAATTCTATTATTTGGAAAATAATTTATCTTTATTAGTTCATAGCATAAGCTGGCTGGTGCTCATAAGTTCTGAAGGTGACTAATTACCTGTTACTGCACAGTGTCACACAACTTGTAAGATTGTTTACAAACAAAATCAATAGGTACATTGACAATGCTGTATCTCTACATGTACAGCAGTGACCACACAATTCATAACAGGCTGCAAAAGAGCATACCTCCATTGACTTTATAAGAGCTATGCTGATTTTTAACTGCTCAGGATCTGGCCCACTGTGTTTTTTTCTTTTAAGGTAAATTAAACTATATATTATTATAGATTAAAACAAACATATATATATATATATATATATATATATATATATATATATATATATATATATATATAGTGTATATATAATAAATATACTAATTTATAGTAAATTTGTGTACAGCCAAAAGAGTTGCAGGGTGCAGAGGAGACAAAGTAGCATTTATCAGATAATAGAGAAGAGAATTTGAAGCAAAAACAGTGAGGGAGGGAGTTAGGAACAAAAAACATGTATTGCTTTTTGGGCAAAGAGCAGGAACTTCTCCTTGGTATCAACTTGCTTTCTGTGGTCACATTCCAGAAAAATGTCACTCAAGCAGATCTACAGACTTTGGCCTCTTTGCACAACTGGTTAGGAAGTCAGGGACAATGCTACAGGGGAGGAGGCAACTGACAATGCTACAGGGGAGGAGGCAACTGGAAGGGTACAGAAAATACTAAGAGGTAAGAGTGAGTGTAATAATAGGGTATGAGGACTAATTATTGCTGATACTGGAGACATTCTGAAGTGCTCTGGATCACCCTTAGAATCTCTGTTCATTCACCTCATGTTGACCTCCTGATGCCCTGAGCACTTCTTTTGCATATTGCCAAAATGCACCCCCTCTTCCCCCGGGGCCTGCTCTTCAGTCTTCTTATATTCTAATTACACTGAGAAGTTTCATTCTGGTTTGCATACAAGAAGAGGACATAATGTGGAATTCTTTGGAAAAAATTAAAAACAAATGGCACAGAAAAGAAATTCTTGCTCTTGATTCTACTCCTAACCAGGGAGAAAAGATGCTCGTGAGAGAAAACCCCACCCTCTCTTCTTCCATGGAGAGGAGTTCTAACACCTCTTATGGGGCACTAATGAAATAATTATAGGCAGCAGAAGAGATAGAGAAGAGCAAGAGCAGCTTTATCTAAATCTGTTTCTTTGCTGCATGCATATCCAGGGGAATACAACAGAACAACAGCAAGGCTTGCAAACCTGTTCCATTCTTCATGGGATAACAGTTTTGAGGAAAAGATCCACTTTCACAAAATTACATTGTGTTATGTTGCAGGACCAATAAAGAATCTGGCAAGATCTGCAGATCTGATGGTGGTGCCATTATATTATGATATCATGATATACCTTTGGACTGCAATATCATGATGCATTGAGCTTGTCCTACAAGACAAACTGTTAAAGACAGCAGGGAGCAGTCAGCTGAGATGATGAAGCAATTACATTAACATCTGAAGACTCAGATTACATTAACATTAGGAAACCAGACAAACGCTACGCTCTTGAATGAACTCACACAGGAAAATGATAAAAGACAAAAACACCGTATCACCTGTGGGCGAACATTTTTCACAAAACTATCATTCTATATCTGACCTCTCAGGCCCCATTCTCAAAGGAAATCTGCATAACACCTTCAAAAGACAAGCCTGGGAGTTTAAATTCATAACTTTGCTGGACATCAAAGATCACACTGAATAGACACACCAGATTTGTGGCTCATTACACCCACTACCACCTCCTGCAGCTGCCTTTTTTCTCTTTCCCTTCTTTTCCCATCTATGACTGGAAGGATGTTAATGGGCGTCTTCACCTTGAAATGTGTGTTAACTACTTATGCTAAACAAACCACCTTGTATTTAGCTGTGACACTGAGTACGTTTTCCAGATCTGAAGAAGAGCTCTGTGTAGTTCGAAAACTTGTGTCTCTCACCAACAGAAGATAGTCTAACGAAAGAAACCACCTCACCCATCTTGTCTCATTAACATTAGAACTCAGGATCAACGCTATGCTCGACTGATGCGGCAACTCATGGTGTAGGACGCTATCAGATGGTCGAGGGACATCTACCTAGAACACATCACCAGACATCGGTAATACCAGGAGGGATGAGCTGGAGTGCTGCTGAAAAGCGCAATGAGGAAAGTAACTGAAATACTTCCCTGATGGATTGTATTTTCTAAATGGACAACCTACCCTAAATTCTCGATTACTGAGGGACAATTTTCATCCATTGATACATGTGCTTTCTACAACCAAATCTCTGTATAACATCCAAATACTTGGATGCTAATATCTAAACTGTATTGTTAATTTTATTCACCTAAATTTGGGTTATTGCTGATTTTCCACTATATGTATTTTATGACTTTTAAAACCAACGTTGTATTTGTGGATAATCTGAGCACTATACCCAGATGCAGAGACACTCTTCTCTTAACCTGTGTATTATATAATTTTTTCAACATTAGCTTTAATAAAAATTTTAAATCATGTATCCATTCACCTGCCCTGAATGCACCAACCAGCTTTGCATTCAGTCAAAGAAAAATGTTTCAAAGTGTCAGCACAATGACTGGCAGAAGAGGCTAGTGGGTAATGTTTTTGCATGCCCTATGTTGGCCTCAGTGCTAAATATAAAGAAACTATATATTTGCATTAGAATGACAAGAAAGTAGAAAGAACATCCTTTTATTTGAAATGTTCTTCTGAAATTCTTTTATGGCATTCCTACACATGCTAGCCATGCGACAGTTTGAGTAACTATGTAAGCTATAAAGGTCTTTTACACAAGTAAAGTAATTACCCAACTGATTACATACAAAGGTTAAAAGGAGTACTTGTGGCACCTTAGAGACTAACCAATTTATTTGAGCATGAGCTTTCGTGAGGTACAGCTCACTTCATCTCACGAAAGCTCATGCTCAAATAAATTGGTTAGTCTCTAAGGTGCCACAAGTACTCCTTTTCTTTTTGCGAATACAGACTAACACGGCTGTTCCTCTGAAACCATACAAAGGTTAATTGTTTCTTTGTGGTATAATGTTTTTCATCATGCTTCTTGAGTTTTGTTTTTTTTAAGGGAGGAGACTTCCTGATTTTGCTAGGAGTACCATAAAAAGGTGCAGCTCTTCCCTTCCCCTGCAGGCAGGGTTGTGAAGTGATGCTCACACATCAATCAAGGCTGCTGTGGCAAATCACATTGATCAACAATCCACTCACTCTCATCTTTCACTTCAAAAAGAAATTTTGGTTGTGAAGATAAACACCATAGTATTTGAAGCTATTGTCTTTTTGATTCTCCAAAGACTGAAATGCCACTCCTAACAGTAGTGTAAACATCATTTGGTATATAGCCTACAACCATTTAAATGGCAGCAATGTGCTGTGCTTTATTTTTTAGGGAATTTAGGGCTCAATGCTGCAATGTGTTGAGCGCTCTGGCCTTAACCTAGTGAAGAACTTAGGCATATGTTTAACTTTAAGCATGAGAAATCCTATTGAAGTTAATGGGACTTAAGCATGTGCTTAAAGTTAAGCTTATGGTTAAAGACAGTGGTTCTCAAACTTTTGTACTGGTGACCCCTTTCACATAGCAAACTTTTGAATGCAACCCCTCCTTATCAATTAAACACTTTTTAAATATATTTAACACCATTATAAACGCTGGAGGCAAAGCCGGGTTTGGGGTGGAGGCTGTCAGCTCGCGACCCCCCATGAAATAACCTCGTGACCCCCTGACGGGTCCCAACCCCCAGTTTGAGAACCCCTGATGTGTTTTACTGAATTAGGGTGAAAGTACTGATCATGTTGCAGGACTGAGCTCCCTATGTACATGCAAACTGTTAAACTGGCAAAGTGGTACAGCATGGTCTGCAACGGTGCAAGCTTCAACACAGTACCCAGCCAGTGTTGCTCAGTGCCTACCTGGAATGACTATATTTACAGGAGAGAGAAATTCACGTTTCTTGCCTGCTGCAGTCCTTGGCTACCACCTTAAAAATTATGATAAATGGTATGTTTGCTGGTGTCAGCAAATAAAAAGTGTTGGACTTTAGGGGTGTAGCTTGAGATTTTATTTGTTTTCTATACAACTTGGTCCAGCAACAGTGAAAGCAGTTCAGTTTATGGGGGCTGGGGAAGGGAATGTATACAATATTTTGTCAGGACTCCAAGCAGGTTTTTAAAGTCTCTTTATTCTACTAGAACTAGTGGAACTGTTCTGGGGGGAGTTCCCCCAGAACTGGAGGGAGAGGCAATTCCCACAGAAAATGTGGACTGTCTAGAATACCAAACTTGATAATTTTTGGTCAAAAACAGGGGAGGGAGTTTGGGGTCTGTTGATAAAGAAAAATAATTTAAGAAAAAATGATACTTTCCACACAAAAAATTGTTTTAGAAAAAAAATCTTTTTTTGCTGTAAAATTAGGTTAATAGACAATTTTTGACCAGACCTAGTTGCTCCTGTTGGTGGTACTAATCCTAAATTCCCTCTCAGTCTAGAATAATCTCTTTTGAATTAAAATAATTTTTAAAAGCAAGTTTTAAAATAACAAGAGGACATTAGAAATATAAATTACATTAAAAAATCGACGCTAAAGTGAACATTAAGATTGCAAAGTCAAGCACCCAAGACAAGGTTGCCTAAGGAGGGGAAGTCAGCCTGAGATGGACACTCAGCATGGAAAATTTCAGCCAGAATGGTGTAAGACTGGCAACAGTTCAAGCAACTGAAAACAAGGTCTCATAAAGGGAGTGTCAGACAAGCATCCTTACGAGCACTGTTACCTGCACTGCCTATGACAACACCAGTTATTGAGTAATGTAGGTATTGAACTTATAAACTATTCAGATCACTTAAAAAAATAGTTTTGACCCTGATTCAACTACCACACCATCTCCCTTCTCTCTAAGTTCACTGAATGTGCTGTTCACAAGCACTGTCTGGAGGAGTTCTCCTCCAGTTCTATCCTAGACCTCCAATCTGGCTTTCGCCCCTTACATTCCACTGAAACTGCTCTCACCAAACTCTCTAATGACCTCTTCCTTACTAATGTTAAACCAGTATTCTATCCTCATACGCCTAGATCTGTCAATCTGCCTTCAACACTATCAGCCAAATTCTTCCTGAAATCGTGTCCTGTCTTGCCTTCTGTGACCAGGGCCATCCCTAGGGGGGTGCGGGACCCAGGGCAGAAATGACGAATCCGTCACTTCCGGGACCGACCTGCCACTTCCAGGACTGACCACGCCAGCCAATTGCACTGTCCTGCGGGGCCCCTCAAAGCACGGGGCCCGGAGCGGTTGCCCCAATTTGCTGTACCCAAGGGACGTCTGTCTGTGACTCTGAGTTCTACTGGTTCTTCTCCTTCTTCTGTAATTGCTCCATCAGCATCTCCTTTGGAGGATCCTCCTCATCTGTCCTCCAACTTTCTGCAGGGATTCTACAAGGCTCTATCCTTTGTCCCCTTCTCATCTCCCTCTACACTTTGTCTTTGGGTAATCTCATTTGCAACACGTACATTCACCCATCATCTCTACGCTGACAACTCACAGAAGTACCTCTCTATTCCTTCTGTCCAAACTAAAATGTCAGCCTGACTCTCTGACATCTCATCGTGAATGTCTAGCCATCAGCTGAAGCTCAACAGGGCTAAAACACAGCTCCTAATCTTCCTCCCCTAACCTTTCCCTGCTACCTTCTGTCTTGATCACTGTGGACAACACTACCATCCTGCCTGTCACTCAGGGCCATAACCTGCGTGTCACCTTTGACTCAGAGCTTCTTCGAGGTCCTCACATACAGGTTGTATCTAAATATTACTGATTCTTTCTTCATAACATCTCCAACATAACAGCCTTTTTTATCCACTGAAACAGCTGCCCACTGATATCCATTCAGAATGCTACTACAAAGATCATTTTCCTATCCTGTCACTTTGACCGTGTGTGACCGAATATGCCCGTATTCATACCTTACATACTACTGTAATAATTTTTGTACAGAATATGTCTGGTGAGGTATCATTTGAAAACTCAACATTTATTGCTCATTATTGTCCTGGTAAAATATTTGTGGCAACATTGTATGTGAAGCTATAAGATTCCACTGTTTGGTGTTAACAACACACGTTCCTGAGGTCTGTCTTAAACAAAGGAATGGGTGCTCTGCTTAATTTGCATTTAAGCAGTAAATAGACTCATCAAGCAGAAAGGGAAACAAAGGAAGATCAAACAGGTGAGAAAAAAGAAGCAGGGAACATCCTTCCACACAGACTTTTTGTCTCCTGGTACCCCGCTGAAAGTGTTTTTTAAGAAGGGGACAAACTATAAAAAGGAGGGACAAACATTTCAAGGGACCCCTCTCTTGCTCTGCCCATTGATTCACTGCACCTGAAGGGATAAAGGAAGCTTTGCTGGACTCTGGGAGAAGAGGTTCTGACTTAAAAAGTTTGGTCAGTAAGACTGCTGAAAGCATGTGGTGAGAATGCTTTGCTTTGAATTTAACAATAGTTTGTTAAGTTCGGCACCAGTTGTGTTTTCGCTTTATTTTTCTTGTAACCATTTCTGACTTTTATGCCTCACTACTTGTACTCACTTAAAATCTCTTTGTAGTTAATAAACTTGTTTTATTGTTTTATCTAATCCAGTGTTTTTAAATTGAAGTGTCAGTGCCATACCAGACTAATAAGCAGCTGTGGCATCCTCGCCCTGTATCTTTGGGTGCCTTATGATTAAGGCTACGTTTTAGTGTATATTTTTATTTTTTAGTATATTTTTTAGAGTATTTTCAGTAAAAGTCATGGACAGGTCACAGGCAGTAAACAAAAATTCCCAGCCTGTGACCAGTCCATGACTTGTACTATATAACCCTGAATAAATCTGGGAGGGGGGGTGGTTTGGGGGTGCCATGAGTGCTGGGGTCGGGGAAGCCCAGGGGACGCCGCAGGTGTTCAGGGTGGCTCGGGGAGCACCTTGGGTGCTCCTGGGGTGACCAGTCCGGGGAGCCGCGGGTGCTCTGGGGGGAGCATCGCGGGACCTCTGCTGGTGGTGGTGGTGTGGGGGAGTGGCAGTGCGTGGCCCGGGATCCCTCTGGTGCTGCCGGTGGGGTTGGCAAGCTCCCTACCTGGATCCGTGTGCTGCCTCTGCCCCAAGTGCCGGCTCTGCAGCTCCCTTTGGCCAGAAACCGTGGCCAGTGGGATTCACAGGGGCGGTGCCTGCAGGTGGAGGCAGCACGTGGAGCCATCTGCTGGAAGCTGAGGGAGGGGGATGTTGCCGCTTCTGGGGAGCCCCCCCGAGGTAAGCGCCACCCAGAGCCCTCACTCCTTCCCACGCCCCAACCCCCTGCCCTGAGCCCCCTCCCACACACACCCAAACTCCTGCTGATGCTGGAGGTGCGGTGGCCCGACTGCACCAGCTACTCAGGCGGCCACTGGGCCAGCCGCACTGGCCTCTGCAGAAGTCCCGGAGGTCCCGGAAAGTCCAGAATCCATAACTTCCGTGACCTCTATGACAAACTTGCAGTGTTACTTATGATGCCTTGCTGAAGGAGCTCAAACCTGGGACACTCACAAACAGCCTTTTAGCATGCAAGCCATATCCTGAGTATCTGTGTGCAACTGCAGCCTGCCAGTCACACTTGGGTTATGCTCTGGCTCTCACCAGCATCAGTTATACCGCAGGGTGGTCCCCAACACACCCCCAGTCTTAGATTTTCCCCAAGAAATGTATGTCCTGTACTATCCAGTCCTCTCCTGGACAATACAAGTTATATAAAACCTGTTATTTCTTTAACAGAAATAATATGCACACAATTGCCACCCCAAATGGAGTTTCCTCAAATGTCTCCTTTCCAATGATGCTACAAAACTTGACATCATGTAGGCTGCTGGTATGCTGATACCACAGTTTATCATGCTGACCAATATTGTCTCATTGTTTACTTATACTCCCCCATCTGTCCGTATCTATCTCGTCTCTTGTCTTATACTTAGAATGTAAGTTCTTTGGAACAGGGACTGTCTTTTTACTCTGTGTTTGTACAGTGCCTAGCACAATGGGGTCCTCATCCATGAATAAGGCCCCTAGGCACTAATACAAATAATATATAAATAAATTATACACTGCCATTGTGACAGGTTCCCCCCGAGGTGCCACCCGGAACTGGGGTACCACTGAGCCTTTCATGATTCACACTGTGCTGCTGTGACAAACTGTAGATTGCTCCCAGTCCTACATTTTCACCAGCATTTGCACAGGCAGGGATACACCCAGCTGCAGTTGCATGCAGGCTGACCAGCCATTGCATGAAACAACAACAGAGAGGCTACAGCCAAGATAACTCCCAGCTCCCTAGGCAGGCACCCACCACTGGAGTATAAACCCAAAATTATACTGTCTTGCACTGCACAAAGATCTGTACAATGTAAGTTAATAAATAGTTTGCCCCTCCCTCAATGTGGAGAGGAATATGCAACATGTGTATGTTAAACCAAGCTGAGATATTCCCCAGACACTTCAGTCAAAGGCACACTGGTTTAGATAAAGCAAAAAACAAGTTTATTAACTACAAATGATAGATTTTAAGTGATTAAAAGTGATAGCAAACAGATCAAAGCAGATTACCTAGCAAATAAACAAAACTGCAAACTAAGTCTAAAATACTAGATAGACTGGAAGTGAATTAGCAATCTCTCACCCTGGCTGAAGATACAAGCAGTTCACCAGGTTTCCATACATACTTTTTAGCCTGGGACCAGCACTTCCCACAGTTCAGTCTTTGTTTCTCAAATGTTTTCAGGAGTGTCATGTGTGGGGAGTGAGGCCCCTCGATGATATCATACCCCACCTTAAATAGCTTTACCATATGGCAGGAATCCTTTGTTCCAAAAATGAAACAGTTCCCAGCCCAGTTTGTGGAAAAATACAGGTACCCAAAATGGAGATCAGTGTCATGTGGTCTGGTCACATGCTCTTGCACGCCCTGCTGAGTCATAGCAGCCATTACTTACAGGCTGTCTGGAGTGTTCTCAGGAAAGCTCACCAGATGGGAGAGAAGCTTCTCCTACGGCCTATTGTTTCCCCTAACAGCCATTACCTTGAATAGGCCCTTCCCAAACAGCTGTCTAGACTAGAAGCATTTTGCCTAGTGGATGTCACCCAGGTGGAACCACATTTGAAATAGATACATAGTTAATAACTTCAGATCCAAAAAGGATACATACATACAAATAGGATAATCATATTCAGCAAATCGTAACTTCTCCAATGACAACTCACATGACCCATCTTGTACAAAAAGCACCATAATTATATCATAATCATAAAACTATGAAAAATATGGGGTATAGTGTCACAGCCATATCATGCTTTGACAAACACAACATAAATATATAAACTTAGTCCCATAACAGGACTACTCTTGTGAATAGAGTTATGCACCTATTTAAGTGTTTGCAGAATCTGGTGGTTAAATTATAAAATCAAACCAAAATCAACTTTACCTATGGATAACATCTACTCATTGGTGAATATTCAAGTATATCCAAAACAATATAGCAATTTGTATTTTCAAATTGCGTTTGGTTTCCATTTTAAGACATATATAAAGTTCTGAGTAAAGAACTCTTGCCATTAAAATCCTGCATTCAATTCTGGAATGACAGTGAATGTGTTATAGTGATTAATTCAATTAACAAGTCTCAGATTAAGTGAAAGTTCTTTCCTTCCTGAATGTCCAGTTACCATATGCTCTTCGCTCTTTTATTACACCCATTCACCAACAACCAAATGGACAGTATGTCACTACCTTTAGTTATGTGTAAAACTGGATTTAAGTATGGACAATAAAATAGCCTGTTATATTGCAAAATTAGAAAAATGCAATGCTTTATGATTATTAGGAATAATAATATTTTTCTTCCTAGAGAGCAATACAATTGCTCTGTCAACCACAGGACAGTGTTTGCAAAGCAGTACCCTACCAAAGATGGTTTGAAGTTTTACAGGATCAAATGGGTCATGTTAGGTTAGAGTATCCTTCATAAAAAGCAAGGCTTGGAAAACACTGGCTGCAAGATTTGTTGAAGATAAAGACTGCACATTATCATTTTCAGGGGAAATCTCTCTCAGGATCTAGGAAGTTCTTGTTGTCTCTGATGTGTTTTCTACATCACATGCAGAGGAGATGAGTCAACCTTTGAAAAAGAGAGCAGTCTGCACAGTGTAGAAGGAGGAAAGCAAAGGTTCATTTTGATAGCCCTGTCAAAACCAGAATTTTCCTGCTAATACAAATCCTATCTGGCAGCCCTGGCATGTATGCCCTCTCATCCTGTCACAACAAACAGAGGATGCATCTCAAAGATTAACGTGCCAGCCTATATGCATTATTGTAATTAATGTTATGGGAAAACCCAACAATCAGAAAGTCTCTGCCATCTCAGTAACTGTTTTTATGCTTTTCATAAATAATTGTGACACAAATATCATTTTCAGCTGTGTAAAACCATCTCAAGGCTGTGAAGGAATTCCACAGAGAGCTAGTGAGATGTTTTAAAAATGCAAATAGGAACAGGCTAAAGCAATAAAGAAGGGGAAGGTTTTTTTGAGGGGGTGGGTAACTGAAACTTATCTTTTCTCCTGTTTAAACCTAATAAATTTATAAAAATTAATTTCTTTGAATAACTTCTCTCTTTGAATGCTCTCTTTTAAAATAGCTATGAATCTTTCTTAGTAGCAATGAGCTATACTGATTGTTATCCTCTCTATACTTATTTAATATAACTGCAATGAAATATATTTTAAAAATATTTTCCATGAAAACACACACACACCCTGCAGTGTTAAAAAGCTCCTGCAAATGATAATCTTGCCAAATTTAAAACCTGCTTAACCCAAGTCGTTGTATTCAAAATGCACACAATTAATGAGGCAGTTCATCTTTAATAGACTTCCACAATTCAATAGAAAATTATTTCATCAATGACAATTTAGATGACATTTCTGCTTCAGTAAAACTAGTGCTGAGACTACTGCATGTTAAATTGTTCCAGTGTAGAAAAAGTAATGTCAAGAAACAAGAAAAAAATACCTTCATCACATTCATTTAATGGATAAAACATGAAGTGAGCAGCAGTGGAGATAAGCACCTGGAGGCTGTTTGGTTTGTCACAACACACACACAGTAATCCCTGACAGTCCTCAGTTAGGAGGGTTTTTTTTCTCTTCTTTTTGCTAATGCAAAGCAAAGCTACAGTGATAACTGCTTAGTAATACAGCAGACTTTAACAGTTTAAACATGAAGGCAATAATTCACAGAACACAACCTGAAAGACACAACAGACATGCAAAGTTAATTTGATATACAGTATACCAGAGACAGAACTCTTTCACCTTAACTTCCAACATAAATGTGAACTTTGATGATCAGATTCTGCACCCAAGCAGCCCCCACTGACTCACAGAAGTGGGTTACATGGGTATAACTGAGAGGAGAATTTGACCCAGAGCTTCATATTTGGGTTTGCTAAGGGCCCTGTTGTACTCCTTGATCTTTATGCAAAACTCCCATGATGCTTCGTGTTTGGAACTAGGAAAGAGATAACAACCTAAGCTATTATGAAAGTTGCTGGCGGAGGGACTCAGCATTTTCTCTACTTGATTAGAGAATAATCATCACGTTTTGACTGTAAGCTCTTTGGCGCCATTGATCTTGTCTTGTAGTTTATCTATACACATTTATTACTCCTATTTTATTTATTTATTTCTGGTAGTGCCTGCATTATGCTAGGTGCTTCACAAACAAAAAAGAAGACACAGTCCTTGTTCTGAGGTGCTCAAAGCCTAAAGACATACAGACAGCAGGTAGGGGGTAAGGGATACAGAATGTAAATAAGCTGTTTTTATAAATAGGGTATATAACCTATTGCTATTACCAGCCAGTCAGTTTCCCAATGCCCATCATGCTATATAAACAACCAAAAAACTGATGAATGTAATGTGCTTGTGTATACGTTTCAGCCTGCAAAAAAGAATCTTTACCATTCATTAATCAGCTCTTCTTCATTCAGGAAATATTCCTGATGCCTGCCTCAGCATGGACCTTTTCAGCAGGACATACTTCAAATAAGTGAAGGTGAACCAGTATTTCTATATGATGATGATAACGTTTGAAAACACTTTCATCAAGGAAAAGAGAGAGGTGGCCTTGGATTTTCACATAGGAAAGTACAAGGAGAAAAAGACTTTCCCCAACCATGTTTTATGAAAACCAAGCAATTTTAAAGCTATATCAGAGAGATCAAAGTACATAAAAATATTTTGTCATATATAGTTAACAAAAAACATAGTGTTATTTCTTCAAAAGAGATAACTGGAATGAAAAAGCCCCATAAATTTGAATGGGCAAATGGCACAAGCAGTTCAGCCAGAGTATCTGGCAGCCATTTCCTGAAAGTTTTTGTTTATGGAACTCTTCCAAAATTTCTAGCATTTAATAATAATCCTTAGCTATTTCCCAGCACTTTTCAACAGGAGATCTCAAAGTGCTTTACAAAGGAGGTAGGAATCATCATCCCTATTTTACAAAGGAGGAAACTGAAGCACAGAGAGGGGAAGTGACTTGCCCACAGTCACCCAGTAGGTCTCTTGCAGTGCTGGCAATAGAGCCCAGGGCTCTTGAGTCCCATTCCAATACTCCAACCCACTAGGCCACCGTAATTTTAGTCAAATTCCCCCTTGGTTCTTCAAACACAACTTCATTAGCATATCTGACAGCTCCCTTTGTGTTGACTTACAGAATTTGCTTATTATGCTTTCCAAGGTGAATAATGTTTTTGGAGGGGGGGGATGTGGTAGGTGAGGGGGAATAAACAATTAACATGCATATACTCAGAGAAATGTATAGGATAGACCACAAACATATTTGGTATGTTTTAACACATCTTTTCAAATATTTCTGAAACATTACATAGAACCAAATGCCTACAATTATACAAACTTGCTGTGGATGACCCACTATGATAATTTTGTGGATAAACTATATCCGTCCTCTTACTGCACATGAAATACATGAAACAGTAGCATCTTTGGACACAGAAGGACTGGATGGAAAGAAAAATGCACTTTCAAACATATATCTGCTCATGAAAAAAAGGGTTCCAAAAAAAAAACAGTTACCATTTGATCTGGTATCTGATGAAGTGAGCTGTAGCTCACAAAAGCTTATGCTCAAATAAATTGGTTAGTCTCTAAGGTGCCACAAGTACTCCTTTTCTTTTTGTGAATACAGACTAACACGGCTGCTACTCTGAAACATGTCATTTGATCTGGAACTCACGCTGGAGGACTTTATAGCACTAACAAAAGTCTGGATGTTTGAGGCTGCTATAGTCCTCCTTTCATGTATTTCAGATTATTTGCAGGGAAACTATACTCACTTTCTGCCCAGTGGCATACTCAAATTTCAAGAGATAAGAACAGGGTTCACTCCAGGGTTTGTGCTAGCTAAAGATGGCGCTCACGTCTAGGAAACAAAGCTGTGGAGGACCTGCAGACAGATAACAGCTAATATTTAGATGCCTAACTTTGACAAGAGGAGTTAGGCACTTAAATACATTTGAGGAGCTGGGTTATAGTTCAAAAGGGGACTGTGGCCAGGGGAGGAGCTATTCATTGCATCCTCACTGTAGCCTCTGCTGGTCGGGTCCTACAGAGCCCCTGGGAAAGATTAAGGCTGTACTTCCCTGGCACAGCTCACAGATGCAGCAGAATTAAGTAGCACAGGCAGCTGCCATTTTCTCTCACACATGTGCACAGGCAGCTGCCATTCTCTCTCTCTCACTTACACACACACACGCTCTACATCATAGTCTGTTGTATCATAGTCTGTGTGACTGCAGCCCAATAAGCACCTCCCAGCCTGAAGAGAACTTAGAAATACAGTAAAAAAATAAAACCCTTCTTTGGCCTTTAAAAAAACAAAACAAAACAAAAAAACCAAAAAACCCAAACCAACTTTGGTGGGATTTTCAAAAGCACTCAGCACTGACCTAACTCTGCTCCCATTAAAGTGTTAGTTTTATCATAGGTTTCAATGTCAGCATGTTTAGGCCAATGTTGAACCCTTTTAAAAAGCCTATCCTTTATTTATATTATTTATAATTTATTTATTTTAATTTTCTATTACAGTTTTACATCTACCAATATAAGTTATACAACATATGCTTTCCCCCCACTTTCCCAGCACTCAAGGGCAAAATGTTTGCTTCTTTCTTCATTACATAAGCATTGGTGTGTTATTTACTGTTTTTCCACCATTTGTGGGGGAGAAAGGTGGCGAGACTAAGTTGTAGCCTCAATAGAGCAAGCACGGAACATTTTGGAAAAACCAAACAAGAAAAGAAATAGATCATGTCAAGGATGTGATCAGCCCTTTGGCCTTCCTGTAATATGTGACATTTCTGGAAAATGTTATCTGGGATAATACACAGTGGAACATTCATTCAAATTATCTCCTGTGACCCTGGACATCTAATACAAACATAAATGTGTTTCAGATCATGTTAGTTCAGTTAGGAGGATAATGTTACATGTAAATTCATATTAGATAATAACTATGGAGCCAGTCTTGTGTATGGCAGCTGGAACAAGGCATCTTGAATCAACAGTGCACATTTATAGGTGTAACTATGGGGCTAATTGCTAATTGAATACTGTCTATGTTTTTGAGCAGTGCTTCTTGCCCACAACCAGATATGCACTGCAGATAGGAAGTGCCTTCATTGATTTTTGCTGCCCTATTCATGAGTAAAGATCCATGAACCTTCAAGATATCCTGACAGTAGAGTTAAAACATTCTTATTTAAAAGGCTAATCAAATTAAAACAGGTGTGGTAAACAGAATAAGCATTACCATGTAAGATATAATGTTACATTGTAAGATATAATGATATAAGATATAATGATATAAGATATAAGATATAATGTTACATTGTAAGATATAATGTTACAATGTTACAAACATTATGCAGAGTACAGCTGTACCTACAATCACTACACTTGGCAGTGTTTTTTCATAAGTAGTTGTTGTGACGAAGTGGGAATGTTCTTAATGTTTTCTCTGAATACTGGGTGGGTGCCTCAGTTTCCCCTATGCAGTTCTTAAGTATCCAGATGGTGGGATAAGGGTGGTTGTGCAGGCCATTTTTGGCCTTTATACTACTATCAGAACATAGCCTTGTAAAATATATTGTGAGAAAACAACAGCAGCTACACAATCTGAACAGCAACTCACCTAAAGAAAGACTTTACAGTGTGTAGCCTCCTCAAGTTTCCTTATATACCTTTCAAATACTCTGGATTCTTTTGACCTTTAGAGGTTGTATATTGATAGCTCACTGAAGTTTAAGCTGCTCCTCTCAGGCTTCTCCAGTAGTGCTTATTTCTGACAGAACTTCTGTCATTCCTTGTCATCAGCTATATCAATGAGACTTGAAAGTAGCCCTTTCCTGCCATCGTTTTATAAAATACTTCTATATCAGTGTTAAATATAAATGGATGTAGATGAAATAATATGGTTTAAAGACATTTTTACTGGCTGAAGTTACTATGTTCATTTAAGGAAATGTTTATCAGGGTGTTGATCAGTCTTTGCCTTTTTTTTGTAATATAGAACATTTTTTGGAAGACATCTGGATAATACACTGGGGAACAAAACATATACATTCTATCGAGTTCTTTTAATTTTAACAAAAGTTTGATTTGGTATTTTGTTGAGGAGGGTTTTTAAAAAAAATTAAAAACAGTATTTTGTTCCATATAACAGCTTTGACAAGATTCTCATGCCTTTATTTTAAACCAGATTCTTCTTTTGCTTTCTATTTATGAATTCTTTTACAGAAAATTACTACTTCACATGTGGATCTTCAGTGGCATTTATGGCTTCCACAGATATTATTTAATTACCGGTAAGTTGCTTGGTCCCATCTAATTTTTAAATGACTGTGACATGGACCTCGTGTTCTGATCTGCTGAATGGGAGAGAGGATGTGTCCTGAGGATTCTTCCCCTTCTAGAAGTAGTACATTAATAAGATGTTTTCTTTATAAAAGCCTTGCATCAAATCTGTAATCAGAGCACTAGCGACACCCAAGCCAGCACAAACATTAATTAATTCCAGAAGCTGCCATTCCTGATCTGAATTTAAACATTACTCCTCAAGGAATTTAACCTCAGCAGTGATTTGGGGTAAAAAAAGCTGTTTACCTATTACAGTAATAGATTCAGTAAGCCAAACTTATATTGTCATACAGAAGTTATGTTTCATATCTAGGAGACTAGTCTTACTTTAAAAAAAATCTGTGATGCACTGGAATAAGGAAGCAGTTTTGAACATGACTTTAAAATTGCTACCTGATTAGTCTTCACTTTACCCAATCCTAAACTGCAGAATTAATTGGTGCTTGACTTAAAATTAGAACGATTTCAATCTACTGTATACCACCTGTGAGCTCATCATTATGTGTTCCCAAACAAGAGAAGTAAGTGTGCTGTTCAACAATTTTTACACATCAGTGCAGTACAACTGCAGGATCTTCCTGAAAACTCTCTGGGAAGAGAAACCTAAAAACACTCATTAAAATAAAGCCCATATATGCACCTACAGTCATCACATCACCTTTGTTAGAAAACAAAATCCATCTGTTCACAGACCTCCACGGAGAGGGAGAGATGCAAGCCATGTCTCATTAATCAAAATTTTTATTTCTATATTCCACTAACTGATTATATTAACATCTGATATATTTCATCTCAAACTAAAATCATGCCCAGGAAGAAACAGCTCAGAAATGTATATTTGCCTTTTTTTACATCTAAATGCCAATGCCTACAATAGATGAGTTGTACAAGAAAAGAAAGATGTTTCACTGGTATTAGAGAGAAAGAATATTAATGGGCTGAGTTGAGACATTCATACAAATAATCCTGTTCTTTAGAAACTTTAATTAACTAATTACGTAATAAAGGTAACTCTAGGTACAATGAGAAAGACACTTTTAAAGTAACAATGGAATCCAACGAATTTTCCCATTATGTCATAAATGAGAGAAAATTTTTAACATTTCTTCACTCAGTATTATAGTGGGCACTTTCTAGCCCCAACACAGTTAATGTTGCAAAATAGTTTTTATTATAACCTCCTGTTTTTGCAAGCTCATAACTTTCCAAGATACTTACCTTTTGGGCTGAAATGTTTCATGTTTGGTCTCCACCTGAAAGTGAATTTGTTTGAATATTTCAGCTAAAACCCTTCAAACATATTTTAAGTTATGGGGGAGACAGAGGGGGCGGGGAGGAATACACATTTCCCATTGTAATAAACACATATGTTTGAACAAGGATATAGCAAAAACAGTTTAACTTTTGACTCAACAGTGCAGTTAGTATAACCACAGGATCTACATATGGTGGATATAGTTCTCATTGTTTTTTCAAACCAGAAGCAGTAGTCCTCAAAGATATGACCATTTTAAAATTGCATATTGAGTAGTCACAGTAGACGATTTCCTTATGTATACAGGTGTGCACATACATGTATGGTCCCTGTGTGCAGGTAGTAAGGGTGGAGCCAGTTAAGTACACAGATAGGTACGTGCAAATTTGCTGATTAAAAGAACTTTGAAGAGCTACAGGCAAAGATGAGCAAGTCAAATAGCTGCAGAGAAAGGAATCACGTTCTGCAAAGCAAACGGAGGATGTGGTAATTTCTGTGTGGTGACTAAGATTCACTGGAACTATCTGATTTGTGCACTGGGCATTATAGTTCAAATCTGTCTGTGGTACAGGGAATCCTTTGTTTTTCCTTACAGAATAAAATAACTATGAAAATTACCTGCCTACTCCCCAAATTTTGAATATGCTTTTGCAAATCGTCTCATGTCCACTAAGGTTCCTTCACACTGTTATGGCAGTGTAAAGTGGCCTTAAAGTGAATGTAATTACATTTACATCGCTGATACATTATTTGGGAATTTTTCTGTTGGTTTCATCCACCTCACTATTTCATGCTGCCCCTACTATAAATCTATTAGGTGCACTGATGGTGGATAGAAGCTTGTGTAAGCAAGACACTAGGACTTGATTTACTGAGTTTATTCCTAATGAAGACACCAGTCCCAAGGATGCTGGTGACTGTACATATACAGGTTATATTTTGATTTTGTCTTCACAGTTTTATTTGAAGTTTTCTTGTTAAAAACTGAAATAGTAGGGTTTTTTTTAAAGAACATTAAACAGTGTGGGAGTTAAATAGCTTAACACAGGCAGGCTGAAATGTGATCAGATGTGTGGAGTTCTGCAATGTAGCTTGTGGCCCTCTTCTCTTTAATGTAGAGGCCCAGCCCATGTTGACAACGGGTCCCAAGAAGTGATGTTCCATCTTGAACTGAAAGGAAGACTGCTCCCAAAAAAATGTGGAATGGTATACTCGGACTTGTTTCTAGAGACCGTATCTCCAAATTAAAGAAAATGGCAATTAACATCCACTTCATTCAATGTAAATTAGGTTCAGTCCTGAGCCTCCTGGAAAGTTGACAATACGGTTCCCTGGGGCAAAGTTGGAATCCTTTGTATTAACATGTTCACTAAAATAATCAAATAAATTCCATGCTTATTGCAATGCTACTTCTGCAAATGCTCAAGAAATAAACTGCTTTCAAACTTTGTTGTTAATTATTCATTATTTACCATCAAATTTTCTTAGGAAAAATGGATTAATCAAATAAGTGACTGTTTCATCAAATATATGCAATAGTAAATTCAAACACAACAGACTCTTATGAGTCAAAAAGAACACAGATGAGAAATAGTCAAGGAAGAGCTTAACATAGTGGCAATGATATAAAATTAAATTCTATAAGATATCCTAGATTTCTGATGGGAATACTTGACAAATGAAAAACACTTTTCAATTTAAATTAAATTAAATTTCCAATTAATAGAGAGCTGTACTCCAGCAGGAAAACCTACTAAAATCACATATTTCTTGGTCATGAATTAAACATTTAGAGTACCTTAATGTATGATGACCCAACATGTGGAGAACAACACATATCCTCTGCCTTTTTTTAAAATCAGCACTACATATAATAAAGCACTGTCTTATACTTCCAGTACTGATATTCCTGATATCCACTAACTAAAGCAGGGTTGGACTTTAGCTGGTTACTGAATGCATCCGATGAAGTGAGCTGTAGCTCACGAAAGCTTATGCTCAAATAAATTGGTTAGTCTGAAATAAGCAGAGACAATATTTTGGTGAAGATGACTTTTTTGTATTTTGTCTTTTTAAAGTGTAATAATTTTAGAGTATTTTTACAGTGTGATTTTACAGGGTAATTAGTATCATATGCACTTCCTCTATTAGAGTAATCTTTGTAACAAATACTGAAGTTGTAAGTCACCATTCAACATAACTCATTTACACTTTATTATGTCAGCAAATGCAGTGACTTGATGCAATGGAGTAACATCTCTGTATATTTGTCATTGTAATCTTGATATTAAACTAGGATGACACCATGTTAAAACTTACAGCATCTGTCAATGATTTTTCCAGACAGAAAATTATGCAAACAATATTTCACAACTACAAGCATGTTTCAAATGTATAGCAATTATTTACACAATACAACATGCTTGGCGCTCTACAATATATAGATAGAATGCTCAAGACACTTCCTGCCTCAGAGATCTTACAGTCTAGAAAACAGACACAGAAAGAAAAGAAACACTAGTCAATACAAAACAAGTTACATTAAAAATCTATAGTTCTCTAAATTAATGCTGTACATAGATGTATACATAATTGTTGGATGATTTTTTTAATGAATCTCTCTTGCTTTCCTCCCACCTCTTTTTCACATCCATGTTCACACTTTATACAAATTCAATAAAGTGTCTACATTTCAAAAATTTCAGCATTAACTCCTAGGCTTCCTGACATTATTATGAATGAGAAGTTACTTACCTGTACAGTAACTGGAGCTCTTTGAGACGTGTTATACATATTCACATTCCACCAAAGGTATGCATGCACCCACGCACTTGAGTTTGGAGTCTTTTGGCCAGAAGTGTCCATATGGTACACCTGCACTCTGCAAGTCCTCATTCTCCTCATCAAAGGCATAAAAGGGGGGAAGAGCACCAACCACCACTTAGTTTCCTTGCAACCACAGAATCCCAGGAGCGAAGGACTCTGAGGTAGAGAGGGTGGAGGGGGATCATGGAACATGCAACAACACGTTCTCAAAGAACTCAATTATTGTACAGGTAATTTACTTTTCATTCACCTTTGAGTGATTCTCCATGTGCCCATTGCATTACAGGTGATCCCAAGTAGTAGACCAATGTAGTGAAGGTGCAAGCTTGAGGTCTTAGGAGAAGATTGCAGCAGACTTGACAAGTGCAGCATCTGATCTACAGACTTCAGTAATTGCATAATGCTCGCTACACATACGAAGACACACTCAGGTGACCGCCTTACATATATCTAAGATTGACACACTTTTCAACAAAGCTGCTGAAGCTGCCTGAGCTCTGGTCCAATGAGCCCTAAGAGTGATAGGTGCGGTTCTACTCTGGCTATTTCACAGCAAGTTCTCATGCAGTCAAAAATCCACTGTGACAGTCTCTGGGTTGAGATGGCCTTACCTCTCATCCTTTCCTCAATAACCACGAAAAGTTTTGGTGAAGACCTGAACGGTCTTGTTCTTTGAAGAAAGAATGTCATGGCGCATATGATATCTAAGATGCAGAGAGTGACTTCTGTGTTGGAAGCATTGAGTTTAAGGAAGAATATGGGTCGGCGAATTTGCTGATTCAGGTGGAATTCCATGACCACCATCAGCAAAAACTTCAGATGAGTTTTTAAGTAACTTGTCAAGGTAGAAGACTGTATAAAAAATATAAGGACTGTGTAAGGAGGGTCAGACATCAGCTCTTGAATCTCTCCTACTCTTCTTGCTGAGATCATGCCACTAAGAATGATATTTTCATTGACAAGTGAAAAAAGTAACATATCATCATTGGTTTGAATGGTGGGCACATAACAGCTGGTACCAAGTTAAGGTCCAACAGTGGGATTGATCCTTAACAGATGAAAACACTTTAATCTGATCCTTCAAAATTTTTACTAGAGTTGGTGTGAAAAAATACTGTTTGGCCTTCTCCTGGTGAATGGTGTACTGAGATAGCCACCAGATATATTTTGGATGAGCTCAGTGATAAGTTGCTCTATATCTATTCCAGTACCTAGTCTAGGATTACAGATACCAAAGTCTCTTGAGGATTCAGGGACATCTGACAGCACCAAAAAGAGAATCTTATCCATTTGACTTCTAGAGTCTTTTATACTGTTGACCAGGAGAGCCTGGACAGGTGAGGAAGCAGGACCACTCTACACCCATTCAGCAGACAAACAGACATTAAATGCAAGATATTCCATCACTCTGTGACAAACAGTCCAGAAGCAGAGGCAAGATCTTGGACTGGGAGGTAAAGAAGCTCAGGATGTTTGGAAACCAAAACTGCCTCAAACACTCTGGTGCTATCAAAAACAGTTTGGCTCAGCCCTGTCTGACATTGTGTGGCTCTCTGATATATACTGATCTCAGACAGCCTTGCATATATTGGTGGTGTAGTCTGGAAAGTGGCATTACAAAGGTACACAAAGCCATGTGTCCTAGAAAAGCAAGGCAAGTCCTCACTTTGATGCCTAAATATGAATCCAGCTGCAAGAGATGCACTGGGGGAAGCCCTGGACTTGGAGGAGTCTAGGATTGCTCCAATGAACTCAAGTCTTTAAACAGGAGGGAGGTGGGACTTTTTTAAAATGTTAATTTTCAGATGCAGGCTCTGGAACAAGTTGAGTGTGTGATGAGTGGCTTCTGCAACTTTCTGAGGAGATCTTCCTCATATCGACCAATTTTTCAGGTAAGGGTATAATTAAATGTCCCCTTTTCTTGAGTGTGCTAGCCATTTGGTAAATACCCTCACAGCAGTTGATAGTCCAAAGAGTACAACTCAGTACTGATAACGGTTGTGGTCTACCACAAACCTTAGGCACCTCCTGTGTGATGATATTATGAAATATGTGGAAATACATATCCTGAAGGTAGAGAAACGTAAAAGAGTTGTCTGGCTCCAGAGTGAGAATTGTCGCGGCAAGGGTGACCATCCTGAACTTCAACTTATATATGAACACATTCAGATTTCTTAAATCCAAGATGGGTCATCATCCTCTCTTCTTTCGGGGGGGGGAGGGGGGGGGTGAAGTAAGTGTTTGCTGTAGAACCCCTTCCCTTAATACTGAGGTGGAACCTTTTCTATCGCTCTGAGGGAAAGATGCGAAAGGACTTCTTGTTGTAAAACATCCTGGTGAGAGAGATCCCTGAAGAGGGACAAGGAAGAGGGGGTTGGGGATAGGCACAGTTAGAAACTGGATAGAGTATCCTGTTGTTAACATGTCTGTGACACTCTACAGCCCAGGGGAGCGCCCTGTAATTCCCATATTCATTATTTGTATATAATTGTGATACACAGCATGACTTGTAAGGTATCATGGGAAAGGTTATGATCTGATGAAACCCATTGTTCCATCTAAATATGTATATCTACCAATGCATATGAAGTTATGAGAACTGTGTTGTATGACTGTCATTAAAATATGCTGTCGGTTTGGGAAGCACCCAGACACTAGCTCCCCCAAGACAATAACCAGGAGGATAACCAACGCCTGGGCGAGCGACGAACAATCATCAACAGACATTGTCCTGCAAGGGAGTTACAATTCAATGACGCATTTGCGCAAGAGGCCACAGCAGGAGAATTGCTCAACCTTGCCTGGTGACTTAGCAATGCCCACCAGACACGCCTGGATTTGTGTTCTCCAAGCACATGGACTAAGGGTGTAAAACAGAACACAGTGGCCCCATGCTTGGCCTTTTCTCCTTTTCTGCAAGCAACGAGATGCTGAGAAGATAGAAGATTTCAACAGAGGAGACTGGCCCAGGTTTAACGGAGAAACCTGTACATTAAGGAGTGTAAGACCCACTGGGGTGAGAACATTGCTTGACGTAAATGCTGCCTCGTGTGATAAGGGTTAAGGTTTAGACTGTGCGCTTATATTTTCTTTTCTTTTGGTAACCACTCTGACTTTGTGCCTATCACTTTTAATAATTTAAAATCTATCTTTTGTAGTTAATAAAGTTGTTTTACTGTTTATCTTTACCAGTGAGTTTGAAGTGGTGAAGCAACTAATAAACTTGCATTAAATTAATAAACTAAGGCTCTTGAGCAGTGCAAGATGGTATATTTCTAAAGTAGAAGTCTGGGAGCTGGGGGGATTTGGCTGGTGCCTTTCTATGAGATTCATGAGTGGCCTGGAAGCATTCATGCAATCTAGCTGGGTGTGGGGCTCCACATGTGGTTGTACTGAGTGGTAACAGCACCTGGAGGGGTTTGCTGCTTGCCACTGGTAAGTCATTGTGAGAAACAGCCCAGGCTGGAGAGCTAAGGGGGCACAGCGGTCCCACAATCCCAGGCTGCAGCCCAGGGATCCCAACACAATGTCCATAATCCACTGATCTGTGTTGAGGGAGGAGCATGAGTGCCTAAAGGATACGGATAGGTGATTTCCAAAAGAAAGGGCTGGTTCTGGATCTGTAGGCATGGGTCCATATCTCCCAATAGTTCCATAAAAATAAGTGCTTCTCTGAGGCAAGTTGTGACGTGCGGGTTGCAGAGGAAGGCTGTCACTGTAGAAAGAATGCTGCCTTTCCTTAGAATGCTCCATAGGCCTCTGGTGGGGAAAAAGTGGCACTGCAGACCTCTGCGAAGCATATGATTGTTGTCTAAAATGCTGTCTTAGGGGCATGTAGCAGGGTTCACTTTGCAGACAGCAGGCCTAGTAGGCAGGCTGCAGCTCAACCATGCCCAAAGTTTTGGGGGGCAACCCGAAGGCCTGACAACCAAGTCATAGTCTGTTTTTCTCCAGGTTCTCCCTGGTTGGAGTATGGGGAAGGGACGAATAGGGGGACCCAGAACCTCACTCTCCAGCGGGTCCTGACCTAGGACCCACGGAAGCAGAGGGTGTTTCCATCCCCTCTAGCTGACACACCACCTCTGCCTCCCACAGGCCATTTCCTACCCCCCATCCCCCATGCATCCCCCTCCCCTGCTGCTCTCTTCAGTTTGGAGTGTGGTCTCAACCCTGTCAGGGACCAGGGCCTGCAGCACACTCAGTCTCCTGGCAACCCAACAAGCATAGCTGGCTTTCAGCAGGCTACCTGATTGACTGCACCACCTTACTGGTCAGGAAGGGCAGCTAGCTGGCTTTTAACCCCAGCAGCAGCAGCTCCTCTCTGGCTACTCAACGTGTATCATGCCTGCAGCGGTGCTTGACATTGTTCCAGTCCCTGCTCCTGCTTTGTTTCAGCCGTTGCCCCAGCCTGCTTCCAGTCCCTGCTCTGCTCCAGCTTGGGGTCCCCTTCAGCTCCTGCCTCTCCAATACTGACTCTTGGATCCGCCCCTGGCTTACGATTTTGGTTCACCCTCCAGCTTTGACATTCACTTCCTGTCTCTCTAGTCCAGACCCTCTGCTCGTTCCTGGACTCTGCCCACTCTGCACCCAACTCCAACCGGTAGGCTAAACTTTTGCTTTAGCTAGGGTTGCCAACCCTCCAGGATTGTCCTGTAGTTTCCAGGAATTACGGATTAATCTTTAATTAAAGATTATGTCTGTGACGAAACCTCCAGGAATATGTCCAACCAAAATTGGCAACCCCAGCTTTGGCCACTAAGCCAGCCTGCACATGGCCTGGTCTCTAAGAGGACCTCTGTTTCCCTCCCAGCAGAATGTTGTTCAAGCAATCTCAATGATCTCAGATAGTCAGTCAGGACTTCACAGATTCCTTTGCAGTGTCCAGTGAGCCCCCCTTTGTCAGGGAGAATGGAAAAGAAAGAGTGGTCAGGCCCCGGCTGCTCAGTTGGGCCTTACCCACAGGTCCTTCCCCTGTGTTTTCCTCTGTCCCAGAAGTTACTAATAAGCTCTATTTCTGTAGACAGCCTCTCCTTCACTCTCCCGCCAGCTTGATAGCCAGAGTCCCATTTTAAGAAAGTCCTTCTTTGAAGCATGCTCTACAGCTGCTGAGGGGCAGGGTCACCTTAGCCTAGTACTACTTCATCGCTCTTTAGTTTTAATGAGAGGTCTGTAAGCCCCACCGCAGGGTGAATGTGTAGATCCCGAGCAATCACAGAGTCGCTCTGGAGTCCTTCAAGGTGTGAAGGGCCTTGCTGGTTTTCACACTGAACAACTTTGCTTCCTCAAAGGCAAATCTTCCATGATAAATTGCATTTCTCAAGGGAAGCCTAAGCCCTGCATTTGTGGCCATCTATCGATAGGCAGCGTCTGCCACTCTCAGTACAGCCTGGAGATTGGTCTTGGCCACTAATTGTTCATCACTGATTAGGGAGACAAACTCCTCTATCATACCTGGAGGGAGCTTGACTGTGAAGGGCGCACACTTCGCCAACATATGGAAATTGTCTCTGGCCACTAGAGCTTAATAGTGGTCAACACAAAATTGTAAATTCACAGATGAGTACATCTTGTGGCTGAATAAATCCTCTCTCCTATTCTTTAGGAGCATCTTTTGTTCTGTTGTAACTTCTTGTTAGCAGCTGTCACAATTCATGACAGTGGCATAAGGTGTGTATAGAAAAATCCAGCCCTTTTGGGTGGGACTTAATATTTTTTGACCACCTTGCAAGAGGTGGGGTCTGCCGTGGCTGCCTAACTACCTGTACTGGATCTTGGGTCCATCCATGGCCTCATTCATGTGCAGGGCTATTGTCCCTGAGGAGGTGGACTGTAAGACATCCACCAACTTGGTGGGCTGATTCCTGGATCTTTCCTATCACAATTTATAACACTGCTGAAATCCTCCTGACAGGGACTTGAAACCCTTTGAAGTCATCCATTTGAGGAGTGCAAGGGGGAACAATGGCCTTGTCAGGGTGGATATCGTAGTAGGTCCTACTAAGTCAACAGGAAGGAGAAAGATCTCTGCAGGTCTGTTAAGGCTGAATTACAGATTAATCTTTAATTAAAGATTATGTCTGTGATGAAAGGCTGAACCCGTTAAGGCTGAATTGGTGGTGCTCCGAAGCAGCCTGGCTGGTTGTGGATGGGGTGCCCAAGGGAAATAGGGCCTGTCTGGATAACTGCCCCTTCCTTGAGAGAACCAGGGTCCCCAGTACAACCACATGGGCATCAAGGGACCAGGTGGCCTAGGTGTTGATAACCACTGCCAGGACCTGGTTGCTGGGTGTCCCAGTACATGTCCGAAGAGGAATCCCTGGTCTCTTTATGTAGGAGACTGAGGAAGGTGGGGGGAAGAGTTACGGGGGAGTACATACGCAACTGCTCCAAGTTGCGACCATAGTCCAAAGCCATTGAGGACACTGAGAAGGAGTATGTTAGATCCACAGGTGGCACAGTCGATCTTGGTGTAGTTGGTAAAGTCACTGAGATACCCGGCACTGTGTACGATAAAGCCCAGCACTGCTAGGGAGATGGTGACTGATAATAGCAGTGATTCAGTTTTGTGTAGCACAAGCAGGTCTGTTAGTGCCATAAATCTCACCGATGCCACCAGATGAGTAGATGGACAGTGCTGTGGTTTCTCTGGGAGGCTGTGCCACCCCAAGTGTCGTACCATGGGCAGTACCATGGCCTGGTGCATCAGAGACTGTGGGTCCCCATGTAGTGGCACTGTAAGAGCCCTGGCGGTGCTCAGCAAGAAGTCTAAGGGGCTAAGCCCCTGGTTGAAGAAGGCTTAGTCAGTGCTGTTCTCAATGATTCATCAGTGCACCACTTCTGTTCCGACTCTTAGGCTCATCAGAGACAATAAGAATGTTCAGCAGGATCCACGTGGGGCTGTGAAGCCTCAATTGAAGAATGGTGCAGGATCTTCATAGGACGCCTTCCCCTGTTCCCTGAGACTTTTCCCCTGAAGGTCTTTTATCGAGTTTGGCTGGCTTAAGAGTTGGGGCAGGAGATGAAGCTTCACAAGACAGTGAGCCCATGCTTGCACTCTTTGGTGCCAGTAGACAGAGGCGCTGGCTTTGTAATTTTCCAGGGGGTGCTCAACCCCCACTCCACCCCAGGCCCCACCCCCAATCCACCCCTTCTTCCAAGACCCCACCCCTGCCCCACCTCTTCCTGCCCCTGCTCCACATCTCCCTGCCCCATTCCGCACCCTCCCCGAGTGTATCCCACCCTTGCTTCCCCCCCCCCAGCACCTCCTGCACACCGCTGAACAGCTGACCGCGGCAAGCGGGAGGTGCTGGGGGGGGGGGTAAGGGGAGGAGATGATCGCAGGAGCTGGCCGGTGGGTGCTGAGCACCCACTATTTTTTTCCCATGGGTGCTTCAGCCCCAGAGCACCCATCGAGTTGGCGTCTATGCCAATAGATCATGTTTAGAGATCCTGCAATCCAGGTCTGATGCTGGCTTGATAAGAGTTACCCATAAGGTAAATCTGCAGTCTGGTCTACCTATCTTTACGAAGTCTGGAAGCTAAATGACTTACAGATAGCATATTTTCCCAGAACGTGCAACTCCCTTATGCAGTACAGGTACTTGAGCTGTCCATTGTTTGTGGGCATGGCTACCTCATGCAAGGGACAGTATTTCAATCAAGGAGGATATCCCAATACCAGAAATCAAGTTCTAGAAATTTAGATAACTTTAAACAGATAGCTAGCGGGCAGCTAAACTAACTATACGAAAAACTAACTGTACTATATTAGAGCAAAACAGTGACAAATGGTCTTAAGTTATTTTCTTTTTAGAAGAGAAATGGGTGGACTGTCTAGGGATTTCAGCCATTGGCGACCAGCAGTGTTGTAACTACACTGGCACAAACCACCAGTGTAAGACTGGCAAGAAGCTACAATTTGCATTGCTTTTGTAATTACTCATAATGTTCAGAACCCAAAAGGAGCATAGATGAAGTCTACTTAAGACCAGGACTGACTGAATTCCGAAATAAGGCACATTATACTGTGAAATAAACTATTTGTGAAATAAATCATTGGCCTGTCTGTGTGGGGACCACAAGTGGTTTGTAGATTGGGGACTTGGTACAAAGTTTTACTAATTAAAACGTCTTCTCTTAACTCAGTTTTCATTTCCCAAGTCAATTTCCAGTCTATATTTCATTAAAGTGCAAAAGACAGGTGATACTCTTTTACTGTGTTGATTTGCCACCGCTCTGCATCGTTAAGTAAATTATTTCCACAAATGAGAGATCCATCATTTCCAAACAAAAACTTTACTTTCTTATATCACCTTTTGATAACCTTCTACACCTTCTCTCTCTCATATTCACCAGAATACTGAGCAAATGCATTAAATAAACTGGAGTGTGATTAGGGCTCAGGAACTTCAGAGTTCTAGTAGCTTTGTATATGGAAACAAAATAACTGGAGAAGAAAAAGGTATCAAACTTACAAACTGTTTATCAAAATAATATGTTAATACCATATGTCGCAGATCTAGAGTGTCCAACTTTTCTCTTCGTCAGTAAGACATAGTTGATGTACATGAACTGCTGCCTAAGATGCTTGCCAGAGCACTTACTAGCTCACTCATTTGTTTGGTAGTTTTATAGGCCTCTTGTGCTGGAGCAGAGGTACAACAGCTTGCATTGCAGGAAGGGGAAAGATAAAACTACCCTGCTGTGCAGATTCAGTCAATTTGCACTGGGCTCTCACACAGAAAACAAATTGCAACTGCTCACAAAGAGTTCTCTCTTTGCACTGGCAGCCCTAACAAATGCAGACAAAAACAAGTAAATCAGGCAACTTCACATCAGGAGGAAAAAAATGGCTACTACTCCAACAGCTGCTATCATAATTAAGAACAGATTTCATCACTAAACTCTTGCTGGTTATGTCTACAGCAAAACAAATACACAGATGTGGCACATTTACATACTGAAAAATGTGCACCATGCTACTGAAACAAATTTGCATTTTCTGCCCTTAAATAGTCACTTTTTAATATGAAACAATGGGGATAGTTTACATGCTAATCCTCAGCTTATGCTCATCAAAATCATTCAGTCAGTGTATGAAATATAATACAATATAAGACCACATTTCAATCCTGCACCAAAATTTACTATCCGATTCTATAAAATGCAATTTTCCGATCACTTTCTGAACTGCAGTGCAGCACTACTGTATGTAAATTACATTTTTTAAAAAAATGTGACAAAGCCTCCTTTTAATCAAAAAATGCACTAAATGTATCGCTACTTCATCTATCCACGCATTTTAAAAGGTTTACATGGCATGATCTATTTAAAGGGAAATTATGTGACCTTTTTAAAGCTAAGAGTTATATCATTAAACACAGGGAAATAAAATGAGTTTACTAATATAAAATATAAAACCCTACAACTGGTGCATGTGCATAATATGTTCCACCCAAAATTCTGAGAGTGTTTCTG
This sequence comes from Caretta caretta, assembly GCF_965140235.1. Taxonomy (NCBI): domain Eukaryota; kingdom Metazoa; phylum Chordata; order Testudines; family Cheloniidae; genus Caretta; species Caretta caretta. The sequence goes on along the minus strand of NC_134206.1, from coordinate 119,350,052 downwards.
ATAACATAAAGGGATGGGGGAATTTTACTCAATACCCTAGCTTCCCTTTTGCTTACTCTAAAGGCTTTAACCCCCAAAGGTAAACCGTATTTCATAGCTAAATAGGCTTTTTTTTTTTCTTTTCTTTTTTTTTTACATAAAATCGCGCAATAATACTCGAAGAGTTTCTGTTTCCTCTCTGGAAATCTGTGCCAATTACAGAAATAGGTTGTAAATGTAAAACACATAAGCTGACCAAAGTTATTGGGGGACAATTAAGCAGTTCCGCTGGTAATTTCAAGAAAGGGTTTGTTCTAAAGTGTATGTTAAACCAGTCAGTATGCTATTAGCTTTTTCCTAGTGAATATGTTCATTTAATACATGTTCATGTCCAGAATTAAACAATTTATTTTAGATGGTGAACAGAACTCAAAAATTACAGTAGAGTAAACTTTTTAAACATTAAAAGTAAGGCTAAGATTTTGTCATGGTTATGCTGAGTAAAAGTCAGGAACAAGTCATGCACAATAAAGAAAAATTCACAGAAGCTGTGACCTGTCCGTGACTTTCATTAGAAATATCTGTGATAAAATGGGGATCTGCAGGTCCCCACACTGCCTACAGCGGGGCAACTGCGCGGCGGCTAGGAACTCTGGAGGCCCCCACCGCGGGTTGGCTATCGGAGCTCCAGAGTTCCCTGCCGCCCACTGCTTGGAGCTGCAGGGCCCGCCCGCAGCTCCAGGAGCCTCCACCATCCGCCACCGCCAGGAGCTCAGGAGTTCCCCGCTGCCCACAGAGGCCAGGAGTTGCTCGGTATCCACACAACCTGCAGTGGCTTGGAGCTCTGGGGGCCACCAAAGGCAGTGGGGGTACCCTGGAGTTCCCTGACCCTGCGGGTGGTGGGAAATCCTGCAGCTCCTAACCTTCACAGGCTGAAATCACAGAGGTCGAGTCATGGGTCTCTGCGACTAAATCATAGCCTTAATTGTAATATATATAGGCCTTATTTTCAAAGAGGCTCCAAGCTGTCCTCCATTATGTGAACAGATTTGCAAAATCATCTGCTTGTGCATTTTTCTAGCACTAGTAACTCTGCATACACTTGATAAAGTCTAACACCTACATATGCAAGCGATTGAGTTTCACTCTGTAAGTTCTGTTACCACCATGCACAGGTGTTAGTGCTTGGCAGGTATGTGCACAGCCGACTATATGCATAACTTTGCATGCTTGCAAAAGGCAGCTATTGCTTGAAAATCAGTCTCATATTTTATAATATAGTGGGCATCATTGCCATGCAAGTAATTAATGCATCATTAGTGCTATTCTGTAGTAAAGTATAATTACGTGCAAGTGGTAAATGTCAAGTTTCTAATGGGAAGCAATGTGCAAAGAATTGCACTGTGTATATATCCAGTTATCAATTAATCCTAAATTAAATGCAGAAATAAAGTGAGAAAATTAGAGAAGCGGGGTGATACAAACGGCATATCTGGCCCAGAGTGCAGGATGAGCTGAGAAGGAGGTAGTTAATATGGAATGGAGTACTCTGCATGTGCCCCTGGCTAATGTGTGTTGCTGAATGGGACTAGCCAGAGGCATCCGCACCCCCCACCCAGTACATCAATTCCCCAGCTGAGTTCATGGTCTAACATCCCATATGGTAGCTGATCTTCAGTGTGAGTGGAGCTATGCTGATTTATACCCACGGAGGATCTGACCCATGTATTATTTGAATGCAGGATATATTCATTACATTAATCTATTCGTTAGTTGTTTCATTTCTGACAGAATTGCTAGTTGCAGAGCTGCCAGGGAGTGGTGAGTTCGTTCAGGTAAATTCACCTCCCCATGAACTATTCCAGCACTCCACATGGTGGGCAGCGTTCAGGGGGTTGTTTTCAGTTTTCGCAGCAGGCTGACTCTTCCCCTTTCCACAGCCTTCCAGGACAGGTGCCACACAGGAGACCACACATGATTTTACCATACTGATCCCTTGGTTAACATCTGTACAATGATAACAGATTAATGAATCTCACATATTCCACAGCCAGAAGGCTTGAAAGAAGCCTTCAATGAAGGAGAAACAGCTGAGTTACAGACCAGTAGCCTGATTTTCATTTACATGAAGACCACGCATACTTTAAGACACTTTACACCGCCAGAGTGAGATAAAGGGAAGTCAGCGTACAGATTCAGGCCCCACATCCACACAAAAGCAACTTTTTAACATGCCTCTAATTGGCTACGGGGCATGGCTGACTAAAAGTGCATAGAACACAGTTAATAATTGGTTAACTAGTAATGCTTAACCAGGTGCCTTCCCAGTAGTCTGCCACACAGCTCTAGTCTTGTAACCAGCTAAACCAGGTTCTTCTTGTATGTGCAAAAGAAGCTCCTACCCATACTGCTATAACCATAAGAATGCTCCCCTCCCCCTTCACTCAGCGCTGTTAGACATATAACAGTGCACTTTGCCATGAGATGAGAGGGTGTCACTCTATGTGCCTGGTTTCTAAGGACCCTATCTCCCAGCTGTAAGCTATCACAGAAGGCTTCTCTGACTACATCAGCAGGAAGCCTTGGAACAGATTAAAATCCCTGTAACTTGTGTTGCTGGACAAGGCACTCAAACAGACCAGCCACTGAACCTCAACCCTGTGGATAGCAGAGAATTTGAACTGGATGAAGTGGTATTTGAAGGGAAGGAAAGCAGCAATGAGGAAGATATCTGGCAACAAGATAATTCAGTCGTCATACAAAATCTTTATGGTATAGATCAGTGGTTCTCAACCTGCGGGCCGCATATGGCCCAATTAGCACACAGCTGAGGTCCAAGTTGTGTGCTAAAGGCCAGAGGGCCCGTGTGGCAGGGTCTGGGCTGCTCTGCTGCCCGTCGCAGCACAATTCAGGCTGGGCACCCGTCGCAGCACGATTCAGGGACACCCTGCCTTGCCGCGCGGCGGGGTCCACAGCCGCCCTGCCTGGGGTGACCAGATGTCCCAATTTTATAGGGTCAGGCCCGATATTTGGGGCTTTTTCTTATAGAGGTACCAATTACCCGCCACCCCCCGTCTCGATTTTTCACACTTGCTCTCTGGTCACCCTAACCCTGCCTTGCCATGCGGTGGGGTCCGGGATTGAGCTGCCTCGCCACACGGTGGGGTCTGCTCCTGGCCCCACTCTGTAGAGGGGTCTCTGGGCCGGGGCTGGGGTGCTGGGTATAGAGGTCTTGGGGGGAGTGACCGCAGTGGTTCTCAACCTGCAGCCCAGGTAATACATTGTGGGCCGCATGCGGCCCACCATGATAAATAGGTTGAGAATCACTGGGATAGATGGTAGAGGTGGCTGAGGGAACAGCCCTGTGGCTACAAGTGCATGCATGCCGCTTTTGTCATTATACTGGTGTAACTCCTCTCCTGAGGGGGTAGAAACTCTCTTTCCACTGGTTTCACATTGTAGTGTGCCCAGCCTGGAAAACATTTCCCACACCCCTAAAATCTGCTCACTCAATAAATAGTAATTAATAGCAATAATTACTATATTTCAACCTTAAAATTACTAACACCATTACTACTCCTCAGCTTACGTCTCTAGAAAATTTTGACTCAAGTGCTTAAAGAGGTGGTGAAAGCAATGTCTGGTAAAGGTAGAGCTAAGTTGAACATCCTTAAATATTGCAAGTTCATTGTCCTAGCTTCCCCACAATGGCAAGCACAGTTTCCAAATTTCAAAATTTTAAAAACAAAACAAAAAACAAGAAAATATTTTATAGTCAATCCACAAATCCATTTATTTAGGTAAGTAGATTGGGGTGTCACAAGCATTCACAGCCCTTCCCCCATTTATGTTTGGACCTTGGAAATCTAGCCAATGCACAAGTTCACCACAGCATGTATCTTTCTCTGATCTCAATTAGGTATTGCAGAAATCTTTTCTAACAGCTACCAGTCTAGCTTATGCATCAGAGTCGCAGGCAGTGCATATTTCTCTGCTGAACCTGCATACAACACTCATCATCTCTTAAACATGTCTCACATAATCATTTATCATTACCCTGGATGCTGTGACAGCATAGTAGTCTGGATTCTTCGTGGTTTACTGGTAGATTAGGTCACAGACATCCAAAGGAACGTTTAGTAATGTCACTGTGTGGATTGGATGACCTTGGAATCCAGAGTTGATAGTCTATGAAAAAAACAAAGGATTTGTCTTCCCTTTCCTGGGCCTAACACTGTTACTTTATTTGAAATCAAATGGGTCTGAGAAAAAAATTAAATGATTTACCATAATCCTGAAGCCGCAAGTGAAATAATGCCTGCTGCACAGAGTTTACTAGCTGACTTTAGTGACAGGCAGCAGAATGAACAGCACTCTAAAGAGAAAAATCTTAAAATAAAGTTTATATTACAGAAAACCAAGATTGCACATCTGTCCAGGGGAACATTTCATATAGGAAGTGGCCCGATATATCCATGCTATGGAATTAACATTCTCATAGTGAATAATTCACGATCTCTCTTTGACTTTGCCACAGAAAGGCATATGAAAGGGCTGTCTAATAATGGCAGCATGCCTAGCATGTCCCATCCAGTGGCTGGCTCAAGGAAAAGGCCTGCAAAAGGTTCAGAGCTCATGGCAAATCTAAGACATAAAATAACTCTTGATTTATAGAGTCCCTCATGGATGGAGAAGATCATTGTTGACATCATCATCATCGGGGCATGGCTTCATCAGCCATGGCAACAAAGGATGGTCCCATTCTCCAGGAATCATATTTGGCACAGAAACACTATTAACATCCCTGCTGTGTTGGGAAATAGTATCTCCACTTTCCCTTGCTATACAAGGTCAAATTCTTTAATACTCTGGCATCAGGAACCTTGCATGACCTATGCTGGCATCTACAAAGCATCCTCACAGAATCACTACAGCCTGGATGACCACAGAGTAGTACGCAGTTACTGTAGAACTCTGTTTCACCTGATTTGGGAAGCAAGGAGCTGGAAAGTGGGCTCCATGAATAGGCCCATCACAGTTTGGGAATCCCTAGCACTGCTGAAAGCCTTCTATTATCTCAGGATCATTGGTAACCCTGCTCAGACTGGTCAGTAGCACTTGCTTTATTGCAAAGCACATGTCCATTACAATGTCTCCCACTTTATTCTTCCACCAGCCAAAGCAACTCTGCCAGGAAGCAGTTGCTCATGTTCTTGGCCTGTCTCCAGAGTCCTACAGCAATTCTCTTGTCCACAGGCACAGGAGCTCCCACATAGGCAACTTCTTGCTGTAAGGTTGCCATCAGCTCCACAAACACAAAGTCAAAAGCGGGCTTGGTTACTTAGAGGTGTTTCAACTACTCAATGTCAACCCAGACAGCCATAGTGTTGTCACGTCAGTGGGAAGAGCTTGAGACTGAGGCCAAGAGGTCCGTCCTTTGCGTAGTTTGGTTCAGCAGTGTAGCTAAGCACAAACCTCTTCCTCGGACTTGTTTTCAGATACCACCTCCAGGGGTGAAAGTGAGCAGGTACGGGCCAGTACTGTGTACCGGTAAGAACCCATACCCAGCCCACATTAAAGCGCTGCTGCCCCTTTTTGCTCCTCCACCCCCAGCCACCGAAAGGCGGGGCGGGGGGCAAAGGGAGCAGCTGCCCTAGGGCCGGCAATTTAAAAGCAGCAGCGGCGTCTGGAGCCCCGGGCCCTTTAAATCAACACGGGAGCCCCGGGTGGCGCGGGCCAGGCTGTCTGGAAGGGCTGGCTGGGGGAATGCTGACCTCCAGGCCCACGCCTTCGGCTCGACGCCCCACTCCTTCCGGGGGCCGGAGCTGCCCCAGCCCGGTACCGGTAAGTGTCCTCAGTTACTTTCACCCCTGACCACCTCAGAGCACTCTCTGGGTGGTTGTCACCATTTTTGCTTTGCTCTTCTAAACTTCCATAATCCGAAACATAAATTTCACAAAACTGCAAGCTGCAGCAGCATGTGACAGGAAGTAAGGAGAGTAAACTTAACATATCTGTCTGCATGAATTTTGGGGACTATTTAATAGTTTCCTCAATCTTTCCCTTTTAAACCTAAATTTCAATTATGTGTCTCAAAAACATACATGAATCAACATATTCTCATTTCTAATCTAAGCATATCATGGTTTAAATCAACATTTTTGTGTGCCTACTTCTTGTTACTTAATCTGTGAAACACAGTTCAGAAAAAAAATCCAGGCTATAAAACCTGTTGGTGTAAAGATAAGCACTTTATTTAATATCCAATTAAATGTGGTCACTGGAGAAATCACAGCTTATGAAACTTTATCAGGAAAAGATTAATCTATTTCAGGCTTAACCCAAAGTGTCATAAAAGAACTCATGAATTTAGATAGGAATCCACTTATTATCCAAAGACATTTTCATATTGAGTAAGAACAGCCTAAATTGCTGACTATATTTATAGTTGCTTCAGTCCAATTTCTATACACCTTTGCTGTCATTGATTTTTAGGACAATTATCAAACAAAAATTATGAACAAACTGAAGGAACGTTATGGAGTCTTTTTCAATTCCATAGAAATCATTAGAAAATGCACAGTCTGCTCATTGATAATGGTTTAACAGCTTGGAGGGTGACTTCATCAAATTTAAAAGAAAGTTCACACCTGGAAGGCAGAAGGAATTTTTTTTAATAGCTTTACAATTTACCACTTTAAAGGTAATTGTATTGCGCTTTGCATTTCAGGGTACTTTAAAGTTATCCTCTATATTACATGCTTAATGCCCATAACCATGATTTTAAAATAGGGAGAGAGATAGCTGGGTTTATTTATTTTTTTAAATTAAGTGGACTGTCTCATACAACTAGGGACAAACCCTTTTACATTCTTTAACTGAATTTCCCAAGGAACATGCGGAGGTGGATGTTAGTCCAACAGTGTTTGATTTCTCTACTTGATTTATTTAAATAAATATTTTATTTTAAAATTATTGAATGATAATTGTTTGATCTTACATCTTTCTAAATTAAATACCAAGTATTTAATACCAATCACATTTTCACAGATAGTACAAGTGAGTTAAAAACAAAATAGTTCGGTCTGGAAGGCCAGCTGGTTTAAGTGATGAGACCCAGAGGCTTTGAATCTAGATCACCAGGTCAAATATAGCCACAGCATATAATGGCTGTAAATGACTGTCACCTGATGATGTTTAATGGCCTATTTGAAATGAGTTTGGTTGTCCAGTCTCCACACAGTGCAAAAATAACCAAATTATATATCCAATGCATAAAAATGTATTTTTTAAAAAGGCTACACAAGTATAATTAATATAAATTACTAAAAACTTTCCTGTACTGCATTTTCTCCTCTGCGTTTTGACTTCTTAATACTGTGCTTTGTAAAATATGTAGCTCTTTTGCAAAATTTGATATGGCTATGTAGTAAAGATTTGGCAAAACTATGCAATATTGTGATCTCTTATGTGGCTATTATAATATCTGTTAGTTAATTACAAACACTGTTGAGAACTGATGTGTTAGACATTCTCACAAGATGACTTGCAAGTCAGTTTGCTAGACTGGCACATGGTTTGAAAGCACAAATTCATGTGAACAAACAAAAAACAAAAACGATTAAAAACAAACAGAAAAAACAGCTGTACTTTGAATGACAAACTAGTAAAGTAGAAGTGGGAAATCTGATCAAATTTCTGAACCCACAAATCAGGACTATCCTGTGAATCTAATTTTTTTTTTAGGGGCAAATCCACAGTCAAGAGCCCAGCATCGGTAGCAGGACCAGTCACTGAACAGATGCGAGGGGGAGGGATCCTCCTACCCCAGGCCATGGAGACATTATACAGAAATAACCACAGTTCAACAAGTTGGTGGTAGCCTTTGCAGTTCCTTGTGCACCTCTGCCCACTGCAGGTGGGAAGATTTGTGTAGCAGTGGATTCAATGATCCTTCCCATGCTCCACATGCTCCATGGTGTCATGCAGGGAACTTGCATGGCGTGGAGCTCTGTGCTGGGCAAGGTTTGGCACCTCTGTGCAACCCTTGCATCTAGCCCCATCCCATGTGGAGTGGAACTACATGAGTTTCATTGCCAAACAGGTCTCTGGGGTTACACAGGAGGCAGCTGGATTTGCTACTTAGGGTATGTCTACACTATGAAATTAGATCGAATTTATATAAGTCGTTTTTTTAGAAATCGTTTTTATATAGTCGATTTTGTGTGTCCCTACACAAAATGCTCTAAGTGCATTAAGTGCATTAACTCGGCGGAGTACTTCCACAGTACCAAGGATAGCGTCGACTTCCGGAGCGTTGCACTGTGGGTAGCTATCCCACAGTTCCCGCAGTCTCTGCCGCCCATTGGAATTCTGGGTTGAGATCCCAATGCCTGATGGGGCAAAAACATTGTCACGGGTGGTTCTGGGTACATGTCGTCAGGCCCTCCCTCCATGAAAGCAATGGCAGACAATCGTTTTGCACCTTTTTTCCTGAGTTACCTGTGCAGACGCCATTACCATGGCAAGCATGGAGCCCACTCAGCTCACTGTCACCGTACGTCTCCTGGGCAGCCCATTGCCTTGTGGCAGCAGATGGTGCAACAGGCCTGATAACCATCATCATCATCATGTCCGAAGTGCTCCTGGCCGCCTCAGTAAGGTTGGTTAGGAGCACCTAGGCAGACATGGGCGTAGGGACTAAAATAGGAGTGACTCAACCAGGTCATTCCCTTTAGTCCTGCCAGCAATCCTATTGTACCATCTTCTGCCGAGCAGGCAGGAGATGAGGATGGTTAGCAGTCCTACTGCACCATCTGCTGCCAGCCAAAGATGTAAAAGATAGATGGAGTAGATCAAAACAAGAAATACATGAGATTTGTTTTGTATTCATTTGCCCCCCCGTGAAATCAACTGCTGACAATCATTTCTGTGAGGTCTGTCAGGGGCACCTTGAAAAGTTTAATGGAGATTCAGTCCTGCCTGAAATACCGGGGGGAGGGATAGCTCAGTGGGTCGAGCATTGGGTTGAACATGGGCCTGCTAAACTCAGGGTTTTGAGTTCAATCCTTGAGGGGGCCATTCTGTGTGACAGTTGTTTTTGTTTCTCCTTAATGTAAAGCCACTCCCTTTGTTGATTTTAATTCCCTGTAAGCCATGTCATCAGTCGCTCCTCCCTCCATCAGAGCAATGGCAGACAATCGTTCCACACCTTTTTTCGGTGCAGATGCCATACCACGGCAAGCATGGAGCCTGCTAAGATCACTTTGGCAATTAGGAGCACATTTAACACCACGCGCATTATCCAGCAGTATATGCAGCACCAGAACCTGGCAAAGCGAAACCGGGTGAGTAGGCGAAGTCAGCGCGGTGACGAGAGTGATGAGAACATGGACACAGACTTCTCTCAAAGCATGGGCTCTGGCAATGTGGGCATCATCGTGCGAATGGGGCAGGTTCATGCGGTGGAACGCTTATTCTGGGCTCGGGAAACAAGCACAGACTGGTGGGACCGCATAATGTTGCGGGTCAGGGACGATTCCCAGTGGCTGTGAAACTTTCGCATGCATAAGGGCACTTTCACGGAACTTTATGACTTGCCTTCCCCTGCCCTATGGCACAAGAATACCAAGATGAGAGCAGCCCTCACAGTTGAGAAGTGAGTGGCAATAGCCCTGTGGAAGCTTGCAACGCCAGACAGCTACCGGTCAGTTGGGAATCAATTTGGAGTGGGCAAAACTACTGTAGGGGCTGCTGTGATGCAAGTAGCCGACCCAATCAAAGATCTGCTGATATCAAGGGTAGTGACCCTGGGAAACGTGCAGGTCATAGTGGATGGCTTTGCTGCAATGGGATTCCCTAACTGTGGTGGGGCCATAGACGGAACCCATATCCCTATCTTGGCACCGGAGCACCAAGCCGCCAAGTACATAAACCACAAGGGGTACTTTTCAATAGTGCTGCAAGCACTGGTGGATCACAAGGGACATTTCACCAACATCAACGTGGGATGGCCGGGAAAGGTACATGATGCTCACATCTTCAGGAACTCTGGTCTGTTTCAAAAGCTGCAGGAAGCGACTTTATTCCCAGACCAGAAAATAACCGTTGGGGATGTTGAAATGCCTATATGTATCCTTGGGAACCCAGCCTACCCCTTAATGCCATGGCTCATGAAGCCATACACAGGCAGCCTGGACAGTAGACAGGAGCTGTTCAGCTACAGGCTGAGCAAGTGCAGAATGGTGGTAGAACGTGCATTTAGACATTTAAAAGCACGCTGGTGCAGTTTACTGACTCTGTTAGACCTCAGCGAAACCAATATTCCCACTGTTATTACTGCTTGCTGTGCGCACCACAATATCTGTGAGAGTAAAGGGGAGACTCTTTTGGCGGGGTGGGAGGTTGAGGCAAATCGCCTGGCTGCTGGTTACACGCAGTCAGACATCAGGGCGGTTAGAAGAGCACAGGAGGGCGTGGTGCGCATCAGAGAAGCTTTGAAAACCAGTTTCATGACTGGCCAGGATATGGTATGAAAGTTCTGTTTGTTTCTCCTTGATGAACCCCCGCCCCCCGGTTCACTCTACTTCCCTGTAAGCTAACCACCCTCCCCTCCTCCCTTCGATCACTGCTTGCAGAGGCAATAAAGTCATTGTTGCTTCACATTCATGCATTCTTTATTAATTCATCACACAAATAGGGGGATAACTGCCAAGGTAGCATGAGGAGGGAAGTACTGGGAGGGGTGGTGGAGGAGGGAAGGACAAGGCCACACAGCACTTTAAAAGTTTACAACTTTAAAACTTATTGAATGCCATTCTTCTGTTGCTTGGGCAATCCCCTGGGGTGGAGTGGCTGGAGGCCTCCCCACCACGTTCTTGGGCGTTTGGGTGAGGAGGCTATGGAACTTGGGGAGGAGGGCGGTTGGTTACACAGGGGCTATAGCAGCCGTCTGTGCTCCTGCTGCCTTTCCTGCAGCTCAACCATACACTGGAGCATATTAGTTTGATCCTCCAGCAGCCTCAGCATTGAATCCTGCCTCCTCTCATCACGCTGCCGCCACCTTTCAGCTTCAGCCCTCTCTTCAGCCCGCCACCTCTCCTCCTGGTCATTTTGTGCTTTCCTGCACTCTGATGTTGTCTGCCTCCACACATTCGTCTGTGCTCTGTCAGTGTGGGAGGACAGCATGAGCTCAGAGAGCATTTAGTCGCAAGTGCGTTTTTTTCGCCTTCTAATCTTCGCTAGCCTCTGGAAAGGAGAAGATCCTGTGATCCTTGAAACACATGCAGCTGGTGGAGAAAAAAAGGACAGTGGTATTTAAAAAGACACATTTTATAGAACAATGGGTACACTCTTTCATGGTAAACCTTGCTGTTAACATTACATATGTAGCACGTGCTTTCGTTACAAGGTCGCATTTTGCCTCCCCTCACTGCATGGCTAACCCCTCCCCCCTCCCCGTGGCTAACAGCAGGGAACATTTCTGTTCAGCCACAGGCAAACAGCCCAGCAGGAATGGGCACCTCTGAATGTCCCCTTAAGAAAAGCACCCTATTTCAACCAGGTGACCATGAATGATATCTCACTCTCCTGAGGATAACACAGAGAGATAAAGAACGGATGTTGTTTGAACGCCAGCAAACATACACTGTAATGCTTTGTTCTGCAATGATTCCCGACTACGTGCTACTGGCCTGGCGTGGTAAAGCGTCCTACCATGGTGGCCGGATAAGGCTGCCCTCCCCAGAAACCTTTTGCAAAGGCTTTGGGAGTACATCCAGGAGAGCTTTATGGAGATATCCCTGGAGGATTTCCGCTCCATCCCCATACATTTTAACAGACTTTTCCAGTAGCTGTACTGGCCACAAATGCCAGGGCAAATTAATCATTAAATACGCTTGCTTTTAAACCATGTATACTATTTAAAAAGGTACACTCACCAGAGGTCCCTTCTCCACCTGGCGGGTCTGGGAGGCAGCCTTGGGTGGGTTCGGGAGGGACTGGCTCCAGGTCCAGGGTAAGAAAGAGTTCCTGGCTGTCAGGAAAACTGGTTTCTCCACTTGCTTGCTGTGAGCTATCTACAACCTCATCATCATCATCTTCCTTGTCCCCAAAACCTGCTTCCGTGTTGCCTCCATCTCCATTGAAGGAGTCAAACAACACGGTTGGGGTAGTGGTGGCTGAACCCTCTAAAATGGCATGCAGCTAATCATAGAAGCAGCATGTTTGGGGCTCAGACCCAGAGCGGACATTTGCCTCCCTGGTTTTCTGGTAGGCTTGCCTCAGCTCCTTAAGTTTCATGAGGCACTGCTTCGAGTCCCTGTTATGGCCTCTGTCCTTCATGCCCTGGGAGATTTTGACAAATATTTTGGCATTTCGAAAACCGGAATGGAGTTCCGATAGCACGGATTCCTCTCCCCATACAGCAATCAGATCCCGTACCTCCCGTTCGGTCCATGCTGGAGCTCTTTTGCGATTCTGGGACTCCATCATGGTCACCTCTGCTGATGAGCTCTGCACTCACCTGCAGCTTGCCACGCTGGCCAAACAAGAAATTAAATTCCAAAGTTCGTGGGCCTTTTCCTGTCTACCTGGCCAGTGCATCTGAGTTGAGAGTGCTGTCCAGAGCGGTCACAATGGAGCACTCTGGGATAGCTCCCAGAGGCCAATATCATCTAATTGCGTCCACAGTACCCCAAATTCGACCCGGCAAGGCCAACCAATTTCAGTGCTAATCCCCCTGTCGGGGGTGAGGTAAGGAAATCGATTTTAAGAACCCTTAAGTTGAAAAAAAGGGCTTCGTCATGTTGACGGGTACAGGGTTAAATCGATTTAACGCTGCTAAATTCGACCTCAACTCCTAGTGTAGACCAGGGCTTAGTGAATCTTCAAAGATTTATAGCACTAGTTTTAGTTGCACTTCCTGAGAGTCAACTCATCTCATGATCTTTACAGAGCAGTCATTAGCATATCTGAGAAATCCCCTTTCAGTGTATTTTACAGTCTCTTCTCTGTGTATTGAGGTAGTTTTATAAGTTATGTGCAGAGATATGCCATAATTGCTAATGTCATGTAAGTGTCATGAAATCACAAATATGGATTTATTTACTCAGGGTCAGTAAGGAAACTGGTTCTGAACAGGAAACCAGAAAACTTTAATTAAGACATACACAAGGTGATCAAGCCTCTAGGATTGGTCAGAAAACTCCTTTGATGCTCTAAAAATATAACTTAAAGTTACCAGGTTAATAAAGTACAGCATTTCAAATAGATTTCTGAATTCAACTGCCATTTTCAGCAATTGATCTTGATACTGAGTTACTATTGCAAATATTGAATTTCTATCAGTAACAACCAGAATTATTATATCTTTTTTTTTAAAAATAAAAAAGTTTAAAAAATGAGGTAAGAATATTGTCTTCCCTCAAGCAATATTGTCTTGATCAAAAGAAGTTTTCACTATGTATAAAAATAACATTCATACATGTGCCCTGATCTTGCTCTCAGTTAAGTCAATGGCAAGATTCCCATTAATTTAAACAGGATCAGTGAATAACTCACATGGAAGAGGTAAACCATGAGTGACATAACCACATGGGAACTGTCTCTGTCTCACTGACCTAAAGAGCTACTTTTATCAAGAAATATGGCAAGAAATATGGTGATAAAACAGCCATGAAGTCAAAGTGTAACATTATTTCTTTGCTTGTGCTTTTCTGTAATTTTCACTTTCAGGATAAAGGCTAGGAAGAATTTTACATTATAATCTATTATTATGTAAATCTCTGTAACATAGAAGTTGGAGCATGGAACTGGGAGTTAACTCTGCTTGGTTTATTCCTCATTATGACACTTATATATGACCGTGGCAAAGTGACTGCCCCTGATAGTGACTAAGTTTACTTCTCGGTAAGTGGAATTAGTATCACCCATTTTAGAGTTATTCAGCATTAATTAATTCTTACACAGTACTTTGAGAGCCTTGGCTAAATGGTGTTAATAATAATAATACAACTGGTATATTTTATTTTGGTTTGTACAGATATCGGATATTATCATAGCTGGTCAAATAGCTGTAATATCTAATCAGAAAAGAATCGTGTATATTTCAGATAGAAAGCGAATGTGACCAAGTATATTGCACACTCTCTTGCATAGCTATGGAAGCATTAGCAACGCTAATGCAGTCTGCCCAACAACTAAGGGACATAAACCAAGAAAGATAATTGTGTGCACAGCACTAATTTTTAAGGTCTCATGTGATAACATACAATATGTTTTAGAGAAAATCCAAAGATATTTGGCATGTAACTGTATAAACCTGTTTCACACCTGATTTGCTTTCAAGGAGCTTGCATCTACCGCCTATCCCCATTTTCGTTCATGTCATAATATAATTTATTTTGCGTGACTGAATGAGAATATGATTACGCTCCCAATGCATCACAGCTCATATCACACCTTCCTTTTATTCCCTGGCAAGAGGATGATTGTCATAGTCTGACTTTTTTAATAATTGTGAGACTATATGCTATATGGATTCAGTCTACGCCAGTCACTTCTTGATTTATACAACAGCATCAAGTTATATGAAACATATATGGTATTTGCGATACAAAAAGGCTAAGAAATAGGTGACTGGCACATTATCCTTGGAATACAATGTAAACACTGCTATTGTGTTCCAAGTCTGTAGTTTGAAAGGTAAGGAATGTTGTAAAGATTTCACTTAAAGGTAAAAGTACAGCTCCTTTGTGTTTAACCCCTTAAACTTGCTTAATGTCAACCAAAACAGTCTCTTTTTCATACACTTCTCTAGGAGCCATAGCATACTCTCCTGTGGAAAACCTCATGAAAGAGGACACATTTCTTAGAAAAAACTGCAGCTTTGAAGCTCTGGAGTTTTTCAGGTGGGATGCTAGCTGGGGGACTGGGTTATCCTATGGCAGAAGCCAATGAGAAACAGAGGGAAGTAAGAACCTGGGGAGGCTGAGAGCAGCCTTCAGGATTCATTCTTGTGTGAAAGGGGAAAAGTGTGCTTAAAATGTACTTCTGAAGATATCCCCAACACACAGGAGAGTTAAGGGTGG
Organism: Caretta caretta; assembly: GCF_965140235.1. Taxonomy (NCBI): domain Eukaryota; kingdom Metazoa; phylum Chordata; order Testudines; family Cheloniidae; genus Caretta; species Caretta caretta. Next base: position 119,334,984 of record NC_134206.1, on the reverse strand, counting down.
CAGGGAACTCTACAGACCAGCTGCAGAGTGCCTGGAGCATTTTGCACACAGAAATCTGACTACAGCTGTGTGAATAACCGATTTTTCGGTTAGCTATTGAATACAATTTATATATATGGTTTCAGAGGAACAGCCGTGTTAGTCTGTATTCGCAAAAAGAAAAGGAGTACTTGTGGCACCTTAGAGACTAACCAATTTATTTGAGCATGAGCTTTCGTGAGCTACAGCTCACTTCATCAGATGTATACCGTGGAAACTGCAGCAGACTTTATATACACACAGAGAATATGAAACAATACCTCCTCCCACCCCACTGTCCTGCTGGTAATAGCTTATCTAAAGTGATCAACAGGTGGGCCATTTCCAGCACAAAGCCAGGTTTTCTCACCCTCCACCCCCCCACACAAATTCACTCTCCTGCTGGTGCTAGCCCATCCAAAGTGACAACTCTTTACCACTTTGGATGGGCTAGCACCAGCAGGAGAGTGAATTTGTGTGGGGGGGTGGAGGGTGAGAAAACCTGGCTTTGTGCTGGAAATGGCCCACCTGTTGATCACTTTAGATAAGCTATTACCAGCAGGACAGTGGGGTGGGAGGAGGTATTGTTTCATATTCTCTGTGTGTATATAAAGTCTGCTGCAGTTTCCACGGTATACATCTGATGAAGTGAGCTGTAGCTCACGAAAGCTCATGCTCAAATAAATTGGTTAGTCTCTAAGGTGCCACAAGTACTCCTTTTCAATTTATATATATATTTATTTTTCTGGGTTGACCCAAAACCAAAATATTTCTGCAAACTGGAAAAGGTGAAAAATTTTCATTGAGTAACCCAAAATGAAATATTTCATTTTCAAGGGTTTTTTTTACGCTTTTAAAAAGAAAATGGAAGTAAATTCAAAATGAGAAGTCATTCTGAATAAAAAAATCAAAATGTTTCATTTTGAAAAATGAAATGTTTTGACTGTTTTCTGAAGTTTTAGTTTTTTTGATATTTTAACGAAACAGGTGATTTTGTCAAAAAAAATCACAACATGTTTTAGTCAACTCAAATGTGTATTTTTTATTTTATTTATTTATTACAATAAAATTTCACCCAGCTCTAATGCTTACACCGTCATCAGTAATTTAGGTGGATTTCTCAGGCATAATTCCATGCTGTTCTCACCATATTATCCCACATACGGTTTCTTCCCTGCTCTACAGGTTAGCCCGGTGGATTAATACTGTTGTCTATCTTGGGCCTGGTTTACACTAGGAAATTAGGTTGGTATAACTATGCCTCTTAGGGGTATGAAAAATTCATACCCCTGAGCAACACAGCTAAATAGATATAACTCCAGTGTAGACAGTGCTAGGTTGATGAGAGAATTGGTATGGCCCCTAAAGAATTCCCCCATCAACCTAGCTACCACCTCTCGAGGAGATGGATTACCTACACTGACAGGAGCTCCCCTCTCATCGGTGTAGGTAGCATCTTCCCTGAAGTGCTGCAGCTCCACTGCTGCAGTGTTTTAAGTGTAGATAATTCCCTAATATTTATTTATATGGCCCCAATTACCATAGTCTGAGTGCCTCATAATACCCCAGTTAGTAGGGAAGTAATATTATTCCCATTTTACAGATGGGGAATTGAGGCACAGAGAGTCTAATTGACTTTCCCATGGCCATACAGGAAGTCTGTCACAGACAGTTAATTGAACCCAGGTCTCCCAGCTCCAGGCTAGCTCCCAAACTATCCTTCTGCCCTGCTGTGACAGTTGCCTTCTGCTTACAGTGTGTTGGGGTTTTTTTTCACCTCTCACTTTCTTTCTCCCTCCCCCCTCTCAAATTACTACCAGTTCCATGTCCTTTTTTCAGTGGTATGATTTGATTCTAGACTGGCACTTCTACAAGCTGAGAAATGAACTGGCTAATGTATTTCCTTGAGTCAATTTGTCCTCTAGGATGTAATTCAACCTTCAAGAGAAAAGAATATGAGTGCCAATCCATGGTTATTCTATTTATTTTAGCCAAATCTACTTTTTCTTAATTATAGGTTTTAGTCAGGCACAGTTGCTCAATCAGAAAACCCCTTTCTCTACCTGTTAGAATCATAGAATCATAGAATATCAGGGTTGGAAGGGACCCCTGAAGGTCATCTAGTCCAACCCCCTGCTCGAAGCAGGACCAATTCCCAGTTAAATCATCCCAGCCAGGGCTTTGTCAAGCCTGACCTTAAAAACCTCTAAGGAAGGAGATTCTACCACCTCCCTAGGTAACGCATTCCAGTGTTTCACCACCCTCTTAGTGAAAAAGTTTTTCCTAATATCCAATCTAAACCTCCCCCACTGCAACTTGAGACCATTACTCCTCGTTCTGTCATCTGCTACCATTGAGAACAGTCTAGAGCCATCCTCTTTGGAACCCCCTTTCAGGTAGTTGAAAGCAGCTATCAAATCCCCCCTCATTCTTCTCTTCTGCAGGCTAAACAATCCCAGCTCCCTCAGCCTCTCCTCATAAGTCATGTGTTCTAGACCCCTAATCATTTTTGTTGCCCTTCGCTGGACTCTCTCCAATTTATCCACATCCTTCTTGTAGTGTGGGGCCCAAAACTGGACACAGTACTCCAGATGAGGCCTCACCAATGTCGAATAGAGGGGAACGATCACGTCCCTCGATCTGCTCGCTATGCCCCTACCTATACATCCCAAAATGCCATTGGCCTTCTTGGCAACAAGGGCACACTGCTGACTCATATCCAGCTTCTCGTCCACTGTCACCCCTAGGTCCTTTTCCGCAGAACTGCTGCCTAGCCATTCGGTCCCTAGTCTGTAGCTGTGCATTGGGTTCTTCCGTCCTAAGTGCAGGACCCTGCACTTATCCTTATTGAACCTCATCAGATTTCTTTTGGCCCAATCCTCCAATTTGTCTAGGTCCTTCTGTATCCTATCCCTCCCCTCCAGCGTATCTACCACTCCTCCCAGTTTAGTATCCTCCGCAAATTTGCTGAGAGTGCAATCCACACCATGCTCCAGATCATTTATGAAGATATTGAACAAAACCGGCCCCAGGACCGACCCTTGGGGCACTCCACTTGATACCGGCTGCCAACTAGACATGGAGCCATTGATCACTACCCGTTGAGCCCGACAATCTAGCCAGCTTTCTACCCACCTTATACTGCATTCATCCAACCCATACTTCCTTAACTTGCTGACAAGAATACTGTGGGAGACCGTGTCAAAAGCTTTGCTAAAGTCAAGAAACAATACATCCACTGCTTTCCCTTCATCCACAGAACCAGTAATCTCATCATAAAAGGCGATTAGATTAGGCAGGCATGACCTTCCCTTGGTGAATCCATGCTGGCTGTTCCTGATCACCTTCCTCTCATGCAAGTGCTTCAGGATTGATTCTTTGAGGAATCATGATGTTCTCATGATTGTACATGATTCTTCTCATGATGTACAGTTCTATTTGCACAAACCTGCACCAACTGAATATCTGACTACGTTTGAATATCTAACATGTTGGAATATATAAGTGCAAAAATATATTTTTTTGGAGAGATGGTATTGTAGCTATTTGAACTGTAATAATAATCTCCAGTATGCACAAGAAAAAAATTCAACTACAACTTTAAAAAAAAATTACAATACAGAGATGCGGTTTTAAATTCTGTCACTTCTTGAACACGTGGTGGGTTACATGTGGATGTAAACAAGATATAATCTTTTCACTGCACCAATCTCCATTACAGCCATTTGCAGAAAATACAGAAGGATATGAATAGCAATTTTCACCAACAGATTGCTTCAGATAGAAAATGCTGGACCTCAACAATCTGGAATCTGTGGTTCTTCTGCACTTCCCTCATAGTTTCTACATTCATTTTCCCTCACAAGTAAACCTTGCTTAAATATTTAAAATCTGCTGTAAGAAATGAGTAACTGTAATAACTTGATCAGCAGGAATGGTGTCATATTTCTCTCACTGATAGAGCAATGTAGTGCAGCAGCATACAACATTGCCTCTTTGTTATTGGAAGGGGGGTTGGGAAAAGAAGCTAGTATGCTATTCCATACAATAACTTGAGCCTACAGCATCCTGCATTCTGTTTTTAACACATGAAATAATATGGTACCATATTTCAGTACATTAAATTGTTACATATATCAAATACAATTAAGAAATTTGGAATTGCATGAATACATCATGTACATACTTCTTTACAGATGCATTTTTCTTCAGACAGGCTGGTGCCTGCTTTAATTTGGAAGCTATCCATTTTCATACAAAGTTAACCAAGAGTGACAGGAAATCAGATGCCTACATTATTTATCTTTTCTGAACTTTTTTTTCAATAAAACCCCCCCACCTGTTAATTGCTTTTCTGGGAAGCTATTTTGTAGCACCATAAGGATAGATCTTCTGTATTTTGAAACACTAAGGAAATGAAACTTTAAGGTGTGCAAGGTGAATATGGTGTGCAAATATTGGGGATGTTTTGTTTTCATTAACAGTAATTGAATGTGTGACCAACAGTAAATGGTCTTTGACTGCTGGATGCACTAACCATGACTATTGGAGATCTGACCTTTTTAACTCCATTTATCAAATGGCACACATTGGTCATTTCTTTGGTTGAAATTATCAGTGCTCTGTCCAGCCCTTCACATTTTCCTTTGGTTCTCCGGCTCTTCAATCATATCTGACCCTAAGTGTCTCATACATTCAGAGACAGCAACTTCATGTCACTCTAATTAATTAAAGACTGAGAAAAGAAACTACAGACCAAGACAGGGACACCTTTTTTGTGGATAATTAAAAAAAATCCTAGGCCATCTTTAGGGCTTGCTCCTGCAGAAACGGATGTGCGTATGAGTACAAGGTAAAGTGTATGAGTAGACTGGGATTATTATTATAATTACTGGGACAGAGGAACCCAGTCCTGCATGAATACGAGCACTGCTGTATCTGTCAAGTTATGTGGGCCTAGTATCAGGAGTAAGGCCTTACAGGATAGCATGTATCTAAGCGCTTCATTGACAAGATTAAGTTTGCACCTAAACTTGTCTCCTAAGATCTGGCATGCTCCACACACATCCATCCAACCTCTTTATTAAAATCCATGTTCTTAAGAGTCATAGAGCAGGTACAATGGGCACTTGAGAACTCTGCTCATTGGAGAGAATAATGCCCTGTGCTAAATCTTATTTGAGTCCACAAGTAGCCTTCACTTACATTGCACTAAAGAGCAGCAACTTGTGGTTCCTGCTGTGTGCCCTGCAGGATCACAAGATCCAGAACTTTGTGTTAAATTTTAAAACATCCCAGTGCAGTTGCAGTAATTCAAAACAGTGAATGTTAACAGAGCAAATAAAAAGACATTTGAATATACAATTATCCTGTGAGACATATTTCATTAAGAAAGTTTATTAGATTGTATTTGGCAGTCAGGATTTGTTTTACATCCACCCATTATCATATTAAGCACTACAAACTGATTTTAAAAATCTACCAAATTTCTGTTTAATTAAAAAATGTTTTCAGTTCTAGAAATCTTAGTTCTTTTATTCACAATGTTATTATCTTAATATGCAGAGCTAAAGAAGCACTGCAATCCTGTATAACTGAACTCTATTCATGTATATGGTATTACCGCTAGAGATGATTCACAAAGCAAAAACATCCAGGTAATTTGTGGGGGAAAGATGGAATGCACTTTTTCCTAATAAAATACAGAATTCTGACATTCATTAAGCTTTTTTCCTCATCCTAAAAGTGGCAACCTTTCCAACTGATACCTATAGGAAAGATCAATTTTACTGACACGTGGAGTTGAGTAAAAGAGACCCTTGTTACAATGCTCAAATATACATCTTTTATTAAATACAAAAAACAAACTTGGGAAAAACTGGCAAGAAGATGCATAAGTTAAGGAAGTCCCTTGAAAATCATAACTTATATATACAGTTATCAGAGATTTTCCTACAGTGATTATCGTACTAGTCAAGATTAATGAGGAATAACAAGTAACTCACCATAGCAACCAATGTAGATTAGACACCATATGGAAAGAGATACATACAAAACATTTAGAATCAAAGCAATATAGTTCTTGATTTTTCAAAGATGTTAAATACGTTTGTGTAGCATTTTCCCCCACACAAGAAAAAATGGTTATTTGATACAAAAGGGAAATGAAACTGTTCTGCTGGGGATGGAAATAGTAAAAAGTAGAGAGCACTAAAATATATATCAAGTAAAAGCTTATAAGACAAGGTCTCGTTCCTGCAAACACTGTCAGATGAGTAAATTTCTGCACTAGTCCCACTAAATTCAATGAGCCTGTGTACAGGTGTAAAGTTACTATATGCATCAGTGTTTGCAGGATCCTAGAAGAAGAATTCATAAAAGCCACCTTAGCTTACTTAATCAAACAACGATTATCCATAAAACAGACTTAGCACATTTGGTTCACCCTATGTTTGTTTGAGACTTTCAGCACTACTCGCCCATTCCTTCTTTGGAACCTGTATTATTGCATTCCCCTAAGTAAAAACACAAAACTCTATACACCCCCCCACACATGCACTCAAAGAACTTAAATAAACCTATGACTGTTTCAGATCACTGAGCAATGTTTCGTGTATTTGTTGTTGATTAATTCTTATTGAGAGAAAATATCCTTTACTTGTGAAAAGTCATGTTTAATGTTACACAGTCTAATTGCACTCTTGCTCTATTCCTGATGCATGTAGCTTGCTAAACTCCGTCTCATTAATATCTGGGAAAGAAAAGATTTGCAACTAGCTCCTACGACTCATAGGGTTGCCAACCCTCCAGGATAGTCCTGGAGTCTCCAGGAGTTAAAGTTTAATCCTTAATTAAAGATTATGTCATGTGATGAAACTTCCAGGAATATGTCCAACCAAAACTGGCAACACTAACTACTAATAGTATGGTACTCAAGTTCTGTGGTTGTATGGTACTCAAGTTCTTGTGGTTCCCAAACACTGCAGCATTTCTGTTTACTTTATAACAGCACTTTACTGCTGTAAAACTGACAACTGTTACAAGACTCACACCACACTTAATTCCATTACATAACAGAACCAAACTTCCAACCTCTTTTGGCAAATCTTAACTCATCTCAAAAGAATTACTGACTTATCGTTAATGTGTCCACATTAGTTGGATCCAAAAAACACTTTCAACTGCTCATCTGTTTTTTGTTCCTGCCTGTACAAGACATAATTCTACACATCAGGCTTTGGAGGAGAAAAACTTTGGTTCATTTCCCAACCCCGCCAGTTGCCTGGACTCTATAGTGGCACTGAAGAAGAGAGCACTGTTCTACTGTTTCCCTGAAGTTAGCACTGACAAAGAGAATCAGAGCTCCTGAATGAAACTGCAGACCTTTGCGATGATGCAGAGTATCTTCCATTTTCTTGACTGATACGCAGTCTTTATGGTAGGTTTCAGAGTAACAGCCGTGTTAGTCTGTATTCACAAAAAGAAAAGGAGGACTTGTGGCACCTTAGAGACTAACCAATTTATTTGAGCACGAGCTTTCGTGAGCTACAGCTCACTTCATCGGATGCAGTTTCCACGGTATGTATCCAATGAAGTGAGCTGTAGCTCACGAAAGCTCATGCTCAAATAAATTGGTTAGTCTCTAAGTCTTTATGGTGACAGCACAAGTATTGATTATGACAATTTTTCCCATCTACTGTAGAATGGAGTTTCTACTTGTAAGAACCTGCCAGACTAGAAGCTGGGACCATGGGGGTTCTGGACCACTGACACCTCCACATCACCACAGGAGGCTTGGGCTAAGCTCATGTGGGAAGATGCTGTGAGGCTAGGCTCGACAGGAAGTACCACCAAGGAGCACCTGAGTGGCAGCTCTTCACAGCCCACTGATTGGCTGGCGCCAGCACTTAAACCAGGAAGCCATGACAGGGCTGTGCAATAAAACAGACTACCTGCCTGTCTCTGCTTGAGACCCTGCGTGTAAGAGACCCCAGACTATGGCCTCCAACTCTGCCTGTCTTCTGACACCTGACTTTTGGTTTTCCCTCTGGCCTGTCTCAGACTCTGACTTCTTGTACCCAACCCGGCCTGATACCCACTTTGACCACTAGGCCTGAATTGCCTATGTCCCAGTCATGACATTACTGCTAAATGAGATGAAGCCACATTTAGTTTTTCACACATGAATGTCTACTGCAGCGGTTCTCAAACTTCATTGCACCGTGATCCCCTTCTGACAACAAAAATTACTACACGACCCCACGAGGGGGGACCAAAACCTGAGCCCCACCGCCCTGGGCCAGGGAGGAGGGCAAAGCCAAAACCCAGGGTCTTCAGCCCTAGGAAAGGGGCCTGTAACCTGATACCCGCAACCCAGGGCTGAAGCCAAAGCCTGAGCCCTGCTACATAGGGCTGAAGCCCTCGGGCTTTGGCCCCAGGCAGTAGGGCTCAGGCTTCAGTCCTGGGTGGTGGGGCTCAGGCTTCAGCCCCGGGTCTCCAGCAAGTCTAACACCAGTCCTGGCGACCCCATTAAAATGGGGTTGCGACCCACCTTGGGGTCCTGACCCACAGTTTGAGAACCGCTGGTCTACTGTTTAATTTTTGGTTGTTAAGGGTTTTTGTTATTCCAACATCCTTGAATAAAACTGACTGAGAAAAAATTGTCCCTAATGACATCCATAACTATCATGCACCATTGAAGAATGGTGGCTAGTGCCTGCTGCCAGACACTGCTGAGACTACAACTGGGAGAATAATGGATGCTTCAGTTCACTGGCAATTCCAAAACAAATCAGAAAAAATATTGGGTTGAACTAAATATTTAGTTTGACATGAAGCTAAACATTTTGTTTCGATTTGGAGCATTTGTTAATGTTATTAAAAATAAAATGGAAGAAAATTTCAAAACACAAAATGTCATTTTGAACCAAAAAAATCACAGAAACGGCCATACTGGGTCAGTATCGTGTCTTCTGACAGTGGTTAGTGCCAGGTGCTTCAGAGGGAATGAACAGGACAGTTGATCATGAACAGAACAAGTAATCCAACCAAAATCTTTTGTTTCAAAAAATGTCAAAGGAAACATTTCAATTTTTTCAGAAATTTGTTTTTGGAAACAAATTTAACAAAACTGACACAAATTCATAAAATATTTTGGTGTCGATGCATCTGCATTTTGCCAAAAAAAATTTCCAGCAAAAAAATTTCACACAGCTCTAAATGCGGCAAGTAATTACTTCAATATGGCCAATCACAGTGAGTTTCTTACCCAGGCAAACTCCCATTGATTTCAACAGGAGTTTGCCTGAGTAAGGACTGAGGAAGAATGGAATAAGGAACTCCACATGTAGTGCATAAGGCATAACTTTTGCAGAAATTGTGTAAGCACCTTATAAAGAATAAAAAAGTGTCCCAAATATGCTCTTATCTGAATTTCATATAAATATGTTCACATATTTGACAAAAAATGCTTTACACCATTAGACGAGTAGTCACTTCTCATTCTCAAATTCCTGGATTTTCTTTCAGAGTAACAGCCGTGTTAGTCTGTATTCGCAAAAAGAAAAGGAGTACTTGTGGCACCTTAGAGACTAACCAGTTTATTTGAGCATAAGCTTTCATGCACTACAGCTCACTTCATCCAATGAAGTGAGCTGTAGCTCACGAAAGCTTATGCTCAAATAAATTGGTTAGTCGCTAAGGTGCCACAAGTACTCCTTTTCTTTCTGGATTTTCTTGTTTCATTCTACTAAGCAAAGCAGAATTATCAGAGGACATTGCATATTTTACACTCGTGTGTTTCCAGCAATAATAATAAAAACATATAGACTACAATATTGTATTTAAAAACACAATTCAAATACAAAGGCTTACTTGCCATCTCGGTTTTTATGTTTCTGTTTCTAGCATAAAATTTTTTTAGAAATAAGAGGCACTTGCTTTCTTGCTCATTTTCCTCTATAATATGGTATCACATTTCTCTGTACTTCTACTCAGTACATTAGGTTTTTATCTACAGTAATATAATTCACAAATAATGTACAGTAGAATTCAAAATGTGAAACAGAAGTACTTGAGATGAGAGACCATTGTTTATGCAGAGCAATATCATAATTTTTGAAAGGACCAAGAGGTCGGGTATGGCTTCTGATTAATACTGATGAACCCGATTCCTAAAGACTAATATCCCGAATGGGAAACTGATACCTTTACGCATGCAGTCTATCCAAGGTATTCTCATTAAAACAATTTTTTAAATGTTATAAGCTTCACTTTGTGTCAAGATATTGAAGGCTTTCCATATCTGATTAAAATATTAAATGAGGTATTGAGCTACATTAAAAATCAACCTTTTTCACATATTGAAAAGTAATGGTCTATAATTTTTATTAAAGTGCTTTTATTTCCAGTTAATGATAATTGTACCACAGCCAACTTTGTGGCCTGTTCAACTGAAAACCTCCAGGGATATCCCAAAGAAGAGATTGTACAACAGAAGAGACACTTCATATAACATTGCTTCCTATTTTGTATTTTTTACATTTGATCCTAACTTTGACTGTTTTATTTTCTGTTTATTTTTCTAGCTGATGGGTCCTACAAACTGGTAAATGTGCAAGCAAGAGCACAGTTGTTAGATCTACCAGCAGACTTGGGACACAGCAGTACTGCCAAACTCGAGCATTCAAAAAACTATGACTCAGACCTCAAAAATTGAGAAGATTGCTTACACACCATGAGATTTTAAAAAATTAAATAACTCACATTGTTTTTCATCTTTTCTGTTTTTTCACCTTTGGAGGATGCCCATACTCAACTTGTGAACAATCACTTCAAATTCAAAATAAAACCTCAAATGCCCACAAAAAAATGTTGTCCTCACTGTTCTCTCTGAGAAGATGGACTCTTCAATTTTACCCCCTGGGATGCAGGGAACTACCATTCCATTTCTATTTCCCTCCATAACTGGACAGGCTAGACAGCTGCCCAGTTCACGGTCCCCCAGGCTCCCACCTACCTCCCTACATTCACTTGGCTCCCTTATTTCCCTTCCTTTTCCCTCACAGTCTTCTGCCTTTCACGCTCTTCCTACCTGCCACATTTCCCTGTGACCCCTCAATTTCCTCCTGACACCATTTCCCCTGCATGCCCTCTCAGGCCTTATGTAGGCTAGAGTAAAAAGTGTGTTAGAATGGATTACCTAACATGTTTAAACTAACAAGTTTTAAGAATCTAGTATAGACAAAGCAGTGTGTATTCTTTAACATGTTCTAAACTGATCAACTTCAATTCCGTAGGCTTTAAAACTAGATCAGTTTATCACATGTTAAAGAATACACTGCTTTTTCTGCACTACTCTCTTAAAACATCTGGTAAGAATGCATTACTTAACAACCTACAACATCACACCTTTTATGCTAGCCTAGACAAGGCCTTAGTCTGCCTCTTGCTCTCGATACTTCCCTGTGCCAATCCTTCGCCTCTGTTCTGCTCTTCATATACCTCTGCATGCCCTCAGTGTGCCTTCTGCTGCACACATTTCCTTGTCCCCTCATAGTTTCCTGCTCTATTTCTTAAACACATTCCTCTTCCCAGTTTCCCTCACAGCCTCATTTCTGGCCCCTGCCAGGCCCTCTCACATGGTGACTAAGGGATTGCCATCTCCTGAGAACAGCCTGACTTCAGCCCCATTGGAGAGAACTGGAGCCTCATTTTCCTCTGCAAAGGGTAAAGGGACATGATGGTTATTGTGCTGAGGGCAAATATAACTTCAGTCCTATTGACAGTAATGGGAGATGGTGGCCATTTTGGGTAGAGGGCAAAACTTTGCAATATTGAAAGCAGAAATAAAAAAATCACTGAGACTCTTAAAAACCCCCAAATATCTTGAGACATTTGATAAAATTGCAAGAGCTTGAAATATTGAAACAGAAAAAAAGAAGGGATTACAGTTTAGATCTGATAAGTAGTATGCATGCAGGATGCATGAGGCAAGACACTACAGACCAGAGCCCCAGGACTCGGAGCTATTTTTGGTTGAATAGCCTATCAGCTTTGGTTAATACGCCTCCCTGCAGTGACACCCAGGTGCAGAGAATTTCTCTGCACTGTTTGTGATGGAAAATTCTAGCATACGATAAAGCAAAACGCATGTGAATAATATTTAAACCCACAGACCCGTAGCTTTAGGTCACATGAAATGGCCATACCATCTTTTCAATATTTTGAGTCCATCTCAAAACCCTAACACAGATCTCTGTAATACCCCACTAGACATTTTCCTCCAGCTCAATATATCAGAATTTTTCAATTTTTTAACAGTGTTTTGGACATTTATCAGACCACCAGTGCCTCTAACCAGCTAATTTGATTTCAACTAAAATTTCATGTGACATGGTATCAAATTACTAAATTTCAAGTATATTACATCTTATCCCGCTCACACACTAATTTTGTAATTCTATACATTGGACAGTTAATTACCAGAATCATTCCAGTAAATTTCCATAATGCCTGCTGGATCACAGACTGCATAATTTAGTATCTGTTCTTTGAACAGAGTGAGGAAAGGATGGACAATATATAATTAGATGTAGCTTCACTGGATACTAGGCAGGTGAAAATGAGAATACAGGTTAAAAATCCCAAAGCCAAAACTGAAATTTGAAACAAGCAAGTGACTCTTTACTGGCACCTCTGTAAATCTATCTTAAGGAGAAAATTTGAAAGAGCCAGACAAGGCATATGCTTCTGTTATTCCTCGAACACCCCCTCATTTGGGTATCCAAGCATGTGTTTGCACCAGAAAATCAGGGAATGACATGACTAAATGGACAGCAGCACATGCCATGACCTGAACTTCTATCCATAAACACGGGAGTTTGTTGCAAATGGTCAAGTTTGTATGTTAATTGGTTTTCTATAACAGGATGACTCTGGAGGAAATATATCATGTATTTTTGTCTTAAATCGCTTTATAAATCATTTTGAAACTGAGACAATTGCTATGAAAGCTAAATATATGAATAGCCAGTACCATTATTAATCTCTCATCTGTGTTATAATAATAACATTGATTATATAAGTTATTTACATGGTGTAGCTGTTTTGACATTGCGGAGGCCTGTGGAACTATTCCTCACCATCTGTCATAGCTCAATGAATGTCAAAGGGAGAAATCCATTAAAATATGGCAAAATCTAGAAGTAATATGCAGGATTCTTGAACAAGTAAATGAAATTTTATGTCACTATGGTTTCCTCCAGAACTTAGGCTTAGATAGCCAGAGAAATTTCTAGTGATTAATATGCCTTAATTTATGTTAACTGAACATTTGCATCTGTATAATGTGTTTCAGTTCTGAAGACAACTAAGCCTTTATCTCAGATACCTTTTTGATGCAACTATTCAGTTACTATTTGCAGTGTATGCCATTCCAATTTTAAACAAACAAAAGGCTTTAAACAAAACAAATATATAAAAATGTTTAAAAAGAGGTGCACCTTGCAAAGTTTAAATACCAGTTTATTTGGCAATGTCATGAAATATTTAAAAATGCTTACCTCTTCTTGCTTGGGAGTGCTAAATATTGCCATCTTGGTCTTGGCCACAGCTGGGTCAGGCTTATTAGAAGGTACTCCCCTATATGATGTACAGTGCTTGTTAGCTTCTGCTGATAACTTTAGCTTTGGAGAATCATCAGGAGCCTGATCTTGACCATCCATTGGTCTTACATAAGCCGTTGGTTTCTGTTGAACTATATTAGACTTTGAAGCTAGTGAAGGAGGGAAGTTCTGAACACAGTGCGCACTGCTGTGTTTTGCTGGCCTTTCTTGAGCCTGAGAGCCTACTTCTACACTGCAATTTAGTTTTGACTGCTGTTGTGCTTTGCTGACACTGTCTCCAAGCACGGATCTTAAAGTACCTTGTTGTGCTGCACTGACAGATGACGATGTGGGACTCGATGCAAAGTGTTTAAGCTTTTCCAGACCAGTTTTTTGGTTAGCCATTTTGAAGTCACTATTGTGTGACTCAAGCAATCTGTGCCCATGCTTGCTTGCCCTCTGCTGGCCATCAGAAGCATTTTGCCCAGCTTTCTGCCAACCCATTGTGGGGCTCTTGCTTTGCTGACCAGATAGAGCTGCTGGTATGGATGATGAAGTGCTGCAGATGGAAGGCTGAGGCTGTGGTCTTGAATCTGCAATGAAATGTTCATCAGTTTTGTTCACAGGTGCCTGTGGAATCCCAGGTTTTGGAACTCCAACAAGATGACTCTGGTTGGATCGATCTGTCAATAAGTCCTTCATTTCATCATAGTTACCTAATGTATTCTGGATACGATTTGAGAGCTCATCCCCCTTGTTAGTCTGCAAAACAAAACAAAACAAAAATCAAACAAACATTCTGTAACAATTAAAGTAAAAGAAAACAATACCATTCATGCTTCACTCCTTACTGAAGCAGCAGTGCCTTATATAGTAACACAGTTGAGGAATGAGATCAAAAATCCTTATTGTCTCTGAAGACACTTGTCAACATCTTAAATCTACCCTGAACTGGAAAAGCTGTAAAGGGCCTCAGAGTATATAAAAAAGAAATCTACCACTGGTATCACACTGTCGTTAAAATATATTACCTGGAAACTAGAAAATTTATTATTGCGGCTATGCAGAATGATTTGAATTAAATCTGGTCATAATAAAGACATTTCCTTTGTTGGGAGCCAAGTACTGAATTGAGGCCTACAAGGTGCTTAGGCAGCAGCCTTAGCTACTGCACCACAGCAATGCACTGGTGTGCTGCCTCTGACCAACAGCCTTAGTACTGAAGCCCTACAGGCCTACAGCACCCAGTCCCCTGATTAGATGGACAGGCAGCACTTTCATTGAGTAACTGGACTATATAAATGCCTGAACAGGAAGACGAAGCTGACTGAACCCCAGACCACTCCCCAGTCTACTTTGCCTTGCTGCTTCACCTGGACCCTACCTTATTGCCTCATCCAACCTCACCTCCCCAACCCACTAACCTGGCCCCTCGGATTGAGTCTTCCGGCTACTGAAGAACTCCGTCAAGAACTCTGACCATGGCCCCAGACAGCCTCTGATATGGACTGACCCACTGGCTGCCTGACCATCTGCACATACATTACTGCTCTGGACTATCCCCTGGCCCATCTGGCACTAAATCCTTGTAGTCCACAGCAAGCTTCCCCTTTAAGACATGGGTCAGGTTTCAGCCATGAATGAAAATACTACATTCTTGATTTCCTCCAGTATGCATTCTTTACAGAAATGTACACATAGCAGAAAAGGGAGGCAATACAATAGCTTAAGAAATTACTGAATTCACCAGTCAGCCTACTGCATATTCTGAGCTGACCCTAATATCTACGAGGGTCCCATCAAAGTGAGCTAATGGGACATGGGAAAAATATTACTGACTTGTGATTCTACTTCTCTGAAAAGATCATTTCTGACAGAATTCTCACTCCTGGGTCTTAGCTAGGGTGACCAGACAGCAAATGTGAAAAATCGGGACGGGGGTAGAGTGGTAATAGGAACCTATATAAGACAAAGACCCCAAAATTGAGACTGTCCCTATAAAATCAGGACATCTGGTCACCCTAGTCTTAGCTCTTTTGCAAAAAAACAGGAAGTTCTTAACATTTTTTGGCAGTGGTAGAGAGATGGAATACAAGCAAGTTGCATTTTCCATCCTCCCAAGGGTGGAATGTGCTATCATCTGAGCTTAGCCACCGTCTTCGAGCAGGAGGCAAAAGCTCCCCAAAGAAAGAAGACAATCAATAAAAATAATTGAAAACTATTGTCTCACGAAGTTAATTGTAAACAAAGGTGTAAACATTAACATGACCACCTCACAGATTCTTCCAAACTCTGCAGAGAAGCAGGTGTTTGAGTGAGAATCCTATCAGGCTACCTTTACAGAAACAGGATTAGAGGTCAGTAATTTTCTGCCTTTCCTCCACCAGTGGTGAAATCCTGATCCCACTGAAGTCAATGGCAAAACACCCATTGACTTCACTAGGACCAGGATTTAACCTCAGGATTCATGCTCCTGGAGAGAGAGAGAAGCAGCTCAAGGGAAGAACATAAAAAAGAATGTAAAAAAGAAAAAGAATGTAAATAAATCTGCAACAGGAAACAGTAATCAGGCCAATACCAACCATGGAGAGGCCGGTGGGGCCGGGGGGGGAGAGCGGCAGTTGGCTTACTTTTTATAAACTTCATATATAATTGGTTTAAATTAGTCATATACTGAAAGAACCAAACATGCTAGGGGAAAGGAGAATTGGTACTCCCCTAACTCAGAAACAGTATCTGCATCACAGAAACAGGATTTCCTCCTAGAAGCTGAATCCAAGTAATAATGCCTTAGGGAAGTGTGGCATGAGGGCCATGTAGCTGCCTTGTCAATGTTTGCAAGGGAACCATCCCCCCAGGGCAAGCAGTGCAGACAGCTTTGCCTAAAGCTGAACATGCCTTGCACTAGCCTTCTAGTTTCAGGGCAGCCAGGTGATAGATATGCAAAATGCAATCCAACTACAATTTTTGAAATGGATCACTTAGTCACAATATTGCCCAGTGGAGTAAAATAAAAAAAAGTTGGGAGGCTTTTTTAAAGATTTAATCCACTCCAGTTAAAATGCCAAGAACTTTTTGAGCCTAGGGAGAAGAGTATCATGGGTACACGTGGGTGGAAAGAACATTGGCAAGTTGTGAGGCTGACTATGGTGGAAATTTGTCACCACCTGCAAGAGTAATCTCAGCTGAGTCTGAAGCATCACACTGTAAAACTTGGAATAAGATGCAACAGTCATGAGAGCTTGAAGCTCGCTCTCTCTACAAGCAGAAGTCACTATCACACTGAATTTGAGCTCACAGATATTTGGCGGCTTAAAAGGGAGTTTTCATCAGCTTTGTCAGGACCACACTAACATCCCATAATAAAGAGAGCTATTAACGAGATTTAAAAAATTGAAAGCCCCACATAAATCTGAAGATACGGGTCTACAGAGAATACTTTGACTAGTTCTCAACAGACCAGATGTTTCTTAACTTAGTTGGGATTTAAAATAGACTCAGGCAGTAAGAAGCTAGTGAAGCATAGGTAGTAAAGGGGTTGTTATGGGCCTGCTTGTATCATGCCACAACCTTCTTCTACCTGGAATTGTAAGTCCACCTGCTACATGGTTTTTGAAAAGCTAGGAAGACTGGAGCTACCAGTTCAGAAACAGCATAACTAAACATCTCTATCCTGTCAGGAGCAAATCTTCTCAAGGAGGGAGTTCCTGGGTTGGGAAAGAGGAGAGTGCCCTCGGGCCAGACTCCCAGCCTCACGGAATCGGGTATCTGCAACAGAGTTGACAACTATACTTGTCTGGGCCAGTATGGGGTTCGTAAGATCACTCTCTAGACTAAACTTTGCCAAGATCTTAGCTAGCAGAGGTACTAGCAGAAAGGAACAGAGGAGGTAACTTCTTCACTCGATCTCTTCTTCTCCAGCAGATACCTCACTAGTGCAGTCTTTTTCTCTGTGTCTTGGTCAGACGACTACTGAAGAGATCCACCTCTGGTACTCCCCACTGGAGGGAAGAGCTGATACACCATTCCTTGATTCACAGACCATTTGTGAGGATCTGTCACAGACTGATCCAGTCTGCCTATGAGTATGTTCTACTTCCCTGCTACACGTATGGTGTCAAGGAATGTTTAGAGAGACAGGGCCACTTTAACATAAGCAGGTTTTACAAACTCAGGCAGTGTTATAGGATCCCACTACAGAGCAAGCCCCATGTGCACAGAAGCTATTCACCAGCTGGTGCTTCCTTGTGCTGGGTGTGGGGTTGATGGGGCTCCCCCGCTGGTCACCTTCTCCTGTTGTTAGCCTCTGTCTGGGTCTTTTGTGACTTAAAAGTTCAAACCCCCTTCTGGGGTATCCAAGTCTAGCTGTAACTGGACAAGCCCCAAGCTGGCTTCTCCCAGCTAACTTCTTCAAAGTCCCTTCTCCCATCTGCTCCGAGTTCAGCAGCAAAGTCCTTCTAAATCAAACAGAATTGCACTCATCGGTGGGTTTTTTTGGAAGAGTAGCAAGTCCCATGACTTCTGCCTGGGCTCAGGAGAACTCCAAAACGTCTTTCACTCATCTAAGCGCTTGAGCCTCTTGCCCCTCTTGGGTTCCTCTTCAAATCCCAGTTCCTCTTACAGAACATAGCCCCCAGGACTTCCTCCCTGGAGACTGGCCCTTTGTTCCAGGACCTACCACACGAGTTAGCGCCACTCTAGTGACTCAGCTCTCCAGCCACAGCTCAACAACTCTCCTCCACAGCCAGCCCCTAAGTGCTGGGTTTCCTCCCTTTTTAAGTCCTACACCCAGATCAGGTGTGGTAGGGCCTGGCTAATTAAACAAGGTTGGCCAGGCCCTGGCCTCCTGGCCCTTAAAGAGGCAGGTCACCCCATGACATGGTGCTTCCCTACTTATTGATGTAAAATGTGGTGGCCTGATTCTCCTCAAACTAGGGCCACCTTTTTGAATACCAGGCCTTAAAGCCTGAGGAACTGTCCATATCCCTATGTGTGAACATTTTTATGCAGCCTTTGTTCCTGGAAAGACCAACTTCCTCCAAGCATTTGGGCCCCTCTCTATGGACTCCCTGTCACAAGCTAGGCACATTTGTGCTCACTGCAATTTGGATGTCCATAGCTCAGGAGTAGGCAACCTGCAGCATCCAAGCTGATTTTCAGTGGCACTCACACTGCTCGGGTCCTGGCCATTGATCCAGGGGGCTCTGCATTTTAATTTAATTTTAAATTAAGCTTCTTAAACATTTTTAAAACCTTATTTACTTTACATACAACAATAGTTTAGTTCTATATTATAGACTTACAGAAACAGACCTTCTAAAAATGTTAAAATGTATTACTGGCACGTGAAACCTTAAATTAGAATGAATAAATGAAGACTGGGCACACCACTTCTGAAAGGTTGCCGACCCCTGCCATAGCTAATTGAAGATTGTCTCTAGATGCCACCAGGCTAGAGGTATTCTCTCATCTGAATGTGATGTGAGAATGTGCGCTCTTGGGGGCCACTGAAGAGATCTCATCTGCAAATGTGCTATGGGAACTACAAGTACAGCTGTAGCCATCAGATCCAACATTCTTAGTATGGTCTAAGCTGTCATCTGCTGGCTCTTCCTTATCTTCTCTGCCAGAGTGGTAAGGTCTTGGATCCCATCCTGAGGCAGGAAAGGTTCAAGCTAAGCTGTATCTGTCTGGGCTCTCGGGTATTCTAATTGTCTGCTAGGGACAAGTTGGAATGTCGGGTATTTTAACAGGAACTCTAATGGTACAGACTGATTTTATGACACCCTCAAAAGGGTTGCTGTCCTTGAGTAGCCAGTTATTAGGTAGGAGAACACATGCACTCCCAACCTGGGTAAGTAGACCAAGTATTTAGTGAAAACATATCTCACACCTTCTGATACCTGGGAAGTATCTATATGTATAAACAACTGCAAGATCCAGAGGATATAGCCAATCACATTCTTCTTAAAGAACCTTTAGCAAAATTACTGATTTTGTTGATGAGGCAGTCTCTTCTGTCCAGGAAGTATCTGGAATAAAACCCCTTCTCCCTCTTTCTTGGCCAGAAGGGATTGGACTTCCTGCAGCATCTCTTCATCATCAGAGGGTGCCTGAGAGCATTCTTGAGAGGTATAATGGGGTAAGGAACAGTCTGTAGGGCAGTAATACTCAGACTGAGGTTTGGGAGCTGCAAGTAACTCCTCAGTGTGTCTCCTGCAGCTCTTTGCAGCACATGATATTAAAACACTGAGTGATTTAACTATTAACCAATCTAAGTTATTAACCATTCAGGATGCTTTTACTATGTTATTAACCAGTTGTAGAATACTTGGTCAGTCATTCTGCTGTGAGAATAATATATTTTAAAAAATAGTAAATGAAATAATGAAGTCACACTAGGCTCTTTTGGGTAATGTTGATCACTTATTTGGCTCCTGAACCAGAGAGGTCTGAGTAGCACTGCTGTAGAGTCTTTCTGAAAATCTGATTTTAGGACACAGAGCACAGACATCTAAGATGACCAGGAGCAAACAAGTATAAAAGGCTCCCAGTCTGCTTTTGACAAGGTCAGCTACTGCTTGCTGAAAGGCAAGAATGAGGCCCTTTGACTTCTGCTGGTGTTATCGAGGCGAAGTGCCCTGTGCAGAGAGGTATTAAACTTCCTTGAAGCCTGGAGTTAATGTAAAAGTTGGGCCTACAAAGAGGAGTGTTTCCCTTCATTCCCTTGTGGAAGGTGTGACCCTAAAGGCCCCTTGATGCCAACTGGTAAAGGGTTCACTGTCATATAATAGCATCTCCTATCAAGTCTGACAAACTCACTACACCTAACACATTGATATCATCGAATTTTATCCATAAAGAATGTCGTGTGAGGTATCATATGAGAGCTTATATCATACTGGTCATCATAAGCATTGTGAGAGGAATGTTCAGGTGCTATTCCAGAAGTCGCATGTATGTACTAAAAATATGTTTAAACTACGTTACCAAACTAGGTTGATAAACAAGGATTACCCAAACAAAGGAATGTTGATTTACCCATCTGCCTAGATCCCTGATGTAAATTAAGCAGGATATGCCAAACATAATGGGAGTTCAGTTGCATTTGAGGTACACAGGAAGAACAAGTTAACAGGAGGGTGAAAAAGCAGCATGGCACCAGCACACCAGAGCACAAGCATCAGGAAAGAATGAATTTATCTGGGGGTACACTTCAAAAGGATCCATTTCAAAGGTTTGCTGGACTATAAGAAGGGGGAAAAGAAGCCCTGGACAGTTATCTATCACTGTGGGAGCAAAAAGGACAGCACTTTTTTCATCTATGAAAGTTGGATCCTGGTCCTGGGGGCTGGTGCTGCTGAGAAGTTGCTTTAAGTGGACACTTACTTAGACATAGGTCTTGTCTTCACAACAGCACTAAACTATATAACAAAAGTCAGTGTTAACTACATCGACTTACTTCAGTGTCTACACCGTGCTATGTCGACAGGAGATGCTCTCCCATCAACATAGCTTCCATCTCTCGTTGAAGTGGATTACAGAAGTCGATGGGAGAGCACTCTCCCATCAACTTAACATGTCTTATCCAGACTCGCTAAATCAATGCCGCTACACTGATCGCAGCAGCACCAATTTAGCCTGTAGTGAAGACAAGCCCATAGGTTTTAGCATGTTAAAAGTTATGATCGGTCTCTTAGAAATGTGTTATACTTTTGTTTTATATGTAATCAATGTCACTGTTGCCATTATTCCTACTCAATATTCACTTGAATATGTGAATCTCTGTTCTTTGCTAATAAACTTATTCTCCTTTTACAATAATGTCATCTCAGTACTGTGATATTAAATAGACTGTTCCTTCTCTGTTGAAGTAAGCTGGTGTTTATAGTATTTGGAGACAGTGGACTTAATAATTACTGAGTGTTCAGTGGTGGGCTGCACAATACAGGGGGAACACTTCTGGAGAGTTGGAGAACTGGGATACACCAATTGTTTACTTGGAAGGCAAAGTAAGGGTTGGAAGAATGCTGAACGGTTTGCCTGGGATGGCTAACAGACTGGGGTGTCAGGAAGCTGTCATCCAGCTTACCACCAACAAATCTCTCTCTTGCTAAGGCAAGGGGTAACACGGTGACTTACAGTTATGGACATCCCGAGAAAGTGTCACAAAGGGGCCTGAGCGATGAGATACAGGCCTGAGAATGTTCAGAGGCCTTCATTTTACCTTCTGCAGTGAGAACTCCACTTATTCCCCAGTCAGTTTCTCTCCAATATAGAAACCTAGTACAACCAAGATGCCTTCAGCCAGAGCTACAGGCATCTTCCCCCGAGGCAGTGGCTTTCATCACCAATTCATTAGCATGGAAGGTGGCCCACACCTGCTGCACAGCCAGTCTATGCTTTATGTGCACAAGCTTCCTGGCATTAGTTCTGTGGAAGAGACTCAATCAGAGCAGAAAACGTCTTCCTGGTATTAAGCCATGATAAAGGCCACAAGCAGTGTAAATCTGACATTCACAGAATCTTAAGTGTTGAAGCTTTGGTGTTCAATACTGTGAGAGTGATGGTTTTTCCTGTAGCCATGGTTGGCATCACCAAGACCTCACACTCAAGGTGGGAGACGTAGGTGGTGGTTTCCATGGTGAGGATATATTTTTTTCTTCACAACAAAGCCAGATGTAGAAGTGCCTGTCACATCTTTTTCACTAGCTCATCTAAAATAGGGTGGAAGGCAACAGCACTCTATGGGAGAGGGAAATTCTGGCCCTGTAACATCTCAGTAACTACACGTGCAGATTTATGAGAACACCAGCAGAGCTGTTAACCTGATGTTTCTCCACAGCAGAAATATACTTGGCATCTATAGAATCCTCCAGCTCTTCTGCATCCAAGCTGTAGTCATCACCACCAACCTGATCCTCAGCCCACCCCCCACTCCCCTCCCCAGCTGGGTATAAATGGAAGGAACTGTCTGGTGATGGAGGAGCATGGGGTAGCCTACAGCATCATAAGTGCCTCAGGAAGCCCTGACAGGGACTGCATCAGAATCCATGGTACAAAAGATACAGGGGGTAGGAGAAGCTGGTGTTGAAGCCAGAGCTTAGTGACTGAGGGAAATAACTCCTGGGGTACAGGCACTAACCCCAGTGTAAAAAGCACTCCAAGTGTACTGAGAGCTCCCCTCACTTTCTGACACAGGGTGAGAAGGTTGCACTGATGTCAGTATTGAAGACTTTGTGGCAGTCTCTCACAGAACTAAGAGTGATTTGGCCTGAGAACACATTGATAATTCAGAATCACCATTTCCATACCATGGGACTGAGATGATAAATAGAGATGGTAGGGGGAAAATCTGGAGGCCTCATTACAAAGGTTTCTGAAGGGAGGTTTTAGCAGCAGCCGGTCAGAAAGAATAAGACCCTCTCTCTCAGTGCTTCTGCTCAACTTCTTCTTCAGACCTCTACAGATTATCTTAGTACCACCAACTTCAAGTACATAGCTTTGACTATGCAGGTGAAGGATCCAGTGCTTCCCGGGCAACAGCACAGAACCCATTTGGTGATGAAGCTACCTGACTGGGCTTAGCAGGACGAAAATGCATTGCACTAACCCAGCAGCACCTGCACTTGTCTCAGCACATAGTGATATTGAGTAACTTGTGCTCATGGGTTTGCCCTTCAAAACACTCCAGGCTGATCTCATAAGGGACTTGTGGTAGTCTCTCTGCAGTACCTTGAGGAGGACTTGAAGATGTTTCCCATGTTTTCTAAGTGCTTAAGCCAACATTTGCAGCAAATCTAACACCTGTACAACTGGTAGGCCACTCCAAGGCAGATGGAGCAGAGCTATTTTAATAACTTAGATCTGACTGGAAGGCAGGGACATAGTAAAAGGTACCCTACGGTGCTTTGAAGCATCCAAAGAGAAGAGCTGGAGCAGCAATTGGGAGGTACAGCCTCTGCAGGGAGCTCTTTTACTGACCATGCTCAAGAAGGTAACTACCAGTCCTCAAAGGTTAGGCAGTGCTTAAGCTCAAAGGGTAACATGTGACCATTGGTGGTGGGACTGGCTTGTGCTCCATCCCTTAGGGACCAAAACTCTAAATGACATTTGGGAATTCTGTCTGCCCCTTTTGGAAGGTGGGACCACAGGAATGAAAATCCTAGCAGATGGTATTTTCAGACCAATTTTGTTTGTGTCATTCATAGCGAATAAAAAATAAACTATATATACTGTCATGCTAAACAACAGGCACCTAGATTGTACCCATGATACAAACGTATTTAGTGTGTAGCTAAATATGACTGGACAACAAAACTGGCAGATGAAATTACATGTCAGTAAGTGTAAAATAAAGCACACTGGAAAACCATCCCAATTAGACATACAAAATGATAGGGTCCAGAAATCTTGGATTCATTGTGGATAGTTTTTGAAAACATCTGCTCGATGTGCAGCAGCAGTCAAAAAAGCTAACACAATGTTTGGAATCATTAGGAAAGGGATAGGTGACACATAAAATATTATAATGCCACTAGGTAAATCCATGATATCCCCCCACACACACACTGAGTATTGCGTGCCATTCTGATTGCCACATCTCAAAAAAGACATATTAGAATTGGAAGGGCAACAAAAATGTGTAGGGATATGGAACAGCTTCCAGATAAGGAGAGATTAAAAAGACTGGTACTGTTCAGTTTAGAAAGGAGACAACTAAGGGGGGATATGATGGCAGTCTATGAAACCATGAATGGTGTGGAGAAAGTGAATAAGGAAGTGTTATTTTCCCCTTCACATAACACAAGAACCAGAGGTCACTCAAAAAAATTAACAAACAGCAGACTTAGCACTTCCTTATGTTTATTTTCCTTCACACAACACACAGTCATCCTGTAGCAGGGGATGTTGTGAAGGCCACACGTTTTACTGGGGTTGAAACAAGAACTAGATAAGTTCCTTGAGGATAGGTCCATCAATGGCTATTAACCAAGATGCAACCTCATGCTCTGGGTGTCCCTAAGCCTCTCATTGCCAGATACTGGGACTGGATGACAGGGTATGGATCATGCGATAATTGCCCTGTTCTGTTCATTCCCTCTGAAGCATCTGGCACTGGCCACTGTTGAGGACAAAATACTGGGCTAGATGAACCATTCGTCTGACCCAGTATGGCCATTCTGATGTTCTTATGTTAGCCTGACCACATTCTATCACAGTTACTTTCCTAAATACTTGAGAAGTAAAGCACCATCACCTTTACTCTCAGATTCAGTGCAACCTCCTAGATTCAATGCAAATCACAAGGTATTAGATTATTTCATCTTAGTTACTACTGAATCTTGTAAGAAACCAATATAAAAGTATCTGATTCTCAATGAACCATAAATGTTTATATGCAAGTTTTGTGAGGCCAACACTTGTAAGAGACTACTGAAGCCAACAGCTTGTACAACCTACATTTTATTGTCCAGAAATAAATAAATAAAAAGCAGTACAGTTGGGAAACATCTACCTTGTACGGTTCACTGAAGAGGGAGTAACTGGTATTAAATGAACCATCTTCCTGCTGTGCCTCCTGATTTCTCCTCTCCCATTCTTTCCTCCGCAGAACATTTCTGTCTGGTTCATAGACACTGCGTCAAAGGAAAGAGAGAATTTTAAAAAAATTAAAGGGCAACACATAAACCAATGTTAATCTATTAACTGTGGTTCACAGACAGATGGCAAAGATAACAAGAACATGAATCAGATTAATGCCAATCTAATCAGTCAGTGGAAGCTCAGGTCTCTGGGTATGCCAGTGCTTTCTCACACAGAAAACAGATAATTAAATTCTTAAGGAAGCCAAAAACAAAAAACACATGGGGCAAGCTCTAGCCTGTACTGAGCTTCTCTGCCTGAAATGTGATGCAGAAAAGATCGAAGCAACCTTGACAGAGCACTGAGAGTTCTCTTAAGACACATGGTAATTACAGCTAAGAGTAAATAGAAATTATGAACATATTTCCACTTATGACATATCCTCAGTGTGTTATAAGAGAATGCTCCTTTTTTACACAACTGTGTTTCTGTAGTGATTCTTTCATTAACTAGCTCCCCAAAGAGCAGTTAAAACTACATGCTGTAGTGGTTTTCCTAGTTATGCTCCTTCTTCTTATCTCTGCTAATCAGTCAAGTCATGAAACTACTGCTGAATCAATTCCTTCTTCGAACTGATTTGACACCATCACAACTTCAGAGCATGAAAAAATGAATATTTGAATGATGGGGAGAGGGTGGGGGAAGGGGGCTGGGGATTAAATGGTATCACTGCATGAACCAATTGTGTCCTTTTTGGAAATAAACTAAAGGCCCCAGTATAGAAAGACAAACATCAAAAAAATTTCTAAAATATTATTTTAATATAAGAGGTCCAAGACATGAGGAACACTGTGTCCATATCACTTCCAAACAACATATATAGATTTGCAAACTTCAGTCTCTTAAGCTTCATCCTCATCACAAAACAAACCTAAATGCCTAAACAGTTTTACAAGTGTTTACAATTATTAGATTAAAAGGATGACTTAATATTTTGCTTTTTCCAGCTAATGATTTCCTCTTTTTTGTGATGTAGTTTTGTAAAGTGGAAAATACATTAGTGTCATGTAAGTGTATTGGCCATAAATAAAATAAAGCTTGTCTGTCTCACTAGCTGCCCAGTTAAGCAAAATGGACTTTAAATCATTTACCCAAGTGACTTGACTTACCATGCATCAGGGAAGACTGTTAAAATGCCCAAAGCTGTTAATTTTAAGATATGAGTGTACTTAAAACACCCAAGATATGTAGACACTGTCAGTATTTTAAAATAATTTCTTAGTAGTGTCTAAAGGACATTAAAATCCACGGTCCATTTTAAAGTTACTATACCATACGTCTGAGATAACCCAGTGTGGTAAATTGATAAGTGACTTCTAGCAGGAGGAAGGGGTGGAGTGGTGCGAGGGGCAGAGCGGGGGTGTGAAGAGGCATGGTGGGAGCTTGGGGGAAGGGGTGGATTGGGGCCTGAGCCTGGGACTGTGTGGGGATTGAGCAACCCCCGGGAAAGGAGGAAGCTGGTGCCTGTGGTACAATATTTAATTACGTGATCACATACTACATTTCCCAGCCTGCTCTGGAGATGAATCAAGGTTGTGTACTGAAGACAGATAGTTCGCTGTAGGATCTCTACCTCATTTGTTGCAGAAGTTTAAAGGTGTGCACCTATTGATGGTACTGGTATGGGTGGGCCGAGGTCTTCCCAGAGCTGAACTGTTGACCCAGTTGACCAGAGTGGAGGAGGCTGCCAAACAGATGGCTTGGCAAGTTGCCACCCATACTAGGTCTCCCAGGTCCTGGGCCACGAGGAGCACGTCACTGGTATATGTAGACGGGACCACCCACAAGTCCGGCTCTTGAAGTACCAACTCCATCATTCTCTTACAGAGGAAGGGGTCAATGGTGAGGGCATACAGTTGTTTGGAGGGCAGGCAGCCCTGATGCACCCCTCGACCCAAGGTGGTAGGTTTGGTCAAAGCCCAGTTGAGCTTCACCAGACACTCTGCAGCAGCTTATAGCTCCCGAAGAAACCCCACAGAGCAGGGACCAAAGCTGAATACCCACAGAGTGCCCAGGAGATAGCATTTGACAGTGTGGATCAAAGGTTTCTCCTGGAAGAGGGACAAGAGACCATGCCGTCCCAACTCCGCCCCCTCCCTGCCCCTATTGGATTCCTTCCCCAAATCCCTGCCCCAGCCCCGCCTCTTCCCCAAACACACCATGTTCCCCCTCTGCCCCCCTCCCCTCCCCAGCGCTTGCCGCTGCCACGAAACAGTGTTTTATGGTGGCAAGCACTGGGAGCTAGGGGGAGAAGCGGGGAAGGCGCACTCAGGGAGGAGGCAGAGGTGAGCTGGGACGGGGGGGGGAGCTGTCGGTGGATGCAGAGCACCCACCAATTTTTCCCCGTGGGTGTTCCAGCCCTGGAGCACCCACAGAGTCAGCGTCTATGAGTGGATCACGTCTGCCAGCACGGATTTCAGCCACAGAGAGATGACCTTCGGTATGACTTTATAGTGCATGTTGAGGAGTGACACTGGTGCCAATTCTTCAGGTCATAGAGGTCCCCCTTTTGGGCATGCGGACACAGCTTGCATGCAGAACAAGGGAAGCACTCTGCTCTCTAAGGACTTGGCCCAGATGGTAGCAAGGTCCAGGCCAAGGATGTCCCAGAATGCACAGCAGAACTCCACGATCAGTCTGTATCATAATGCAGACACACCAGGAGACCAAATTAAGATTGCACAGGCAACCTTCATTCTGGCATCTCCTAATTTTTGAGAGCCTGACTTGACAACCTTGAGTGTAGTTTGTTGCATGTAATATAAAGTGGATTCTCTGTGGTCCCTGATAAGGGTTGCTAAGTTAACTTGGAGTAGTAGGAATCTCCTTACATTTTCACCTTGAGGTACCTTTCTTCCCATTTAGAAACTCTGGCCTTGAAATGCTTTATATATGGCATCTAGTCTGTAGACAGATGTTCAGGCAGACATCTCCTTTTGAGGCTGTTATACCCTAACCAGTTTCTAGAAAGTAAATGACGACATGAGTCTTCACTCTGGCACCCACAGATTAAAAAAAATCACCCATATGACATTCACTGCTAAAGCTGAGGGTCTTTTTTTCCTCCCCTTATTTGATGCAAAAAAAGTCAATAAAAATGTACCGTTTCTAGGTCTTTGAATGCCCATCTACACATCCTGAATTAGATATTGACTTAGCAGTGGAATTCATAACTTGCAACAATATAGAATGACTATGCAAATGACAAAGCAACATCATGATGACTAATATGCCATTTATAAACAGTACCTTAGAAACAGCTGCAAGTTGAAAAATATGTTCCTTTGTTAATGGCAGATGGCAAAATCTCTAGTATTTGTAAGACTGCTCTTTATTTTCAAGAACATTGCAAGAATCATATTTCCATGAACGTATGTCACCAAATGTATTTATTTATTTTGTTTCAAAGACAATAGGCCAACTGCTATAATTTTATTTATTGCAAACACTTTAGTTACCGAAAAATGAGTCTAAGAGTTTCCTTTTTTAAAAAAAAACAAACTTTCATCATCATCATGTTCCCATTACGCCTCTGGTGTTTAGGGCAGCGACGAAGCTCCTCACTTTGTAATTTTTTTTTAAATGTACATATACCTATCTAGGCATTTATACTATGTTCATCTCCCTGATATCTGAGCCATATGGCCCAGATTCTTAAACATTTCAAGACTTTTCCCATATGCATCCCAAAAATATACTGATGCAGCTTTTTGAGTATAGGCCAAAATGCCTAGGCAAAACTGGACAACCAAAAAGCAGACAATCCTCAAAACTTTAAAATTGGTTTATTCTACATTATACACTGAAGTCAAACACTAAAAGGATAGGTTTAAATGGTTTTCATAGACAGTAAGTGGTTATTTTTAAAATGTATACATTCTGAATTCATGTGTAAAAGATATTAATTGGCACATGAGTTGCAATCCAAATGTATGCAGTACTGACATCTATATATGAATGAATGAAAGTTGCATTTATATAATGCTTATATTATCCTATGCAGTGTCATTGTAACACTGTCGGTCCCAAGATATTAGAGAGACAAGGTGGGTGAGATATCTTTTACTGGACCAACTTTGAAAGCTTTTCTCTCTCTCTCTCACCAACAGAAGTTGGTCCACTAAAAATACTACCTCACCCACTTTATCTCTATATTATCCTAGGTATTTCAATCTGTTTTATAAACACATTTAGATTTATTTCAGCTCTGCCAAAGCACATACTAAAAGAGGAAAATTTACCTGTTAATTATGTAATACCATTTCATGCTCAATGGATTATTAGCACACCATCATTACTATGGCTATAGTGGCTTTACATGGCTTTCTTCCCTTCTCCAGTTCCCCCACCCACCCCAATATATACATTTCCCGTGTAACAGTCTAAACCATGGAGTTCCCAGGTACTTTGCTGCTCAGACATCTAGAGAATGCCAAACTTCTCCCTCTAAGAAGGAAAACAGGATCAAAACTAAGAAGGATCATCTCCTGGAATTACATGGAAACTTTTCAGAATAAAGGCTAGCAACCATTTCTGGACAACCCAGTCTTTAAGGAAAATCAGGAATTGAGACTTGTATTAGAGTGGTTAGTTCACTGATTCCTCTAGCTAATACTATGACTATGAAACATTAACTTGATAATTAAAAATAAAAAGATTTACATAAACATCTATGGACATTAGACAACGTACAGTGGACATTATAAGAGGCATAGATAGATTGAAACTTCTCTTCAGGATTGTACTATTGAAGCATGTGCCCTAACTGGAAAGAATTAAAGATAGATGCCTGGATTCCCAGGAATTTGAAAGAAAACCCTTTGCAACACCAAGCCTTCCTAAAAAAAACTTCACAATACTGACAGGAGCACTCATGGGCTGTCTTTTGCTTGTCTTGACACCAGAAGGAACATTTTTTCCCCAAGTTCTATAGATACGGACAACTCATGAGAAGGCTTAAATGGGTAGCCATAACCTTATCTGAAAAACCTTGCCCACCAAAAACTGAATTTAATCTCTCACAAATCATCCAAATAGTAACAGGGTCTCAGGCAATGGAGAAGACATCCACCTGAAAAGCCTGAGGTTTTAAGCATTGCAACTTCACTACCTCAGGAGTTTCTTGTTGTCTTCTGGGGTGAACCATTCCAGAACCAGCCCACCCAGGGGGTTGAACAACTCACATTGAAAGGACTATTCTCTAATTCCAACTTGAGAGGCATCTGAGAACATCTATCAACACATTTCCCTTCCTCATCAGATCACAAGTTCTTAGATCAGGGGTGGCCAACCTGTGCCTGAGAAGGAGCCAGTATTTACCAATGTACATTCCCAAAGAGCCACAGTAACACGTCAGCAGCCCCGCATCAGCTCCCACTCCCCTCCGCCCCCAGTGTCTCCCACCTGCCAGCAGCACTGCCAATCAGCACCTAACCCTCCATCCCTGCGCCTCCCGCCCGCTGTGATCAGCTGTTTTGTGGTGTGCAGGAGGCTCAGGGGGTGTGAGGAAGAAGGAGGAAGGGTGCAGCAGACTCAGGAAAGGGGCAGGGGCCTCGGGGGGAGAACTGGAGTGGGGCCAGGGGCAGATCCAAGGGTTGAGCAGTGAGTACCCTGCAGCACATTGGAAAGTTGGAGCCCGTAGCTCCAGCCCTGGAGTTGGCGCCTATGCAAGGAGCCGCATATTAACCTCTGAAGAGCCCTTTGTGGCTCTGGAGCCACAGGTTGGCAATCCCTGTCTTAGATGATCAAGTTGGTATTCACTCCAAAGGAACAGGACTCTTTCTACAAATTAAAGCAACCCCCTTTTCTGAGATACTTCATGCTAATACCAAATATTGTTTGTCATCACCAGCACTACTTCACCTCTTCGAGGCCATAAAAATTGCCAGAGAGTACCAATGGGAGCTCCAAAATAGACATCAGTCTTTTGCTACCAGAACTCCATCCTTACACCATCTGATATTTTGGAGGAATATAAGATGCACATCGAAGTAGAAAAATCTCTCTTGCATTCTGGTCCTGGCCTTTGTATCAGTCCATCCTTAAGGGACCTTCTCCTGCTGTAAAGGAACTTTGGGAAAGGAGACACAAAACATTTCCTATCTCAGCCTGACCTACCTGCAAGGTGAGAGAACACACTCAAGTGAATGTAGAATGACCTGACTATGGTTGGCCGAGTTACCAGACCTTTCATAGAATCATAGAATATCAGGGTTGGAAGGTACCTCAGGAGGTCATCTAGTCCAACCCCCTGCTCAAAGCAGGACCAATCCCCAACTAAATCATCCCAGCCAGGGCTTTCAATGTTTGTTTATTGATTCTAGAGATTTAGGTTAGTATTTCTTGGATTTCAAGACATTTTAATTTAAAAAAAAAACACATATGTGCTAAAACAGTTCTTAGCAGATCTAATATTGTAACCTTATTTGTATTTTATCTGGAAAGTGTATTTATTTATCAGGAACCATGAGTCTTGAACAGTAGTCTACAGGGCCCCTACAAGCTAGGCAATTCCAACCTGCCACCCAGTGACCTGCTGCCAGAACAGCAGCTGAACTCTGACAGAGAACTCCAGTCCTGGAATCTGATTGGTGGAACATTAGGGGATCCCGATTGGTCCCCAGCTTCTATTTAACCCAAGCACAGGAACAGGAAGTTGTCCATGCAGATTAGGACTGCAGACCCCGCAACCTGCTCCTCCTCATCTCCTAGTAACCTCACCCTGCCTGACATCTGAGTCTCGGTTTTGCCCTCTGGCCTGTCTTGGACTATGACCTCCTGGTATCTGACCCAGTCTGATTCCTGCTCTCACCACGAGGTCAGGCCACCCATGCCCAGTCATGACACTATTATTTGGCTACATTATCTGTTCAGGTTTCTTCTCCTAATAGTTCACAGTCGTACACGATATTATACATATAAAACTTTTACAACCTCAAATCCAAATAGAACAACAAAAGCGTAATCCATTTTTACATTAATATGGAACAGTTTCTTAAGGTGGCAAATACATAGCTAATTTTACATCTCAAACTGGAGCATATAAAGTCCATAGGGACTCCTATTGTACCTTTACTGATGATCATCTAGACACCCTTTTTGGGATTAGATCCTCCTTTCCACTAGTTGTTCAAGTGCACCCAGACTTCCTCTTTTCCTTCTCACGTCAGAATTTATAATCTCCACAGGGAAGCACCATAGACTGCAATGCCTACTTTCAAGATCATGGAAATTACAATGTCTGTGGGTTTACATGTTAAGTTCCTAAATACTGCATGGTAGCATAAAGAACCTATAATGTTCACAGGAAAAAACCCTACAAAAACAAAACTTAAATAACTAAAGATTTATGAATTCCAAACAGTAAAGCTAGACCTACGTACAAGCGACGATAAATATGTAAAAAGTATTTAGCCTAAGCCACTTTTGAATTATGAGCAGTTAAAGTTAGAACTATTTTAAAAATGTGAAAAAGAAATAATATTTCAAAGACTCATAACTTATAAATGGCTTATTCAACTATCCTCAAAGTTTCTCCAAAAATTCTCAACAGACCTATGACTTACTACACAAAATTTCAGGCTGAAAAAAGTTTTTCTTAATATTTTATGGTCTAATTCTCCACTGCATTACACCAGTTTTTGCCAGAGTAACTTAATTGAGTAGCTCCTGGGTAAAACTGGTATAATGCAGCGGAGAATCAATCTAGCCCCGATATAGGATAGTGGTTGTAAAAAGGAGGTTAAAATGGAAAATGTTTTATAACTTTAACAATGGTATCCTTACTGTAGTCCCATAGTATTTTAAACCACAGAAAGACTAGCCATCCAGAAACAATGTACAGGAAACAGCACAAGATATTTTTAGAAAACATTTTAATACTGACAATTTAATTATTACAGCACTGTGTACTTTGCTTGTTAAATTGCTATGTAGCATTACAGTGCTACCATTTCATGTTTGTTTTGCTTTCCATTTCATTGGTTATGTCCATATTCTTTGCTGGCCAATTTACTGGTATCAGTTCCATTTTCACCTGCATAAAAATAATAATTTCAAAACCCTGTTGCTAGTAGAAGCTCTTAGAGATGACAGTACTACATTTCTGAGAGTTACATGCTTTCCCTAATGAAATGTAAACCATTGGTTCAATTAGAACAAAGAGTCAGACATTAATGAACCAGTGACATGATCAATAAAATGCTATACTGGGCTGCAAGTGGTTTTTTTAGACTTTTCATCTGGTTTAAACAGCAGAAGTTAATTTGAAGATTTTTACAGTATATTTTCCATTTACAAATAGAAATGCCGTGGGGTAAAGCAATTACTCTGATTTACTGTTTTCTCTTTGATTGAATATAAAGATATAACAGGGTCTCAAAAAAGCAGTAACTTAGCAAGCTGTGCTCCTATCCACAGACAGATAAAGCACCTACTTTGCTATTTCAAAGAGTTTACCTCCAGGCAGCAGCACAGAGAAAACATCAAATCAATGACATGTGTCTAAGACGAGATTGATGTTTACTCTCACAGCTTTTCATCTTATATCTAATAAATTACTTTTTCTTTACAAAAAATGTCTGATTAAATTTCACTTTTCACTTTGCAGTATCAGTTTTAAAACTTTAGCTCTGAGCAATTTTAAAGACAGGATTCACTGATGCTTCATCTTTTATAGCCTGTTTATGATTTGTATTAACCATGAAACACTACCATACAAACATGAATATGAAGAGTCTTGTAGTACCAGCCATCCATTCAGTGGCAGGTGCCAGCTTGAAGGTGCTTTAATTACCTTCCTGAAAATTCGAGGGCTAAAACTAGGAGCCATGTTTCCAGAGCTACCTAAATTGCATCCACAACTTACATCTGAGTGTACCATATAGGCTTCTGAGCATGCAAACTGCCAAGTATCATTTGTGTGCAATTACTATTTCATGTGTGCAAGACATTTTGTGAGTTTTGTGCATGCAAAGGGTTTATGCTCAGTTGAATTGGTCAATTTTGAAAATCTGGATTTAGAAATAGGTTGAATTAGTCCAACAAACCTGAGAACATAAGAGCATTCAGAGGCTCTAGCTAAGTTGGACATTTACTTATGTAAAAGCACTATTTATGGCTCTGCCACTGGACAAGCCAGCAACTTTTTCTTAGCCAACAATGTCCCGCTAATGAATCCAGCCCTTAACTTTAGCATCATTTTTATTTCAGAAGGAATAACTTCATCGTACTCTAAAACGTGCCATTCCAGATACATAACATTCACACACATACATTCTTCATTTGTGACAAACAAACCTACCATTTATGTATTATCATAACACTGATGATTTTTAACTTTATTCTAATATGATCCTTAAGGTGTTGGTGCTATGATGTTTAAAGTCTCCAAAAAGACCTAAAATTGAAAGAGCCCCCAGTAGGGACTTGAGCCAAAACAGAAAAGAGCTTTACTATTACTACATATAAATACCTAAACTTGATGGGAATTTTGGACTATTGCCCTGATATGTTGTTTTGAAGGTTTATTCTTATGGGCAGCAAATTCACCACCTTCATAAGCTTACACCAGCAGTGAATTTGCCCCTTTTGATTATCAGCAAGGAAAAAACAAACATCACATATGAAACAAAAACAAAGAAGTTTTACCAGGTGCCTTAAATGGAGACGCTGACACTGTAGCTAATGTGTAGGAAACAATCTTCCATTTGTCACCTACTCCCACCCTCATTTTTTTTTTCATTAAGCCAAACCCCAGGAAATCAAACCTGAGTAGCACAAAACACACTAGGGAATGTATTTGATTTGAACCTTTGTATTTTATTTTATTTAAAATTATTTTTCCTTGTAGTTTAAAAAAACAAAACAAAAAACATTAGAAATCAAAAGGGAAGCACTTTCCAAGTTAACACTTATTATTACTTATTATTATTTGTACTCTTGTAGCATCTAAGACCCCCAGACATGTACCAAGACCCCCCAGTGTAGGCACTGTACAAACATGGAACAAAGAGACAGTCTCTGCCCCCAAAGAGCTTACAGTCTAAATATAAGACAAGAGACAGCAGATGGATACAGACAAACAGGGGAGTACAAGGAAACAATGAGAATATGGTGAGCGTGAAAGGCCGTTGTCTCAGCATTTCCAGAAGCCTAACCATTGTTAATGCTTTTGTAGGCCTCACAGCAAGGGAGTTATAAGGAGGATTTTTAGGGGGGATAAGGAGTTAGTTTTGCAGATGTGCACAGGGAGTGTCTCCCAGGTATAAGGGGCAGCATGGGAAAAGGCATGAAGATGCTTTGTTTGAAAATTTAAGAAGTGAGCATTAGACGCTAACATCACTGGTTAACTGCACGTAGGCATCAACCTTTCGATATTGAATGAGAACTTGTAAATGCCACTGGCTGTTACACTAGCTATTACCTATCTCTGCTCCTGCCTATATCCAATCTAGTTTCTTATTACACTGGTCCCTGCCAAAGAGGGCACTCACAATACTCCATTTGTCTAATTTTCCCACAACAATTTTAATTTTCTTTGGCACCTTTATGCATGGATTACCATTTCAACTCTAATCTGCCAAACTATGATGATTTCTGCCCTCATTTTTTTCCTTAAACCTTTAAAAAACAGCAACAAAACCCACAAAGGCAATAAGCAGAGTCAATTATAATTACTTCTTTATAAAAAAATCCAACCTTGTAACAGAACTGTCTAGGAGGTGAACAAGCATAAACTGAATAATTGCATAATCTTGGTGCCTGTCCCAAACAGTTTACAGTCTAAGGCCATGATCCTGCAATAGGCTCTGTGCAGGCCGAGGGGTCCCTAATTTCTAGAGATGGTTGAAACATTTTTTTTACTGTTGTGAAAAATATTGAATTGTTGAAGTTGTTTCCATTTTGCAGGGTCTGAACAGGTGGGGGCTTTTCATTTTTTACTTTTTCAACATTTTTCATGGAAATAATAGAAATAATTTTAATTAGTATTATTTGTATTATCATAGTGCCTAGGAGGACCCCAGTCATGGATCAGGACCCCATTGTAAGAGGCATTGTTCAAACAGAACAAAAAGTGAAAACTTACAGTAAGACCATTAGAGGTATACCATACCAGCAAAACATTCCAAGCATGAACAAAACTGTACCAGCAAAAATGTGCTTATTCCCCACGCCCTTCACCCTCACCCCAAATGAAATAAGCTATACCAGAAAGTGTGAAGTTGTGGTTAAAACTGCATCTACACTAGTGGCTCCTGCTGGCACTGCTGTGTCAGTCAGAGATCACATGTAGCACACCCCTGACCAATTTAGCTATGCTGGCAAAAGTTTAAAGCGTAGGCTTGGCCTAAGCATTTCTAATACTTTGTCTAAAAAAATCCCTACAGTCTTTTTTCACACTGTCATGTTAAGTCTTCACTTAGATGGTTAGACACAGGAGCGGATCTATCATGGAACAAACCCTGCGGTGGCATGGGACCCCCCAAAACAGGGGGGCCCCTAAATCCAGGACAAATATCTGACAACCTGGCCCTGAGTCCTGGCTGGCAATGCAGCAGGTCTCAGGCAGGCCGACTGCCTGCATGCCATGGCCGGTGGCCCCACGCTTCTCCCGGAAGCGGCCGGCTGCGGGCATGTCTCTGTGTGCCCCTGGCAGGGGGAGGCGGCTACATGCACTGCCCCTGTGCCAGGCAGCACACGGAGACCCGCTGGGCTCCCTTCCCCCATGGGGAGCGCAGAGGCATGCCCGCGGCAGGGCTAAGGCAGCTCGCTGCCCGCTCTGCCTCCCTCCGCACTGTGCCGCTCCCGGAGGGGTGGGTGTGCCTGTCACTTTGGGAGCCACACCGCCCGAGGTAAGCACCGCCCCCTTCCTCCTACACCCCAACAACCTGCCCCACCCAGAGCCTGCACCCAGCACCCAAACTTCCTCCCACAGCCTGCCCCCCGCACCCTCTCCTGCACCCCAATCAAGGTACCTCACTTTATTTTCATTTACTTCCCATTACTTATAATATAGGAGGAGGATGAAGAGAAAAAGAATGAAAAACAGGAGAGAGATAAGAGAGAATGTTCTTTTTCTTGGCTGGGTCCCCAGGGAGAGCCCCGAAAATGAAGCTGTGTACAGGGCCCCCCTAACTGTAAACCCGCCACTAGTTAGACAACGGGATGATAATGATAAAACCATTGCTTCCTGTCTCCACTGCAACTTCTATGTTGCTTCCACCAGGGGAATTATGCACTCGATTTTCCCTAGTATAGGCAATGTCTAATATTTTTAATCCCTTTTCATCTTAAATCTTAATTTAGATGTGCAAGCTCCTCGGTTCATGCTCTATGAATTTTATGAATATGTAAAGTGACACGTATCACTTATGGTGCTATCAAAATAAATAATAGTAATTAAAATAGGGTAATGAGCTCTCAGAGTAGGTCTACACTGGAATAAAAGACGGCAGCATGGCCCTAGCCAGGCATGGGTGTTTAATTGCTGTGTAGATGTACCCTATGTCTACAAGAAGGATAGCTGGATTCTACACTTGGGGCTCAATTCTGCAAGGAGATAAGCACTCTGGCCCTGATCCAGTAATGCACTTAAGCATATGCTTAATTGTAAGTATATGCTTAAATACTTTGAGGTCTCAGGATCAGAGCACTCA
Source organism: Caretta caretta (assembly GCF_965140235.1). Lineage (NCBI taxonomy): Eukaryota > Metazoa > Chordata > Testudines > Cheloniidae > Caretta > Caretta caretta. Next base: position 119,297,060 of record NC_134206.1, on the reverse strand, counting down.
GCACATTGCAGGATTAAGTCCTAGATGAAACTTCTAAGTGGTCTTTGAGTATCAGGCCATATTGAGCACATTCCAGTAGTTCAGCCTCCAGCTGACAGACCAGTCGGGGGTAATTTTAATTTGTTTGTTAGCCCTAACAATGCCCCTACATAGTTAAGGCGACAAAATGTGAGTGAAAAATGTGCAACAGGTATTTAGCTTTAATGTGTACAAATCTGTAAAAACTCTTGGCTATCACTGTGACTTAATTCTGAAATAAAATTCATGAAGACATCAAAATACAGTACTACCTGCCTCCTGCATGAAACATGGGATGCATAATTGCACCTATATGTAATATTTTACTTTCAAGGAAAGATAAAGTACAGTTTTCTATTACAAATGTCAGCTGCTAGTAACCATCAATTCTATGACTCATGAAAATGTCTATACATGTTTTATTAACAAAGCAACATTTCCAATTTACTGTTACTATAATGGATAATGACTGAAGGTTCATCAAGGTTAATCAAGAAAATGATATACATTTTGTATTGTATTATGTTTTACTTGGCTTAAAAAGGATCATGTGTGACAGCCTTTCTGAGTGCGTTAAATCATGATTTACAATGTTATGGAAACGACAATTGCTGGAATGTGAAACAAATAATGAATATATCACAGTGTAAGTCATCACATTTTATATATATATATATATATATGCAAAAAACACTTCTTCCTTGGGCATTCAATGGACATTCATTGAGTTTGTTTTTGAATTTACAGAATAGATATACATTTTGCAGTATTTGCTTGTGGTTTATTTTTCATTTTTATTTCATAGATAATTATATTATTTTATAAAGAGAGGTTTTTATTACAGAGCAACCATCGTGGCTCATAGCTGAGGTTCAGGTGAGTTTGTATCATAATACACATACGCACACACCCACAAAACAAAGATGGATGAAAAGAAATGCAAATGAAAAATAAATCAATGCCAAGGTATTGCAAACCTATGCCAGTTCCACATATACGAAAAACAAACTTAGTGAATATCTAAGGAAGAAGTCCAATAAGGTTTTCTCTCATACGAACACATGACACTGTGGCTTATTATACAAAGAAACACTCTCTCCCTGACCCCAGTGATGGTTCCTATGTTTGTACCAGAAGTCTGCAAGGATTATACATTTACATAAGTAACAATAATGAGATACCATTTTAAACCTGGTATAAGCGAAATATGACTCAGACCAACCACATCCTGCATATAGGAAAGTAAAAATCGCACCTTGTACCTACGTATACAGATACTTTGGTAAAAACAATCATGGTTCCACTCAAAAAAGTCTGGCCTCAAGGAAACAAGAAAGCTGTGTTTTATTATGTATTTTGTTACTCTAAAAGTAAAAGTACTTTATATACAGTATACTGTGTTTCTTTAAGAAGTAAATGTTACCAGCTAAACAGATTGTGTTGCACCATACAACTCACCAGTTTCTATAAAATCAACGGCACACATTTTAACTGCAGCTAATTAAATGCAATGCTATTCCAAATTGTCACCTTCAAACACTGAAAATGCCAGCAGAAGCTGGAGTTTATGCTTGCTCAATTAACAAGTTAACCACATATCACTTATTCTTAGAATCTAAATGAGAAAAATACAAAACACACAAAAATATAAAATTTCAGTTTCCTGTTCATTAAATCCTGCTTGGCCTCTGCAACTCCATCATATTTTGACACGTAGCCCCAAGGAGCACAAAATCAAAATAAGAAACAGAAGTTAGACGAAACTGGCATACCCAGCTCTAAACAACAATTTATGTCCATACAGGAATAAAAAATGCACGTCTTCTTTAAATGAGGAACATATTGAAGCTTTTGCACAATGGGACAAGAATAATTAATTTCTGCTTCTTACACAGAATTTTTCATCATGTTATTCACTATTCATTGAGCCTATCAGGTGAGCATTTGTATCAAAATTCATGCTGCCCATCTTTGAAATTGTGTGTAGGAGCACCCATGTATACATACAAGCACTTAATTACTGTAGTGAGACACAATGGGAAACACAGTATTTTACTTTTCATTATATCCAATAAAGATTTCAAATTAACTCATTTTTATTTTTAACGATTTGTGTCTGTCTTATTACTTTGATTTTATTTAAAAAGGATGTCAGGATATGGCCTGCTTACAAACCCAACAATAAAAGACATTTTTCAGAAAGAAAAACAGAGCACTAAACCAACTAATGGTAACATAACTAAGGGGAAAACGGTCATTTAAAACCCTTTAAATATGGTATTACACAGAGGCATTACGTCTAGTGTAAGGAATGCTTCAATTTCGGACAGATTATAATTTCTTTAAATAACTCAGCATTTGACAAAATGACATTAAAATGAAAGGCGGCTATCCAGCAGCTGAACCATGTGACAGATGCAGAAGCCACTCCAAAGACACCAATATAACTGCATGGGGAGCCTGCCAAAGAGCCAGATGCTGCTTATAAAAGAATATCAGCTTGGCTTCAAAGTCCTGTGGTTCCAATCCAAAATGGGTAAGCAAGTGGTCTGATGAAGTATGATACATGGTACCCTATATCCCAAACAGCTGCTTTATTCTCAGGACTTCTTTCAATACATTTTAAAATACCTAGTATTTTTGCGGGGAGAAAATAGCTTCCAAGAAAATAAAAGGGCAATGGGGGAAGCTCTTCATACTTTATTTTTAAAGCAAATTTTCACAAATACACACTTATATCAGAGTACATTGCTCAGGATTTTGCTTAAGCATTATGTAAGGAGAGTGAAACTTTATTATTTCCTAATCAAAGAGCCAGTATGGTCTAGTGGACCAAACATCGGGCTGGGAGCAAGGTATTCCAGAGTTCTAGTTTTGACACTAACACATTGTGTTATCCTTGGGCAAATTACTTACCCTTTCTGTGTCTTGTTTGTACAATGGAATAATACCAACCATCTTTGTACAGCACTGGGGAGTTGTGAAATTAATCTGTACATTGCTTTGAAGGTGTTAAGTTCTATATACATTCTAAGTATGGTAAAAGAGCAGGATAACAAATACCTAAAATGTTGCTGTTTGAATCTTATTTGTGTCAAAATTCCCACTTTATTCCTCTAGACAGTTTAGAGGACTCTAGATCTATTTCCACTACAAATCTTTATTACAGTGTTTCTCCTGGGCTTCATTTTGCCCCCACTTATTTGGGCCAATTGTGTATATCAAAAACTCTTCCCAGTCAGCCTACTGAAATCAGGTTCATTTCAAGACATAGGAGAAGACTTACTGAAATTCTTCCCCGGCTAGGTAGCTATAGATCTAAAATATTTTAAAGTATTTCCCTGGCATTCTATTATGGAGGAGAAAAGGAGCCTTCCTACTGTCAAAAAAAAAAAAAGGAGGGGGGGTGGGAGGCAATCAGTGATGAAGGAAATCCCCCAGGACTGTCCAGTCCAGAGATGCCCACAAAACAATGGTAATCAGGACAGCAGCCGCCTCCTCCTCCTCCTCCTCCTCCTCTACAATTTACAAAGAAATGTCCTATGCCAGGAACCCATCCTATCTCCCTCCTTCAGCTATTCTCTCTACAGGTCAGCCTATAACAGATCTAGTATCCAGGCTCTTCTGGGTCTGGTGTGGCTCAGAAAGTTGCAAGCATAAAATTATGACGACTCCCCAAGGGAATCTATAACTTCTGTAGGTTGTCCTGGCTGCTTATCATGCTACTTATTGACACGTACTGCTGGGGCTGCTGAATGGTGGGTGAGGCGTTTTATGAATGAGAGTAAACATTTATAAGAACTATAATCATCTGCTTTGGGATATGATTACACCTACTTTACTTGTTTCAGATTCTGCAATCTCAACGTCTGAACTTAAAAGTGATGACTATCAAGACACAGGACTATTTACCAAATAAATGCACACCAATTTTTTACAAGAACATAACATATGAAACCAGCTGGAAGGTGTGTTAACATTTAAAACACAGGATTGTGCTGGTGTAAGGAATTTGTGCCTCGTTTACATTTATTTCACTTTCAGTTAAAGCAACTGTAAATTCTTTTCATGCTTGGGAGACAGGGAGCTGGAGAGGGAGCCAGAAAAGGGCAGAAAGTCAATGACTGTGCACTCCACAGATATGTCTGAACTGCAGAGTTAGCCCAGGCAAGCGTAGCTCAAGTGGAGTCTCTCCACAGCAAAGCCCTACCTATGCCAGACCTGGGTGGCAGCAACCACAGTGATGTTGTACTAGCCTGAGTGCTGGGCTAGATTTCTAGCCGGCTATCCCATGGATCTTAGTACTGCATTAAACTGAGCCACTCAGTGTATTATGGGAGAATCTGTCTGTCCCTCCTGTGCTCAAATGGGTCTTACTGATGTCGCACCACAGCTTTATCAAAAGGCTGGTGTTAGCTTCTGGCAGCATGGGAGAAGGATTTCTTGGATAGCATCTCCGTTCAAAATGCTGGGGAAGTGCAACAGAAATGGAACAGGCAAACATAGGGTTGAAATGCAGTGCAGAAGAAAGGACGAGTTGGACAAGAAAGTACAGCCGAGGTGGAACGGTGGGATAACATTAGAGAACTTACAGCACCTGTACTTGCATTCTCATTGCAAAGTAGGTGGGCTGTGTGAGCCCAGGCTGACATGAAACCAAGCTCAAGCCTGTACCCTCAGCCATACCTAATAGCTGTGGGCTTAAAGGACCCAGAAGTCTGGGTTGGAGGTTTTTCTATGTGGCTGGAAGGAGAGTTAGGGGCAATGCTCGAATTGTAGCCCAGGTAAACTCTGCAGTGAAGAAACACCACATGAGTGCTGCCTGCTAGCAGAATCTTGATGTAGCACCGAAAAACCAGAGAAGTCTGTCATCTAACCCTCTCCTCCATTCTGGATGGGTTTGCAATGGAAATAACCTGACAAGCATAAGAATAAACCTATAGGCTGGAGGGGGATAAAAGAGTTGTTCCAAAATCAACGCAGTTCAGGGGCCAGCACATTGTTAGTGAATTGGCTCTTGTTTTGGGTCCAAGTGCAACAAGGCAGAATCCACCTGCTGGGATACCCCAATGCAAAAGTGAACAGAAGTAATTAGCCAAAGAGCATTTTGTTAATGATACATACTTTTAAATAGTAAATTGCAACTACAAAGATCCTTCCTGAAAACATCCCAAGATAACCATGCTAACATGGCTTCTAAGCAACAGAGAAAATGGCAGAGTTACTAATTTTTAGAGTGGATGAGGCGAAAGAATCCTGTAAAGCTATTTCAGTCAGTTTTTAGTATATCTGGAGAAAAAAATATTTTAACAAAGAAATTCTGTCCGTTTGGGATTGTTTCTAGGTAAATTTTAAATAATTAGTATTTTATTCTGATCTGAATGAAAAGAAGATTTTATTCACTGGGTGACAAAGATATGTAGAGGGTCTGAGGTTGTATAGGAGACCCTAAGGAGCACTTTGCTGTTCTTGGTGTGGGAATAAAATGGATACCTAATATGATATTAGCAAGGTATAATGAAGGGAGGGAAAGCTGTGTGGAATTTCAGAAGAGAAATTATGTAATAGTGATTTTGAATGCATCCTCTTTGAGCCAAAAGGATTTGACTCATTGGGTAGATATGACAATCAAAGTGTAGATAAAATTATTTGAAACTTTTTTTCCCAAAATTAATTTGTTCAGTGAACATGTTTTATATTTTTACATTTATAAAATGTGTCTTGTCATCTCATCTCATGGCACATATGCAAAATTTAAACAAAAAGCATGCAACTTTTGTCCCTTTCACCAGTACAAAGGATATTCCATAAAAAAAACAGCAATCTCTTCTCCCTTAATGCATCCACTCTCTCAAATGTTTGAGAAAATGTATAAGGTCAAATGGTCAACAGAAACTGTCTGACCAATGGGGAAAGCACTTTCTAGGGCTGCTTGCCTTCCACTTTGAATATTCAGACACCATCCCCATGACATTTATGTAGAGCCTATTACCTTGTGCACCCCACTTTAACCTCAGCTGCCACAATGGCTCATGCAAAGAGGCAGTCTCTCAGAGGTACAGGTACAGTACGCAGGTAGCCAGGTTTAAAGCCACTCAGAACTTTAGAAATTAAGATCAACATACTGAATGGTACCTGAAAGCAATCAAGAAACCAGTTCAATTCTTGGAGAACCAGGGTAATACAATATGTTCCCTGAATCTTATATGGTCTAACAGGTAGGCAGCTGTTTTCTGTATCAGCTGTGGCTTCTGAATGATCTGAAATCATCCCATGCAAAACATATTTCAGCAATTCAGTCCTAAATCACAAAAGTTTCCATACACTCAAGATCCTATTTTCATCCACCTATCATCACCTCTGTCTTTCTGATAGTGATCCTCACCTAAGTCTCATCTTAGCCAGTCACTGAGAAAGCACAGATGCAGCACCACCATCAGAAGATGATGACAATGAGACACACTGATGACCCTGCAGCTGAAACCACTCACTATCTCACCGAGCAATCTCACCAACAGCTTGACCAGGAAGAGACACAAAATGAAGCCTTGCAGATCCCCACACAAGAAGAGCACCTGTCCCAAACCAACTTCTGGGACTCCATCAGAAAGAATGAACAGTACTGTCTACCTCAGCTAAGGACCACTAGCAAATTGACAAAGCTTTGTGGTCATGGCATCCGGTACTAAAGACTCTAGTAGGCTAAAAGAATCAGCACATATAGCTGGCCATTGACCATAGCTAGAGGCAGACAGATAACGCATGATATAGCCAGGCTGTTTCTTTGCCATATCCAGATCTCAATATGGACTGAAAGGGATCAAGGACATCTGAGAACTTTAAATGACACTTCATTTTCCTCATCACAACCTTCTCAATAATCTTCCCCAAAAAGGAAAATTTAGGAAAAGGGTAATAATGGATAAAGTTACCAGTAGTAAGTGATGGGCTTCTTGAGTATGGGCCCTAACCACCACTACCGGAGGGAAGCCCTACTCTTCCATAAGGGGTTATTATCCATCCCAACTATCAGTGAAACAAACTCTTCCCTCACTTGTTTTTCTACAAACTTCAAGGGTGTAAGAACCTTCCGTATCTTCTGAACCTCAGTGAGCAAAACTGGGTGAAACTCCATATAAACTCTGTGATGCAATCCTTAAGATCTATAATACGCTTTCCATTACCTGCAGTCCTAACTCTACCTTGCATGTTTTAGTTTTTGCCGGTCATTTGTACACACCATGGAGACATGTATGAACACTTAATTGATAGATAACTCATAGAAGACACCATACCAATGGTCAAGGGCACTTTATAATCAACTCCTATCAAGTCTTCAAAAGAGTAGGCCACCAGCTGCAACTTATTTTTCTTTAGAAAATTCTGAAACCTAATTGGTCCACCAAGCTTGATGGTATGCCAATGAAATAGATCCTCTACTCCAAAGATGCATAACCAAAGGTATATTTCCTGCTCTTTACCAAACTCTATGCAAACTCTATAACCAAATGCTATGCAAAAATCAAGAGCCAGATTCTCATCTATGTAAACCTGCATATCTCCATTCAAGTCAATTAAGCTATGCCAATTTACACCAGATGAGGATGTGGCCTCAAGATCCTAAGTGTGCCTAGCTGTATGTGCAGAGCCAAATGCTATCTGAAATCATCCCATGCAGTTCTGAGCCAACCCAAGAGAACTATCATTAGTGTGGACTTTGAAATCACCCAGTACAATAGAACCGGATGATTTAAGCATCATGTGGGGCAAGAAGTCAACCACATCAGGGGGGAGCTCTGAAGTGTAAGTACATTGTAGACCAGTGGTTCTCAAACTTTTGTACTGGTGGACTCCTTTCACATAGCAAGCCTCTGAGTGCGACCCCTCACTCCTTATAAATTAAAAACACTTTTAAATATATTTAACTCCATTATAAATGCTGGAGGCAAAGCGGGGTTTGGGATGGAGGCTGACAGCTTGTGACCCCCCATGTAATAACCTCGCGAGCCCTGAGGGGTCCCAACCTCCAGTTTGAGAATCCCTGTTGTAGACTATGCACTACACTATAGACCAGAGGTGGGCAAACTACGGCCCATGGGCCACATCCGGCCCGCGGGACCGTCCTTCCCGGCCCCTGAACTCCCGGCCGGGGAGGCTCATCCCCTGACCCGCCCCCACTGTCTCCCCTCCCCCACAGCCCTGGGTGGGGGGGCGGTTTGGGGCAGGAGACCTGGGAGGGGACGGTCAGGGGACAAGGAGCAGGGGCAGTTGGATGGGTCTGGGGTTCTGAGGGGGGCAGTCGGGGGCCCTCCATACAGTTGTGCACCTCGATGTGGCCCGCGGGTCAAAAAGTTTGCCCACCCCTGCTATAGACTATATACTGTTACCAACTTCAGCTCAAAAATTTTACATGAACACAGTTTGTGAATGCAGTTTTGGACCATAGAGCCATTAATTTAACAAGTAACAATTACCTCTTTAAAATCTACAACCCAGAGAGCTTTTCCGTTGCTGTCTTCTGACATGACTGCATACATCCAAGATATTTGGTGGGAGGGAAAGAATGTAGTAAGACTGTTTTACTGATTTTAATTTTTATTTGCTATTTCAATTTGATACATCAAAATACAAACTTTAAAAAACAAACAAAATAACATTGCTAAAATGAAATCAAAACTAAAAAACTGAACACCACTCCCAGTTTTTTAAAATAATAATAATTTAAAAAATAAGTAGTCAAAGATCTGAAAGTATGTTGGTGGTACACTAACTATCTTGGTCCTTTATTTTGGATTCTGATTCTCTGTACTGTGAAAAGAATTATATCATTTGATGCAAATTAAAATCTGGACGCTTTTTCTTGTTGGGATATTTTTGTTGCTCTTACCCCTGGCTTTCTATCTTCAATTTGCTGCCATTATAAAAAGAAAGCACTTTTGGCAATATTTATTTGTCGAGGCAAACATCAATGCAAAGCACTTAGTAGTGCAGTATATTCTTTGAGGAGGCACTCAGGGGAATCAAAATATTTTATTGCATCGTGGATATTATTACCTTTGTACCTGCATACTCGATACTTAAACCATTCTCTATATTTTATTTCTAACAATACACAAATAAGAACAGCTACTATGATGATAGTGTTAAGTCCTCAAACAATTCCTGCATATTACTTACAAAAGGAATTGCCTTTGCATAAATTCCACATTTCTCCACCTCTCCCCCATCCCCCCCCCTTTTTTTTTTTTGGTCAGTGCCTGCACATGGCATATTCCTGAAAAAAGAAAGAGCACATTTGTTTCATTTACAATATAACACAGGTAAAGAAAAAGCAAGAAAAATATCATTGGCTATAAATAAAATCATCTAGTATTTGTACTGCACTAATTTGTCAGGGGTTGAACAATGTATATTTAATTTATACCTGTTATTACAGCCTCCATTATTAAGTTTATACTAGAACGGCTACTTTGGGCAACTGAAATTTGTTTAAAAAGGCAGAAACAATTATTAATTAGAAGGGCATGCTTACTTTAATTATATTTATTTCCTAGTCTAGTTTTATATGCAGCATACTATGGAAGTGTATGATTCAATTAGCCAAACCAATTTACCTTAGGCAATTCCTCAAATGAGAATTGCTTCAAAAAGACAGCAGATTCTATCAATGATACTTTGCTTCATAAATTCCTTAGGTGACATTAAATAAATACATATGCTGACGATACCATTCTCTTTGTGACCTCAGTGCCTTCCCACGTTTTTGCTTGTAAACGTGTAGTCATTGCAAATTACCAGAATTACAATTTATTTAAATTGTAAGCAGACTGACTTAGTCAAAGATTTTAAACCAATGACATACTGAAGCTGAACTATCTTTAGTATTCATAAACTCAAAAGCAATACATGATAATCATTCAGCTCATTCATCTGCATTATGTGAAAGTAGTACAGATTTTTATTTAGTGCTAACCAGTGCTAGCTTTAGATAGCATTACACACCAGTTTCAAAATTTAAAAAACAGGTTCCACTTAAATTACATATAAACAGTTAACTTCTTTATCTTGTATAAATGTGTATTTTAGTAATGCAGAATACTTTTCCAGTGAAAGTTGCATTATTTATCAATACCCTCAGATTACAAAGAATTAGAGCCATAAAAAATGCATTCCCTCTAGAATGACTTTCCTGTAGCCAATTAATATATTTTATGCCTTAAAGTGAGAATTAAAATTTAAACAGATCATGTTTTTAGTTAACATTTGCTGTTTCTAATCTGCATAAATGGTATTGACAGGGACTACTGTATAGTGCTGCTTTCAGCTAACATTATTCATTACTAATAACAAAATACAGTGCTTAATCTTAAAAAAGATTGTATCTTTCAATTTTACCAAGCTAGTGAGAATCCCCATGAATTCTGCATTGTACGTCTATCTGCCTCAGTCACTGTGCAACTACCAAGTTTAATACTTAGTATTTACATCATCATGCTGTTACTGCATATGCATAGCAGTTTGATGGCATTCACTAATTTAAACAGAGCAGTCAATGCTGACAGACTGTCCATGACGGCTGCATGGTTGTAGTTTACTAATATGGATTAACAGCAGGACCAGTGCTCCTCAAGGCAAGATTTACAGGCAGCGCTGTGCAAAAACAGAGCTCTGCAAATCTGCAATGCTATACTTCATGATTAAAATATGTGAAGTTAGATTATTTTCTGATCGTTAGTAAACCAGATTTTAGACTACCTGATTCACATTTTAGAACCTCTGCCAGAAAGAAAATTCTATTTGAGAAAGTGAAAAGACGTGAAAGGACATTTGTGGTTAAATTTCACCTTAAGAAAATTAAAGCTGACAAGAAAGAATCCTGAAAATCTAAACTCTGAATAAGGATTCAATCACAGTTTGTGTGGCTATCAGTTCCACAGAACCATCTTTCGATTATTAACCAAAACAGAGAAAACAGAACAGTCTTCAAATATAAAGCCAGATCTAATTCAGATGTGGTTGTTACTAAAAAGTCAAGATTTTTAAACAGTGAATACACAGTGGTATCTGAGCTTTAGCAATTGTTTCTTATGCTAAAAATAGAAAAATACTTCTGTAACTGAGATTCCACTGTCTGGTGACTGATAGCAAATATTGACTTTTTAATGGAAATCACCATAAGACCGCCTCATTATCAACACTTCATCTCATATTTACAATACCTAAAAAAAATAAGTACACTAGCAAGTTCCAGTTTCTAACTATCCTCAGTAATGAAGTGTAAGATAATACTTCAAGTATTGTCATAAATATAAAGGGAAGGGTAACCACCTTTCTGTATAAAATCCCTCCTGGCCAGAGGCAAAATCCTTTCACCTGTAAAGGGTTAAGAAGCTAAGGTAACCTCGCTGGCACCTGATCCAAAATGACCAATGATGGGACAAGATACTTTCAAATCTGGAGGGGGCAGGGATTGAAAGGCTTTTGTCTGTCTGTGTGATACCTTTGCCGGGAACAGATCAAGGATACAAGCCCTCCAACTCCTGTGAAGTTAGTAAGTAATCTAGCTAGAAAATGCGTTAGGTTTTCTTTGTTTTGGCTTGTAACTTCGCTGTGCTAGAGGGAATGTGTATTTCTGTTTTTGTGTCTTTTTGTAACTTAAGGTTTTGCCTAGAGGGATTCTCTATGTTTTGAATTTGACTGCCTGTGAGATTATCTTCCATTCTAATCTTACGGAGTGTTTCTTTTATCTTTATTTTGTTCTTCTAATAAAGTTCTGTTTTTTAAGAATCTGATTGGATTTTAAGAGTCCTAAGAAACCCAAGCTGGTCTGTGCTCAACTTGTTTATTCTCAAGCCTCCCCAGGAAAGGGGGTGTAAGGGCTTGGGGGGATTGTTGGGGGAAGAGGAACTCCAAGTGGTCCTTTTCCCTGGTTTTTTGTTAAAGCGCTTGGTGGTGGCAGCATACCCTAGTTCAAGGGCAAAGATTTTGTGCCTTGGGGAAGTTTTTAAACTAAGATGGTAGAAATAAGCTTAGGGGGTCTTTCATGCAGGTCCCCACACCTGTACCCAAGAGTTCAGAGTGGGGAAGGAACCTTGACAAGTATGAGTTATAATTCATTAAGAGGAATGAGAACTGAAAATGGACATAGTTAGCCACAGTTTCTGAACAGTGCCTTTATAATAAAAAAGTCAATAATTAAAATGGAGAAATCAGAGTCTTGGGATGTACTACATTCCACACACATATAACTTCTTCTCTTAACCCAAGATTCTTAGTTTTGAATGCAACCTTTTTCTAAAACTTGAATAAAAGTAATTGCAACTCTTCTTAAAGGAAGGAAGTGGTGGGATGGGATCAGTTATCAAAGATAGTTATATTCCACCAAAGTAACTATTGCTATTATTCAATAATGAACCACTGTAATTAGATTGCTATCTTTCCAACACTGTGCAATAGATATGATCAGTTAAAGCTGATTAGTTACATTATTTGGTTGACTTAAGTAATGTACCGATAAATGCAATCATTACTTATCATAGCTCTGAGACCTCAAGAACTGGGATCTACAGCTTCTAATATGTAAGATTTTTTTAAAAAATCTCAGTTGATATAAGAAATATATTGGTATTTTGATCTTTTTAAATATATTCTTTTTGCAGCAAGTGTAATTAATGACCACATGTTGGCTCTTCCTCAGCACGGATCCCAAAGGGGATTATTTTATGTGGAAGGGGCTAAATATGTTGAACTTCTAGCCACACATTCACTCTGGCCTACTTATCTTGTACCACTATAGCCTACAGTTCTTGCACAGCCGCTGTAATCTGTAAAACCACGCAGTTTCCTCAACGTTTGTGTAAGCGGGGGAATAGTCCCGCTATTGTGGGGAACTTTCCTGGCTTCTGCACTACCCCGACGAAGTGAGCTAGCGAAAGGATCTGAATCCTCGCTCCCACTTCCTTTATCCAGTGGCTTCCCTGCCCTTGAGGACTCCCCTTCCACTCTCCTGTCTGGCAGAGTCCTCGTAACCCCAACAAGGCTGGGCCCAGGATTCCTGGGGGGCCTCAACCCCCAACCCTGCTGTAGTCACCTAGGACAGGAGCTAGGGTGTCCCCACTCTGGGGTGTTCTCTCTGCACTGGGCACTTCTCTGACCCACTGATCATTACATACAATTTGAAGCAAATGCAAGTTATTTAATCAACAATTAATTTTAAAAAGAATAAGGGAAAATGGGAAAGGTTAAAGGAAATACATCAACCCGCTCTGTGGCAGGGAACATCACAAACAGTGTCTCTGGAATGTCAGGGCAGTTCACAGTCTGTTCCTTGTAAGTCTCAGGCCCTGGCTGTGCTGTAGGGATGCTGTCGGTTGGACACTTGCTCTGGTGGTGGCCACACGCTCTCAGGCTCTTCCCAGTGTTGCCACCGCTCTTCAGGGTTATCAATCCCCCTCCGAGTCTGGCCTGCAGAGCCTCCTGGCTGGTGGGCCCACTGCCCAGGGTCCCCCCTCACTCTCCTCAGCTGCTCACAACACCCAGCTCCGGACTGCTCCAGCCCCAGCTCCAGCTCCACTCTGCCTCAGCACGGCTGCTGCTCTGCCTCCAGCTCCCTGGGCGGCTTCTCTGGCCCCTCTGTCTCTGGTTGCTGCAGCTCTCCTCCCAGGACAGGTCTGCTCTGCAGGCTGCTTCTGTGACTCTGCTCCCTGCACTGACCTGCTTCCTGGGCTGCTTTTCTGGCCCCTCTGGCTCCGGTTGCTGCAGCTCTCCTCCCAGGGCAAGTCTGCTCTCTCTGGGCTGTGCCTCTGGCTTTGGAGGCTGTAGCTCTGCTCCCAGGACAGGGTCTGCTCTCTCTGGGCTGCTTTTCTGGTCCCTCTGCATCTGGCACAGCTCTGGTCCCCAGCTCAGCTTGGGCCCCTGCTTTCTCCTTAGCTCAGCCCCACTCTGTCTGACCCAGGCATTTCCAGCTCACACGGCGGATGGAACCCCCCCTGGCCTCCTGACTCCCTGATTAGCCTGCCCGCCCTGTCATTCAGGCTGACCTGGAGCATTGGCCTCACCCCACTGCTCCTAGGGACTGGCAGTCTCAGGGTCCTGATTCCCCATTGACCCTTCCCCCTTTTAGTACTGGGAGCTAGCAACTAAAACACCCGCACTGAATGTTAATAAGGGGGCAATAGTCCCCTTACATTTGCAATGTCATTATTCTAGATAGCCAGACAGGGAGTGCTCGGTCCCAATCCAACAATGCACTTATACATGCTTAACTTTAAACAAGTCTCCTGCTTAAAGTTAAGCATGTGCTTGTGCTTTGTTGGACCAAGGACTACATGTATACTACCTTACTTTTCCCTTGTCCTTAGAAAAGAGTGTGGTGTTACTGCCCTGTCCAGAACAAGGAATGGCAGTCCCGAAGTCATTCCAAAATGTGAGTCTCCCACTTGGAAATCCACCACACTGCCAGGTAATATACTGCATTGCCCAAGCCATTCTTTTTTAATTACTCCTCGTGCACAGTAGTAATATTTTAAACCAGCTTCCATGACATGCAGCTGTAGAATTTGGGGGGGAAAAGCACTCATGGTGCATTTAGGACAGTATTATACCAGATATTCCATCAAGTTATCCTTTTGATTATTTGAAGCTATCTAAAATAATATCTCTCTAATAGTTTGGGGGCAGAGGAGTTCTCGATACTAGTGCATTGTGCCACGTTATGGAAAATATGAGTTAGCAGTGACCTTCGCATTAAAGTACTTCTCCCTGGGTTAGAGAGGGTTGTACGAATAAAGAAACAAAGCCCTTCAGTCTCCAACATGAGTGTTAACTTGTGTCATACGTGGTGCACCTCCCACTTGACCCAGTTCAGCTGTAGGCGTGCACTACTGTAAGGATCTACGGGTGCAAGTCTAGAACATAGGGCTGGGCAGGAAGGAGGGGCTGGATCGCTGACACTCCCTCATTGCCAGCAAGGGAGATGGATGAAGCAGCATCTTGCTAAACCTGGGTGGTCAGGCCCCAGAGGAAGTCCTATCAGAGCACCCAAGGCCTGCAGCCACCTGACTGTTTCACACTTGCTACTTAAGCCAGGAAGTAAGCCAGGTGGGCTCTCTGAGCGTCTGCGAAGAATTCCTGATGCTGCTACTGCTGCCGTCACATTGGATCCTTCTCTTGCCTGCCTCCTGCAATCCTTATCCAACCCTGTTCCTGATTTCTGACCTGTTCCTTATTCCTCCCTTGCTCCTGCTCCACGTCTGGTCTTAGCCCCTCTCCAATTCCTGCCCTTTCACCTGGCTCCTGACCATAGGCTCCAACTTCTGACTCTGGCTCAACCCTTGGCTTTGGCATTTGATATCTAACACTGGCTCTGATCCTCAGCTTCAATTCCTGGTACTGACTCTGGCTCTACCCCTGGTTCTGGTATTTGGCAGTTGAATCCAGCCTTGACCCCAGCTTCTGTTCCCCAACCTGGATGCCTGCTCTGACCACGAGGCCTACAACCTGGTTCCTAACTACTGATCATATATATTTTAGTGCATATAAATTATATGCACTATCAATTATACTATATACCGTGAATGTATGTTAGCATATTCCATACCCTCACTAATTTTCCAAAGGGATCCCTTCCCTGCCACGTACATACACAATAGCCTGCCACTCTGCATGACCAAGAAGTGATTGGGAATTTAGGGGCATGGAGAGGACCAGAGAGATATTTTTAATAAGGGGGCTGGAGTGGGCAGGAAATCCCAGTATCTTTGCATCAAGCCATCAGCAACACACTACTGCTAACTCAGTTTCTCAAGCATGTTCAGAGGAAAGTTCCCTCCTCTCCCTTCCCTTTCCCATCTCACCAGAAGATGGCAGGGGCACTGGCATCAGGGGAACTCTTCAAACATGGACCTTTACTCCCCCGCCACACACACACAAGCCTCTTCTTCCAAAATTACCACATATCCCTTCTAAAGCCCTCCATTTCCGCCAGAGCCTTCCTCCAAACTCTCTTCACATTGCCTGCCACCCACATCCTCGCTTCCCATTTCCCCCCAGAGTTCAGCCTCCTCCCAATACCTTTTTCTGTCCAGACTGTGTCTCAAGCTTCCTATTGTCTCTGTGACCAGGATTGCTGATGAGTAGCTCAATAAAGTAATCTCCTTTGTTAAAGATAATTTAATGTGTTTAATTTTTAAAAGTTCAGAGTGTCCTAAACCTGAGATTTTATCTATGTGTGTGCACATGTGGCAGAGAGAGAGAGAAGCCAAAGAATGTTTCCACTGCAAAGTAGTAAATATTTTACCAAAACAAAATTACACAGAAAATTCAGTTGTCTTCTGAAGAGTTATTGTGTCAGATTTGGAGTGTAAATCTCAACACATCCTTAGCTATGCAGATAGGCATGTGTCCACATTAGATACTTATGAAAGCACCTCTTTTACCATAAAATCTCAGCTAGCATGACAGATTAGACAAGCACTACGTTCTCAAATAATAATGCAGTAACTACTCAGAATCAAAGTTAAGCCAAGCAAATACGATAACCAGAAGGACAAGACATCTCAAAAAAAACTTATCAGAGAACTAGTTTTGGATCTAAAGGCAAGGCTGCCAATTGCCTGAGGAGTCTGCCAAGAAGCCAGATGCCATCGCTAGAAGGATATTATCCAGAGTTCTGCATTTTTGTCTCTTGAGTACCTTTGAAAAAGGACAAAGAATGCATGCTGGCATGAACTCTACTGAATCCTAGCAACAAACTGCTGAAATTCTACCCGTGCCCCAAATATTTATTTAAATGTTAAATTAAAACCACTGCAAAAATTAAATGCCAAGATGTGTAAATAAAAGGTAAAATACTTAAAACAATGAACTGGGAGTAGGACTGCAGTGTGGTAGTACTGCAGAGCTCGATGGGGATATGAGTCTGGATCATGAGGTCAACCCCAAGCTCCCGAGTTCAACTGAACCTGGGAAAAAACCACTCAGTTGCTGCGGGGGCTTGTGTTGCTCTATAGTAATACTTCCCTCTAGTCAAAGCATGGGTCATGACTGACAAACTGCTACCAGCACTCCTTGACGAGAGAAAAAGCGATCATGATGTTGGGCCTTTCAGAGTGGGTAAAGGAGGAAAATGGAAGAAGCCTAGAGTAGTGTTTCCAAACCAGTTTGCCATGGCATGCTGATATGCCATCAGGCCCAAACAGGTGTGCCACATAATTTTTTGAAAAAGTACATGTGAGAACAAGGGAGGAAAGCTACCTTCTGATCGGCTGTCTGCCTCACTATCCTGGCCTCTTCCAGTGGTGGAGCAACCAATCAGAGTTCAATCGCCCTCTCTTCCCCCCCTCCCTCCTGTCTGAGCAAGAGATCTGCTCCTCTGCCTCTCCCCTCCCTCCTGCAGCCAGGGGTGGGGAGGAAGAACCCCTGGAGCTTGAGGTGTGCCACAGTAGAGAAAAGGTTGGGACCCTAGAGGATGAACCAAAAACAATACATGCAAATATAATGTTTTAATCAATTTAAAATACATAGGCTCCAATCTTGCAAATAATTATGCGCAAAGATTATCTTGTAACTTGTGAATACTCCGATTGAAGTCAATGGATTAGGGTTAAGGTTAAACCCATGCTTAAGTGTCTTCGGGGCTTAGATCCTATATTGTATAAGCAAAGAACATTTTTTTGCAAACAGAGCCATTTGTCTATTTTGCCACTGCTTGGCATTGGTCAAAGACATTCATATAAACTTCTATTGACTAGCACAGGTCATAATATACAACTATATATTACTGGAGTAAAGGGAAGGCAGTTATTCTGAATTCTTCCATAAGACACAACATGAAAATAAACATTTTAAAGTAAACTATGAATTGTAGAATACCAAAAAAAAACCCAACAGTTTTTTGAATACTAGCCTAGTAAACTTTATTATGTGTGACAGTGAATGAAGATTAAGGCCTAATTCTGCAAACACTCTGCACAAATTCCTACTGAAGATAGTGGAAGTTCTGAGCAGAGCGTTTGCAGGATTGGGGCCAAGCTTGTAAAGTGTTGATGTGTCACATCATTAAGCACATCTGCTCTGTTCTCACTGTTTTAGTTCTTATGGATTCATTGTGATTAGACTTTCATTTTCTAAATACTAGGCTGCCCAAAAAAGGGATGAGATAATGAATAAGCCCCATGAGAAGGAAAACCCCTTTTTAATCTGGTTTAAAGTCATGTTTATAATGTGCACACACCACTTTGCATTTACCATAAAGCTCCTCAATTAGTTCATAGACAAGTTAACCTTCTACCCCCCAGCAAATATAATTCATGCACATTTTATACAACACAGCATTCTGCTGGCTATTATCCATCATTTACAAGTGTTATTTGTCTATAAAAATGACACTAAAAAGTTGAACAATGATTCTGCTCTGCCTGCTTCTGGATGTGTTTTAACAAATGGTAACAATGCAAAATACTCTAAATCGTGTAAAAAGCAATTAGTCAAAAAAAGCCATAAATATTTTTTTTAAAAGGATATAAATGATTGCTTGCCAAATAGTAAAAGCTCTAAAGGCTGCAACACAATAAAGGACTGATCCTACAGACACTTACACACTTGACTAATTTTACTCATATGGGTAATCCTGTTAAGATCAATGGCAGTACTCACATGAGCAAACTTACTCACATGGGAGTTTTCCCTTAAGTAGGGGTTAACATAAAACAGTACACTTGATTATTTATTGTTAGTAAAGTTAATCAAATGCAGTGCTTCTTACTCATGCATGCATTAAATAGAAACTTGAACATGACATGCATATTTATGGAACAGAGATTGAAAGATCATTATCTGTAAGGAACAAAATCCAGCAAAAAAAAAAAATGCATAAAATGTGTCTGTTATCTTATTACAACATAAACTGTTTTGCTTAAAAACAAAAATATTTATTTTAATTAATTCAATTAACCTAAATAATATTTTCCACAACTGACAACTATAACTAATGCATGAATTTCATTATTTCCCATGAAGATACAGAGCGAGATCCTTAGCCAGTGCAGATCAGTGTGGTTTCATTTAATTAAATAGAGCTACAATGATTTACACCAGCTGAAAATCTAGCTGATCCCATAGCTCTTAAAATAAGCCAACTAGATGTCTTTTTTACACTTCTCACTGAAACACAGTGAATGCAAACTACCAGAAACCTAGAAGAATAGGAAATAAAATTCCTTATTATGTATTACTTGATTTACAAATAGCCCCAGTACATCCTGTTTCCATTTTTCAATTAATACAGCTATACAATGGATTAGAGATCAGATATATAGCACTGGCAATCACAGAGATAGAAGAAAACACCAAAGTGATTAAGTAATTTGAAACAAGCTTTTATCAAAATCTTCATATCATTGGCTTTCTACACCTCCACTGCAGTTTCTCTCTGTACATTTAGAAACCATAATATGTTTTTAAGGACAGCACCACATTAGTTATCCAATTTTCAAATAGTTAATTATAATTTGCAAACAAAACTGTTGCTGGGCTTGACTGAGGGCTGCTAAATGTGTAACAAAATATAGATCACCATTAACAAAATAAGGAGAGGGAGTATGCTTCAGCCATGAAAACTTCCTCAGGCTCTGAATAAAATAATTTGACCTTCTTTTCAAACCTACTGCATTGTTCAACAATCTGAAGAGGAGCCAAAATGTCACCTCTAATCTTATGTTCAAGTTCTAAGGTGTATTTTATTAACTCCTTTTTATTGCTCAGTTTAAATATACTAATTGGCATATAGTAGACTTACAGCTACTAGATAGCTATTATTCTTTAATGTGTTTGTAATGGTCTATAATATTATGGCACTAGCAGACCTCATCTATTTCTTCATTTATAATGACTCGTGATGATATGAGCTAAGTAGGGCATAAGAACACAATGGTTAATACCAATCAAAGACTAAAAACTACCTCTGTCCATCTTCTTTAAACTGTTCAGAAGTGGACATACTAGAATCTCTTATAAAGAGCTCCTAGTCAAGACATTCAATTTGGGTGTGTTCTCCCCACTGAGAGACACCTACCCCCTTTTGCAACTAATGAAATCTACACAACCACAACCCTACTGCATGCTCAGCCTCTCTGTGTCCTCCCATAAAAACACAC
Source organism: Caretta caretta (assembly GCF_965140235.1). Lineage (NCBI taxonomy): Eukaryota > Metazoa > Chordata > Testudines > Cheloniidae > Caretta > Caretta caretta. Next base: position 119,276,889 of record NC_134206.1, on the reverse strand, counting down.
TTCTGCTACAGGAACACTCTGAGACATCTATTCCTGGGTGCTCCCAAGCTGCCAAAGACATGTACCCCTTCATGCAGGTTTCCCGGGTATCACATCTGCCCCACCCACACTAATTGTTTTCCTCTTTATGATAAACTTGACCTTTCTATATAAGGCCCAGGAAATGTCTGCCTTCCCTGTGTATTCAGACATAACACAATAAGTACAGAATAAAGAGGAAAAGTCTGAAGAAGGTAGCATAACAACAGATTATAGATGGGGAGGGGACACAGTACTTGGAGATGAACTATGTAGCACCAGCTGAAACTTAAAGTTGTCTTTCCCTGTCCAAAGGCAGTGGCAGTTCTGCTGCTTCTTGCTTGGGACATACCTGGCACATTGGAAGTGGGTGGGGGGCAAGGTTGAAAACTCTGAGGCCCAGGGATGATCCCATTGCTTGCATTACCCACAATAAATATTTGCTCAAAAAACAAAACAAAACAAAAAAAACCAACCCACATATGGAGACCCCTATGCCTGGTGCAAAAGAAAAAGTTACCCAGGAGAAACTTTGTGCACATGGGAGTCTGACTTTTTCAGAAATGTTTTAAGTTATGTTTTTGTGAATTCCTGCAACTTGCTCGTTTGGGACATGATCCTGCTCCCATTCCTGTCAATGAAAAAACTCTCACTGACTTGAATGGTGCAAGATCTAGCTGTTGAGCTACAACCTCCCTCTTCCCTGAACTTGTTGCTTTATTTTTGACTTGGCTATTTTCTAGGCCTAATTTGGATGTGTGGACCAAAACTCCAGAGTGTCCATTTTTGGGGAGGGAGAAAGTAATGGATTATAAAACACAGTTATAAAGTGCCTAAAATGGAAATTTGCATGCTTTCACATTCCTGATGGTGGATGAAAAGGACATTCCAGCTGCACTTCCGTGAAGCAGACATACACAGCAACAACAAACAAGCGTCCAGTCTCCATGTGTGCATGTTTGACTCTTGAAGTTCTATTTATTCCTTTGCCAGTAATCAAAAATACAATAAAATAAGCCTTTTAATTTGAATCAGGTACATGTTCTTGACAGCTAAATAAATGTCATCCAGGAAAAAAAAATCCTGACTTCCACAGGATACTTTTTAATTAAATTCAGTTCCATGCAACAGGTGTAAAACATCACATGTTTTATGACACTTAGGAAAAGCCTAATATAAAACTACAGAAATCTGGAGATCTTTCTACTACTATATAAATATCTTATTCTCCATTCTGAGGAAATGTAAAGGCCACAAGAAGATTCATATTCCCATCCACGCTGTTTCAATGTACTTCACAGAATTCAATTTGAAAGAATCGTGTTCTTCCAGAAGTATCCGTATTAAGTCTGGGTAATTAATTGTACACATTTAGTCATAGAATCCTCCTTTTATAATCCTTAATTACAAACCTGTGTCTCTGGAAATTAAAATAATGTGCTTATAAATATTTTCACACAAAAGGAAAGGAAGGTTATTTGAGTGATTTTTATGAGAAAGGAAGGGAAAAAAAGTCTCTCAGATTTCCGTATTCTTAATTACAAGTGATTAGACAATTTCTATTTGGGTGGTTTTACACAATAAATTTTAAAGAGTGGTTGCTTAAGTACATCTAAAGGTTAAACCTCAAGTAGCTAATCTGTATGTAAGAACAAGTAACTGTCAAATACTTAACCTTTTACAGATTAAAACTGTCTGCCTAACAGACGTGAAATTATCATTATTGTAATTGTTATAAGTAGATATCTGAGCATTTTGTGGAAATATATCTTTTTTTTAGCAGCAATTTTATGCCCCGGGTCACTTGCATGTCCCTGGCTGTGCTAAAAACCATTGCCTTACATGAAAAGTTATATTCCAAGACTTTATAACTGCTACCCTGATTTTCAGTATCCAAGTTATTGGTTGTAACAGGCAGTTTTAAATTATTAGAAAATGACCTTGTGTGACTGGAATGTTTTATTGTTCAGTTGCTATAAGTGGTTACCACAAGTGAGTTTACGGAATAGCATGGCCAGTGTACGAGAGAAAAATGTTTTTACTTCTTATACCCTCCAAATGCAATAATAAAGTATTGTCCTTTGTAGACATTCAATAGAAATATTATCACTTAAAGTACAACTAAAATGCTACTGTTTTACTTCTGGCAGTGAAAATTGTTACGCCTGTAAGACACAATTGTGTCTACTATGATAAGTAGACATGAAAAATGATACTTTTTCATATTTTACTTGTAGTAAAGAGGGACAAACCAGTTTGAAACACTTCAGGTACTCCTAAGCAGGGGCATACTCAGTGTCCTACAAGTAGACCAGGCATTTGCCCACTGAATCACAACAAAGTGTAATTAGTAGTGTATCAAGTAGATGGGTTAGTTTATGAATCCAATATATTCCAATTAAAATGTATATAGCTCACCAGTACAGGTTTGGGGGTATAAGGTGACAGGAAAAGGGCAATGGAGAAAATGCAGTAAATGACTTGGCCTTTGTAAAAGAGTTGAAATTGCTTTAGGAACCTAAGAATTGCCATAAAAGACCCATTTTCCATTGTTCTTTTCTCTTTTTATTTGTTATTGTTTAATATCCATATCAGAGGTCCAAGTCAGTCTTTTGTGCTAGGTCCTGGACAAAGACAAAGGCATACACAGCCACTACCTTGCACAGCTAACCATCTAACATGTCTGCCTATTCCAAAGTGCCTCATTCATTTCAAAAGATTTTTTCCTTCAGATGTTAGTTTCAGGCTGCTTATCAGATACACAACCTGTACTTTATTCCCCATCTTCCCTGTGGGTGTGGTTTCACACAAGTAGCAGCTATTTTTAATCCAGTCTAGTTCTGTAAATATTTTTCTACTTATTTTTTCTATTTTTCTACTTAAATGATTTATACTTTAAAAAAGAATACAGAGTATTGACAATTGATAGTACGGAGAGTATATGAGTACTTCTATTAAACAAATGAAGACTAAAAAACTTGAGGTTTTAACAACCGGGTAAAAGCTCTGGCAACTCCAGTGCACACTCCCACCCAAAATACCCTGCAAATGACTCCTAGTGCCTTGACTGCACTAAAAAAAAAAAAAAAAAAATGTATACATTCATACATCACCATTATCTGTAAGAGGAAAAGAGGTCATTTCCAGGACATGATGAAGCAGTATGCACTGACCCACACTTTACACTGATGCAGTTTCTGTATGAGTTTATTCCTGAGCTGAACATGAGCAGAGAATGCCAGCTGTGCCATAATGTAAAGTGGATTGTCATGTGGATTTATCCATACTGTGTCCATTAAGTCACCCATGGGAATGAGCACTATTTAGAAAACTCTGAAAGATCTTTTTTTATAGAGAAAGGCAAGGGGGAAAGAGGGATTGCAGTAATTCTAAGAGACCTGAGAAGAATGAGGTGCTAGTTGGTAATACACTGAGAGGCATCTGAAATATACATTATTTTAAAATATATCGCTGCATATCCTGTTAATTACAGTGTTAATATTATGAAAGCTGACAACTCCCTATAGACAATAGGAATATTGAACCGTTCCCTTTTATGTTAGAAATTTCTCTGTTCCTGTGCAGAATTACCCCGTTAGTCTCTTTCAGTCCAGTAAATTCTAATTAAAATATCACCAGGAGTGACCATCTTAGGAAAGGGGTAACCTCTCTCTCTATCATGTCATTTTAGCCTCTATCTTGAATTGGTACAACACTCTTGTAAGCTATTAGCTCAGTTCCTGTCCTACCTCCAGTGCAGATGGAACAGTATGTCCAATCAATGTACAGTCCTGAAGTACAAAGGAAATGATCAGCAAAACTAAATAAAATCAAATTGTGAATAAGACCATTTTAAATAATACAGTCATCCTCTGGAATGTTTTCACTAAATACCATCTTAGCTTCATAGATGACTGTTTTTCAAAATCTAGCCTCACAGCTGCGTGCTAGTCAAATATTTTATATATAATAGTATTTAGATTCATAGAAAAATGATAGATCCTCTTTAATACAATGAAATGCAATTTAGAACCAAGTCAATAAGACACTAACCTCTTATTCTCAAATGAGGGCCAAGTTATAAATCATAGGTTAGAAGTTAAAAATGAAAAGAAAGGTTCTTGCGGCCCATAATTCAAATGCTGTTGTCAAACAGTTTCTGTCCATGGAAATTATATTGCTTTTATTTAGTTGGAGAAAGCAACACAGGTAGAAGTAGTTCAGGTAGATAGCTTTTTTAGTTATACAGTACAGAGCCAAATGTTCCAGAGCAGCATAAGGACCTGATTTTATCACCTTACTCATGGTAAATAGTACCCTACTCTTCAAGCAGGATGAGATCTGGAGAGGACAAATGCTAAGGGTTATGTTTTTCAGTTTGCCAAGGCCATTTTGCACCTAAATCAACCAGAGATTGTCACTGAAGAATTTCTCCTGCACAAGTGAGCACTCCACCAGTATAAAGCTGGAGAAGACAGCTCTGCTGCCATGTAACCACTGCTAGGAGAGTAAGAGAAAGATAGTACATGTTGGGGGATGGAACTGGAGGGAGCATCACAGAGTAAAGCAACACTAGACCAGATTCTCCCATGAGCTAGAGCTGCACCTCTAATCTGTGCCAGGGCTGAGTAGCTGAGGATCATGGAACCACAACCAGCTCCTTGCAGTTCCAACTTCTCCACTGCAACTGAGTGGAAATTGGGCAGGGAGGAGAATCTGCCCCTAGTTTTCTCCAGTTGAGTACACTAGTTATGCTGGCTCAGGTACTCCAGGTGTTAGGAGCCTTTTTGTTACACAATCTGCCTTCTGGACCCATGTCTTTCTTGATTGGTGAAGGGCAGTAAAGAAGAACTGGGCTCAGCCATTGGAGACAGTCAGCTCCTCCCTTAAGGAGGGAATGTTGCTGGCTTTCTTAACTAAGCTGTTGCGTGGTCTGTGCTCAAAGAACCATCACGTCACACTGATTACCTGGCCCGATATCATCCACCCAAAACCCTGACTAGGTCTAAATTACAGTGTGGCTGGCCCATGCCAGATGATTCAGGCTCGTGGGGTTCTGGCTAAGGGGCTCTTTAATTGTGGTGTAGGTGTTCGGGCTAGGGCTGCAGCCCGGGCTCTAGGACCCTGCAAGATAGGGGTGTGTCTAAACTGCAAAGCAATAGTGCTTGGACCCCCAGTCCTGGCTTAAAGCAATCTCAGACCTTATAGCCATGCAGGATCCTGGTTCCCTGGATCCAAGTCCTGGCTTAGTGCAATTGCAGTATAGAAGCAAAGTGGGTTCGGCTTGAGACCAGGCTTAAGCTCAGGTTTAGGTTGCAGTGTAGACATACCCACAGTGTACTTGGACTTTCAGAAAGTCTTTGCTAAGGTCCCACACCAAAGGCTCTTAAGCAAAGTAAGCAGTCTTGGGATAAGAGGGAAGGTCCTCTCATGGATCAGTAACTGGTTAAAAGATAGGAAATAAAGGGTAGGAATAAATGGTCAGTTTTTATATTGGAAAGAGGTAAACAGCAGGATCCCGCAACAATACATTGGGGACTTGTGCTGTTCAACATATTCATGAATGATCTGGAAAGGGGGTAAACAGTGAAGTGGCAAAATTTGCAGATGATACAAAATTATTCAAAATAGTTAAGGCCAAAGCTGACTGTGAAGAGTTACACAGAGGTCTCACTAAACTGGGTAACTTGAAAACAAAATAGCAGATGAAATTCAGTGCAGATAAGTGCAAAGTAATGTATATTGGAAAAAATAATCCCAACTATACATACAAAATGATGGATTCTAAATTAGCTATTACCACTCAAGAAAGAAATCTTGGATCCCTCATGAATAGTTCTCTGTAAACATCTGCCAAATGTGCAATGGCAATCAAAAGAGCTAACAGAATGTTAGGAACCATTAGGAAAGGGATAGATAATAAGACAGAAAATATCATAATGCTACTATATAAATCCATGGTACCCCACACCTTGAATACTGTGTGCATCTCAAAAAAGATATATTAGAATTGGAACAGGTACAGAGAAGGGCAACAAAATTCTTAGGAGTGTGGAACAGCTTCCATATGAGGAGAGATTAAAAAAGACTGTTCTGCTTAGAAAACAGACCATTAAGGAGATGATATGATAGAGGTCTATAAAATTATGAATGCTATGGAGAATGTGAACAGGGAAGTGTTATTTACCCTTTCACATAATACAAGAACCAAGGATCAGGAAATGAAATTAATAGACGGCTGGTTTTAAACAAATTTAGAGAAATATTTCTTTGCACTGTCAACACATGAAACTTGTTGCCAGGGGATGTTGTGAAGGTCAGAAATATAACTGGGTTCAAAAAAGAATTAGATAAATTCATGGAGAACAAGTCCATTCAATGGCTATTAGCCAACATGGTCAGAGATGCCACCCCATGCTCTGGGTGTCCCTAAGCCTCTGACTGCCACCTTTGGACTGGATGACAGGGGATGGATCACTCAATAGCTGCCCTGTTCTGTTCATTCCCTCTGAAGCATCTGGCATTGGCCACGGTCAGAAAACAGGATACTGGGCTATTTGGGCCATTGGTCTGACCTGTATGGCTGTTCTTATGTTCTTTCCCAAAAGGTTCCTCAGTTCCTAGGTACCTAAGCTTCTGCTTTTGAAGGCTCCGAAGCTCCTAAATTCCTGCTGGGGGGCATGTGCAAAGCCACTGAAGTCTTGATACTGTCACGCTGCTCAGCACCGAGGTCACATCTAAGCCCTCAAAATGAGTGTTCCCCACCTATCTCACCTGCCAGGCCTGATCTGGGGTAAGGGTCTCAGAGGAGTCATAACACACACAAAAGACAATAATGATGGTGTCCATTATACCAAATGGCTCAGTGATTAGGGCAATCACCTGGGATGTGGGAGACCCAGATCCTCACTCTGCCTAATTTGGAGCAGAGACTTGAACCCAGTTCATCCAGGAAGTGCCCTGACCATCAGGCCACAAGGTATTCTGGGGTACAGCACTCTCCAAGTCTCTCCTGTTGACACTGTTCTGCTTTGTATAAACTTGTATAAAACACTTACATTCTCATGGGTGGAGGGACTGGAACCTGGGTCTCTCATGTGCCCTAACCACTAAAGTAGAGTCTTTCTCTCTGGTCAAATGAATACGTAAGTATTTTGTGGAACAGCTTCAACAGGAGAGACCGAGAGAGACCCACCCTAGAATATCGCACAGCCTGGTTGTTAGGGCCCTCATATGGGAGGTAGGAGACCTTGATTCAAGCCTGTGCTTCAAATCAGGCACAGGAGATGAATGTCTAGCCACTGGGCTATTGGTGCTGCCTATTATACTCAACTCCTATTCCTCCTCCATTTTTTGGAGAGAAAGGACTGACCCGATTTCAGTGCCTAACTCCTATAGAATTCATGGCTGTGAATCCTGAGTGCAGACAAATGCCTAACTCCTCTCCTTATCATTTTCTAGTGAGTGGGTTAGGAACTCAGTTTTCTGGCTTTTGTGAATCTCATTCTTAGGCACCTAACTCTTCCCATGCATTGTATGTATAGAGAGATTGGGCACCTAAAAATTAGGCATTGAGACATCTACATATCTTTGTGCATCTGTGGCAAGCTGAATTGACTTTTAGCATGAACTCAAACTAGTTGGTTCAACAAAATCAACATCAGTCTTCTACAAACAATCCAGAGATACTTCTGACTGATGTAGTGGTGCTTAGAAATACTAGATGATAAATACAATGAAAATATTTTTAGTGGTTCAAATTATATAGTTGATTAAGTCTTAGTAGTAGTCTCAGTATCCAACCTGGGTAGCAATTCAGTCTACTAATGAGCACCCTTTTGTGGATTATTGTGTGAGATATTTAGGCCTTCAAGAGCTGTTTGCTCTTTTTTTTATATCTGTGGCCAAAGTACTTCCAAGATTCTTAAGTGTTCTGTTAATTTGTACTCCTGCTGTGCAATAACATTGGCTGAGTATTACCGCACCTGAATCGATTTTTTTCTTTTCAGTGCTCCCTCCCTTTCAATAACCAGACTATTAAGATAACAGAGTTTAGGTTTAGATGGACGACTCTACCTTGTTGTAAAAAGTCCTTTGAGAATGGTAGTCTGATGACATTTCCATCAAGCTCAGGAGGCACTGTCTCCCAGATCAATACTGTGCTATCCTTTTCCCTTCTAAACTAGTCAGTTGCCCTGGCCAGCAAGAAAAGGAGTGGAAGTGCATACAAGGGGCTCTGAGATCATCTCTGCTTTAGAGTATCCACTGCATTTCATTTTTTAATACTAGACCTTCAAAGCAAAGAGGTCAACATGCTTTTGCTGCTTCCCCCATTGCCTGTTAAACTAGTGTATGTCTCAGGATTTAAGCTCCACTCCATTGTATATGACTTCTGCTTAACCAGTCTATAGTTATATTCAAAGAATTTCTAACATATCCTGCCATTATCAAGAGCAAGATGGTTACTGTCCACTTGAGAAAAAATATTGATACTGTTGAAATTTGCTGACCATAAATCATAAGTTAAGAAAAGTTCCATGTATACTCCCCAAAACGTTGAGTTTACATGTATTGAAACCCATATCAGTTTGGTTTCACTTTGTTCCTTTTGTGTGACCATTTACAGATTAATCTTTGGAAGTTCATCATATATAGTGTGTCCTGTAAGAGCACTTCAGTGCATGACAATATCGTGCCACAGACTTATTAAAGATCTTCTCAAAGCTTCCTTCCTAATTTCTATTTCTGTTAGGAGCTGCTGCAACTTCCAAAAACTCTCTTGTAAGAAGAGCTCTCCTTTGTTTGGAATCTATAAGGATTTCTAGATTTGTAATCGATTAATGTGGTATTAATTAAGTTTTCCATATTCATCACAAACCCTCTACATAACTGTGAGAAGTCTGTTGGCAGTTTCCTATATCAGACTGAAGGCAGTTTATTTGATCAAAATATCTTCCAGAGAAAGAAAGGTACGAATTCTCTCCAACTTGAATGTTGCTATTACTATAACCAATATCCTGGTAAAAACTCTCGGCATTGCTCATAGACCTAAAGGCCGTGTCCTGAACTGACAATGAAAACCATGGTAAAGTCATCATAGAGATCTCCTTATTATGAAGTGTGACTATAACTCCATGAGACCTAGTAATATCTTAAAACACTTTCCGTTCATTGAAGGCAGTATGAACGCCAGCACCTTCACTCTTGAATATGATACTTTTCAAACACCTTGTGATAATATAGTCCTTGTTCCATTTCAGTTCATCCCATATCAGGATGATAAAGGTGGCTGCCTTCCTGAAGAAAATAAAAATAAAAAAGAAAATGTTTTTATCTTATTAAAAATCATATTCCTGTTCTTACAATTTTGAGACCCTTTTCACCTTTCACTCGAAGAAACGTGCGGGACGGAGGGCAGGGAAAAGGAGCCTGTTCCAGTCTAGAGTCTGAAAACTGCTATCACCTTCCTCGATAGGGACTTGATCCTGTTCCCATTCAAGTCGATGGAAAAGCTCCCATCAATTTCAGTAGATTAAATTCTGAATTTTAATTTCAGTTTAAATTCAGTAATTCAGCAGATCAAGCCCTAGATGAGAGGAAGCACAAGGAGGCCTTGCTTTGCACTTGTTACATTTCTCTTTGCACTGCTTTGACTTTTTCCCCCTCTTCTTTATTCTTAATAGAGCGATGCAGTGATAAGGAAGACTAGCCCCTTTCCTTGTTGTACAGTATTTTGACCACCTAAGAGTTTTTTTAACACAAAAAAAATTGACTTGAGTAGGACTCTGGATCCTATACACCATACTGAAATTATTTATTCTTCCTTATGAATTCACTATTGATATTCTGAGAGGCAAAATACCTTCCCTACTTTCCCACTGCTCTGAAAACCTAACTAAAAACTTTAGGTAACACATCCCTAACTTAGCTGTGACTAGATATAGTGACACATGTATTCTGAACTGGAGTACTTACGAGGTTGACAGCTGCTTCATTGTATTTAAATTACATTTCCTTTTCTGTATACAGCTAGCATTTCACTGACCTGGAAATAGATTGCCCTCCATCCCTCTAAGGTTCACTGCCCACTTTATAGTGTCTCTTGCATGGAAGGACTTTGGATAAAATTTTCAAAATCATCTAAGTGACAAAGAGTAAGACTTCACTGTGGGATTGTCTCAACTTACCTGCACTTGAGTTACTCCTCTCATGTTACCCTAGCTCAAGAGCAAGTGGCCACACTGCAAAATAACGCTTGAGTTGCTGTGTCCACACCGGCACTGCACTCACTTGATATTGGCGTTAAGACTTCTGGGGGCACATCCCCTGGTTCTCAGCACTGCAGTAAACTGAGCTGCTCTATGAATTCTTTACCAGTATATTCTGGGAGTACTTGTGTGTCCTTTCTGGGCACATGAGGGAAACTGTGGGAAGGCACTGGAGGACTAGCAGCACTCAAGAGTAGTTATGTTACCAGCTGACAGGTTGTGCTCACTTGAGCTGTAACCTATCCCCCCTCTCGGACCAGCCAAATTTAATTAAAAGCACTACCACACTTGATCACAGGTGTATGTGGACTCCCGAGTGCCCAAGTCATTTTTGAAAATCAGACTTCAGACTCAGAAAATCACTCGTGTGATCGCCACTGGGGTCTGAGCGGCTTGTTAGCCTAGCTTGGATGTGAGCAGCCATGCTACAAAGCTATACCCAAGTGTGTCCACTCAACTGCAGCCTACACTGCTGCTGTATTCACCTGTGTGTGACATTAGGACTATTGGGGGAATATTCTTTGGTTCTTAGCACTGCAGTAACCTGAGCCATTCTATCATTCTGTCTCAATGAATTGTGGGAGAACTTCTTGGCACATGGGGAATTGTGTGAAAGCACTACAGGACTCCCAGCACTCAAGTGGTTTAGCCAGCATCATCACTGCAAAGTGGGTGGGTTACTAGTACTTGAGCTTTAGCATACAACCCAGGATGGGTCAGCTAGCTCATATGTAAAGAACTACCTCACTGAGGTGACAGGAATTTTGTCATTGACTTCAGTAGGGTCAGTATTTCACCCTTTGAGCTTCATCCTAAGGGCTGTCTTTATGCCAGTACAATTTAATATCATTTAGCTCTCAGATTTAATTGTAACTATTCATCCAGTTATTTCTGTCTCCTGCCTTTCTTCAACACACAATCATTTTTTATTCTGATTTTTTTTGCCCAGTGGTTTCATTGCTCTGCATATTAGTATATTGCAGAACTCAGTTTTCTAGTTACTTTGACAAACTACACATCTTGCAGCCATTACACATCTTGTTCCACTTATGTTTCCAGATGAAAAATATTCTAAAAACTTGACAGCTACAGATGACTTCCAAGTGAGGGGTTCATAGATTCATAAATTCTAAGCCAGAAGGGACCACTGTGATCATCTAGTCTGACCTCCTGTGTAAAAGGCCACCGAACTTCCCCAAAATAAATCCTAGAGCAGAGCTTTTAGAAAAAAATCCAATCTTTACTTTAAAATTGTCAGTGATGGAGAATCCAACACAACCCTGGGTAAACTGTGCCAAAGGCTTATTACTCTCACTGTTAAAAAGTATGCCTTATTTCCAGTTTGAATTTGTTTACCTTCATCTTCCAGCCATTGGATCATGTTATACCTTTCTCTGCTAGATTAAGGAGCCCATTATTAAGTATTTGGTCCCCATGTAGATACTTGTGGACTGTAATCAAGTCACCCCTTAACTTTGACTTTGTTGAGCTAAATAGATGGAGCTCCTTGAGTGCATCACCATAAAGCATGTTTTCTAATCCTTTAATTATTCTCGTAGCTCTTCTTTGAACCCTCTCCAATTTATCAACATCCTTCTTGAACTGTGGGCATACGAACCAGACACAGTATTCCAGCAGTGACAGAACCAGTGCCAAATACAGAGGTAAAATAACATCTCAACTCCTACTTGAGATTCCCCTGTTTATGCACCCCAGGGTCACATTAGCTCTTTTGAACACAACGTCTCATTCAGAGCTCATGACCTGCTGATTATCCATCCACCTGCCGCCCCAAATATTTTTTAGAGTCACTGCTTCCCAGGATAGAGTCCCCCATCCTGTAAGTATGGTCTACATTCTCTGTTTCCACATTTATATTTAGCCATATTAAAACATACAGTTTGCTTGCACCACTTTACCAAGTGATCTAGATTGCTCTATCAGTGACCTGACTACTTCATTATTTACCACCACCCCAATTTTTGCATTATCTGAAAACTTTATCAGTGATGATTTTTATGTTTTCTTCCAGGTCATTGATAAAGATGGTAAATAGCATAGGGCCAAGAACAGATCCTTGTGGGATCCCACTGGCAACACATCTGCTCAGTGAAGATTCCCCATTTACAATTATATTGACACCTATCAGTTAGCCAATTTTAAATCCATTTAATGTGTGCCATGTTAATTTTATATCGTTCGAGTTTTTTAATCAAAATGTCACGCAGTACGAAGTCAAATGTCTTATTGCAATGCCTTTATCAACCGAACTTGTAACCTCATCTAAAAAGGATATCAAGTTAGTTTGACGGGATCAATTTTCCATAAGCCCATGTTGATTTGCATTTAATTACATTACTCTCATTTGCTTCTTTATCATATCAGTCACTCCACTATCTTGCCTGGGATCGACATCAGGCCGACAGGCCTATAATTACCTCGGTCATCCCATTTACCCTTTTTAATAATTGGCACATTAGCTTTCTTCAAATCTTCTGGAACTTCCCCAGTGCTCCAAGACTTTTTCAAAATAAACATTAATGATCCAGTGAGCTCCTCAGCCAGATCTTAAAACTCTTCAATACAAGTTATCTGGACCTGCTGTCAGGACTGAGGGCCTGCAGTGGCACCTGCCCAGTTGCCAGGCAGCCAATGAGTGGAGTTGGGCCACAGAAAAACCACCTGATAGGCTAAGGCAGTCAGATGGCTTGCTCTCAAGCCAGCAGCTGCAGAGGATCGATAGCTGCTCAATGCACATTCCCATGGATTCTCTGCCTCCCTGCACTCACCTCACTCCAAGCCTGCTCCAGCTTAGACCTTGCCCTGCACCCAATATCACTCCAGCCTAGAACCTGCCCTGCCCCTGGCCTTGCCCCAGACTTGGAACCAGCCCCGCTCCTGCCTTCCTTGACTCCAATTAATACAGTTCTGAGCCAGGCTATGGCATTTGGATTCTGACTATGGTTCTGCCTCTTTGCCCTGGTTCCAATTCTGTCTTGATCCTGGTCTCTAGCATTTGGACTCCGATTCCAGTTCTGACCCTCGCTCTGACCACCAGGCATGACTCTTGCTCAGACCACTAGGTCAAACTGCCTACAACCCTGCTCTCCTGACACCTGATTTAAAAATGTCTAACATTAGTAGTTTCTCTTCAACATCCTCTAGAGATACTAGTGGAATGGAAAGAGTGTTATCACCATATATGATATGATATCATCTGTTTTTTCCCCAAACACAGAACAGATATGTATTGAACACTTCTGTGTTTTCTTCATTATTATTGATAATTCTACCATTTTCATCTAGTAATGGACCAATACCATTGTCACCAATATATTTTTAAAACTGCTTATTGTCCTTAATTGTGCTCACCATGCATTTCTCCTTGGTTGAGGTCAGATTCAGAGTTGTGAGGGCCCCAGTGATGTTATTTTTGGGTCACCTTTCCCTCAGTCTCTTCCCCCAATCTCCCTCCCTGTTAAATTTCAGCCTCTCCCATCATTTTACCCTATCCCCAAACCCCTTCACTCTGTTTTCTCTCTTCATGATCAGAAGGATAAGGAGGCAGACCTTCTCTTCCCATCGCTCCCCAACACAAGGGGATCTAAAAGAAGGTAAAGGCCTAGCAACTTTTTCTGAGGACGACATAGCGTAGATGCTACTTAAAACAAGGCACAGCTATGAGAATGTTAATCAGTACACATTAACTCTGGCAGACCTCCCCCCACTGATTTCTGCTAAATTCAGGACAGTCTTGCAAATTTGGGGACCTCTCAAAAATTGAGGTGCCCTCAATCTCTCAGACTGTCCATGCCCAACAGGGTGCCCTGAAATATTTCACTCTGCTTAATGGCTACAGGAGAGATTGATCACCATAGTCTTGATGTCTATCCAAAAAAAAGGGGGGAAAAATGATTATGTGATCCTCATAAAGCAGCAAAGGTCTAACCATTGGTTACATTAAGGTGGTTGTTATTAATCTGAATACTGCATAGGGAGGAAAGAACGGAAGTACAATATAACGAGATCTATTAAGATTACAAAAGAAGCAATTGAAGCCCTTGTATCATGAATCATGATTTTATTGTTTAGCAGTCAACTTCTGATGTAACTCCGATTACAATGAATTGGCTAATTCATGGAGTCTTTATTCAGGAAAAACTTCCATTGACTTTGTAAAGGTTCCTTCCTCACTCTGAACTCTAGGGTACAGATGTGGGGACCTGCATGAAAAACCCCCTAAGCTTATTTTTACCAGCTTAGGTTAAAACTTCCCCAAGGTACAAACTATTTTATCTTTTGTCCCTGGACCTTATTGCTGCCACCACCAAGCATCTAACAAAAACAAAGAGCCCACTTGGAAATGTCTTTTCCCCAAAAATCCCCCCAAGCCCTACACCCCTTTCCTGGGGAAGGCCTGATAAAAATCCTCACCAATTTGCATAGGTGAACACAGACCCAAACCCTTAGATCTTAAGAACAATGAAAAAGCAATCAGGTTCTTAAAAGAAGAATTTTAATTAAAGAAAAAGTAACAGAATCACCTCTGTAAAATCAGGATGGTAAATACCTTACAGGGTAATCAGATTCAAAACATAGAGAATCCCCCTAGGCAAAACCTTAAGTTACAAAAAGACACAAAAACAGGAACAGACATTCCATTCAGCACAACTTGTTTGATCAGCCATTTAAACAAAACAGAATCTAACGCATATCTAACTAGATTGCTTATTAACTCTTTACAGGAGTTCTGACCTGCATTCCTGCTCTGGTCCCGGCAAAAGCAACACACAGACAGAGAGAACCTTTTGTTCCCGCCCCCTCCAGCTTTGAAAGTATCTTATCTCCTCATTGGTCATTTTGGTCAGGTTGCAGTGAGGTTGTCTTAGCTTCTTAACCCTTTACAGGTGAAAGGTTTTTTTCTCTGGCCAGGAGGGATTTAAAGGTATTTACCCTTTCCTTTATATTTATGACAGACTTCAAAGACAATTTCACTTGACTAAGGACTACAGGCTGTACAGCAGTGGTGGGCAACCTGCGGCCCATCAGGGTAATCCGCTGGCGGGCTGCAAGACAGATTGTTTACATTGACTGTTCGCAGGCACACCTGCCCACAGCTCCCAGTGGCCATGGTTTGCCATTCCCAGCCAATGGGAACTGCGGGAAGTGGCACGGGCAGCAGGGATATGCTGGCTGCCGCTTCCCGCAGCTCCCATTGGCCGGGAATGGCAAACTACAGCCACTGGGAGCTGCGGGTGGCCATGCCCGTGGATGGTCAGTGTAAACAAACGGTCTTGCAGCCCACCAGCAGTTTACCCTGATGGGCCACATGCTGCCCACGGGTTGCCCACCACTGCTGTACAGATTTGGCCCATTATTTGGAAATGCCCTCGTAAACATAAAAGGTTTCTTTGTAATGTACAAGAGAACCTCAGAGTTACAAACCCCTTGGGAATGGAGGTTGTTCGTAACTGTGAAATGTTTGTAACTCTGAACAAAATGTTATGGTTGTTCTTTCAAAAGTTTACAACTGGACATTGACTTAATACAGCTCTGAAACTTTACTATACAGAAGAAAAATGCTGCTTATAACCATTTAAATAAAACAAGCACAGAAAGTTTCCTTACCTTGTCAAATCTTTTTTTTTTTTTAAATTTTCCTTAATTTTTTTTAGTAGTTTACGTTTAACACAAAAACAACAAGGAGTTGGGTGGCACCTTAAAGACTAACAGATTTATTTGGGCATACGCTTTCATGGGTAAAAAACCACTTCTATTCACAAAAGCTTATACCCAAATAAATCTGTTAGTCTTTAAGGTGCCACCCAACTCCTTGTTGTTTTTGTGGATACAGACTAACATGGCTACCCCCTGATACTTGACTACATTTAACACAGTACTGTACTATTCATTATTTGCCTTTTTTTGGGGGGGGTCTCTGCTGCCTGATTGCTTACTTGCGGTTCCAAATGAGATGTGTGGTTGACCGGTCAGTTCGTAACTCTGATGTTTGTAACTCCGAGATTCTACTGTATTACCTTCTATAAAAGTATTTACTTATTTTTTAAAGTAAAATTAAAACATTATTTGATTTAATATAAAAGACTTAAATTCTTCCCCGAAGTGATCTGTAAAAAGTTAATATATGAACTTTAACACTTGCTTAATAGGATTTCTACATGTACCTCAATGGACCGTTATGATAATATTTTCCTCTGCTCAATATTTTTTCTATTTGCTTTATCAAACTTTTCTGAGTAAAGCATATTATATATTGATTTATAAGTAAAGAGATGATTTATCATAGCAAATCTTTTCTTTTAGATCCTACAGTGCCAGAAAGAGGGGAAAATATGCAATAGTCACTAAACCATGTTACATTTTAACAGATGTAAATAATATTTAATGAGCCAACTGAATAAATACTGCTATGTTACTGTTTCCCTAGCTCTACAGTTCATTAAAAATGATTAGTTATTATGCTGCTTCAAACTGGTGCTTTTAAATAATTCTTAAGACAATGGTTCAAAACTTGGATAATGTACTTATGCATTTTCTTTCCATAGAGATTCTATGGTACAGTTTGATTCATTTAAGATTTTTACTTTATTTCACTCTATGCTTTCTTTCACATATAGTGCCACTCCCCCATCAGTACAACCTACTCACAGTAGCACTTAACTTCAGAAAGGGGAACTATACAAAAATGAGGAAGCTAGTTGAATGGAAATCAAAAGGTACAGTTACAAAAGTGAATTGCCTGCAAACTGCAAGGAAGCTTTTTAAAACCATCAAAATAGAGGCTCAAATTAAATGTATACCCCAAAATTAAAAAGAAAAAAGTAGTAAGAGGACAAAAAAGTGCCACAATTGCTAAACAAAGTAAAAGAAGTGATTAGAGGAAAAAAGGCATCCTTTAAAAATGTGAAGTCAAACCCTACTGAGGAAAACAGAGAGAAGCATAAACTGTGGCAAGTCAAGTATAAAAGCATAATTAGGCAAGCCAAAAAAGAATTTGAAGATCAACTATCAAAAGACTCAAAAACGAACAGTAAAAAAATGTTATGTGCATCAGAAGCAGTAAACCTACCAAACAATCAACTGGGCCACTGAACGATCAAGGAGCTAAAGGAGCATTTAAGGAAGATAAGGCCATTGAGGAGAAGCTAAGTGAATTCTTTGCATTGGCTTTCATTACAGAGGATGTGAAGGAGTTTGCCACTTTAGTCATTCTTTTTAACTGGCAAAACTGAGGAACTGTCCCAGATTTAGTTGTCAGTAGAGGTAGTTTTGGAACAGATTGATAAATTAAACAGTAATAAGTCACCAGGACCAGATGGTATTCACCCAAGAGTTCTGAAGGAACTCAAATGTGAAACTGCAGGACTACTAACTGTGTCGTGTAACCTATAATTTAAATAAGCTTCTGTACTGGATGACTGAAGGATAGCTAATGTGACACCATTTTTTAAAAAAGGTTCCAGACACAATCCTGGCCATTACAAGCCAGTAAGCCTAACTTCAGTACCAGGCAAACTGGTTGAAACTGTAGTAAAGAACAGAATTATCAGACTCATAGATGAAGGCAATTTGTTGGGGAAGAGTCAACATGGCTTTTGTAAAGGGAAATAATGCCTCACCAATCTATTAGAATTCTTTGAGGGAAGTCATGTAGACAAGGGTGATCCAGTGGATATAGTGCACTTAGATTTTCAGAAAGCCTTTGACAAGGTCCCTCACCAAAGGCTCTTAAGCAAAGTAAGCAGTCCTGGGATAAGAGGATAGGTCCTCTCATGGATCAGTAACTGGATAAAAGACAGGAATCAAAGGGTAGGAATAAATGGTCAGTTTTCAGAATGGACAGAGGTAAATAGTGGTGTTCCCCAGGGATCTGTACTGTGACCAGTGCTGTTCAACACATTCACAAATGATCTGGGAAAAGGAATAAACAGTGAAGTGGCAAAATTTGCAGATGCTTCAGAATTACTCAGGATAAAAGTCCAAAGCAGACTGCGAGGAGTTCCAAAGGGATTTCATTTCACAAGACTGGGTGACTAGGAATGAGTTAATTGCATGAGTTAACTGTGATTAATTGACAGCCCTAATAAAAAGGACCAATTAAGAAAGGGATAGATAATAAGACAGTATATATCATAATGCCACCATATAAATCCATGGTACGCCCACACTTTGAATACTGTGTGCAGTTATGGTTGCCCCATCTCAAAAGATATATTAGAATTGGAAAAGGTACAGAGAAGGACAACAGAAATTATTAGGGGTATGGAACAGCCTTCATAAGAGGAGAGATTAAAAAGACTGGGACTTTTCAGCTTGAAAAAGAGATGACTAAGGGAGAATATTAGAGGTCTATAAAATCATGACTGGTGTGGAGAAAGGAAATAAGGAAGTGTTATTTACTCCTTCACATAACACAAGAACCAGGGGTCACCCAATGAAATTAATAGGCAGCAGGTTTAAAACAAATCAAAGGTAATACTTCATCACACAATATACGGTCAACATGGAACTCGTTACTAGGGGATGTTGTGAAGGCCAAAACTACAAATGCGATCAAAAAGAATAGATCCATCAATGGATATTAGCCAAGATGGTCAAGATGCAACCCCAGGATCTAGGTGTCCTTAGCCTCTGACTGCCACAAGGATTACACAATAATTTCCCTGTTCTGTTTACTCCCTCTGTAGCACCAGGCACTGGCAACTGTCAGAAGAGAGGATACTGGGCTAGATGGGCCATTATGGACCACACCAGTATGGTCATTCTTATGTTCTCATAGGACTTCACATTTTTATCAGTGCAGGATTTTTTAGGCCTTGTACAAACTATATTTCTTTTCTGATCATAAAGCATGTGCTCCCATCTGGATCATATTTTGATACTGTTAAACTTAATCTTTTGCAGAGGTACTCAGCAATGGAATGGGCACTATTTGTTAGATATTGAAATAAATTGTGAAACAGCTGCGATAGCTCGTTACTTATTTCCCTTCTCAGTGATAAAGAGCTTAAATGCTTGCATAGCACACAAAAATAAACAGAGACTAAAAAGAAGGATGACTGAGAAAACAAGTAATGTAGAAATGTCTATGATCAGTATTTCAAGAAAGTAAATAATTAGTATCTACATGGAAGTCTATTACACTGCTCTTCCTATGAGTCCCTATGAGTACTCAAGTAATTCCTTAAATCTCACGAGCAATTATAGAATATAGCAGAGTTTTCATTTTAAAAACATTATCATTGTATCAGACTGAAAATAATGTTTTTGACATTATCACCACACTGTAAAACTAGAAATAGCTTCTCAGTCATTTAGTCAAGACAACTGAGCAACGGGAGGTAGAAAAAACTTCCAAAGCATCAAAAGATCTACAATCAAAGCCATTAAAGAACAGCTAATCTGTTCCAGTTCTAATTCTCTTCTAATGGGTTTCCTTAAATGTACTTTACATCAGTTGTAATTAGTTCAAAATATTGTTACTTATATCCTTGTAAGAACTAGAATGTGTGACTGCATTTTCATCTGTCTGGTTTATACTGTTACTTAAGTCCAATATCACATAGATTTTTAAATCATGTTAAGTATCGCTTATAGTTACTTAGTTGGATTCTTCAATATGATTTGAATTAACCAAGGAATGCTTTCATGTTTCTACTTTGAACATAGCAGCACCACACCAATTTGTTTGAAGACAACAAAGGGTTGATAAGCTTGAAAAGTTATAGTTCTTATCTAAGACATCTCCACTTATGTTTTATTTTGACTGATTTATTAAATTTAGAAACGTGCTTATCAAAATCTCTAAGCACATGGGTAATAATTTTTAAAATGCAAAATTGACAGTTAACTAAATTGACTCAATATTAAAAGACCTGAAGTCCCCACCTCAATTAAAACAAACCTTGAACCTGTCCCAACCTCACTCTCACCGACAGAAGCACATGTAAACAGATGAGCCTTACACTATGCCCAGAAGTGCAACAAACTTGTGCTTCGTCAAACTATGGCAGGTGAGTTCCAGAGCTGAATGCCTGTCATTGAAAATACACTGTCTGGAGCCCCAACCCATTTAAATCTGGGGCTGACTAGCCTGAATGCCTTGGATGACTTCAGCTGGTGGAACAAAAACACAAGACAAGATGCAATCTCTAAGGTTTTAGAACGTCAAAACTAACATGCTGAATTGTATCAAAAAATGAACAGAAAACCAATGCAGACTACAGAGCCTGGATGCCATATGCTCCCTGCCTATACACTACGAGGTACATGTTTGCAGTGTTGTTATAGCAGTGTTGGTCCTAAGATATGAGACAGACAACCATGAGTGAGGAAATATCTTCCACTGGATGATTTTCTGTTGGTGAAAGAGAAACTTTTGAGCGCTACAGAGCTGTTCTTCAGGTTTGGAGCTCAAAAGCTTGTCTCCTTCACCAACAGAGGTTGAGCCAATAAAAGATATTACCTTACCCAATTTGTCTCTAACTGAGTAAATGGGCAGACACATTTTGCACTAGTTGAAATTCTTGAATGATCATCAGGCCTAGCCACAAACAGCACACACCATAACATAGTAATCCAGTCTAGGAGGTGGTAAAGGCATGGATATCTCAAGATCCTCATCTTAGAGGAAAGGGTTGCACTCTCCTTGCCAAACACCAATGAAAAAAGCACTCTTGGTTATTACTTGATTGTTTAAAAGCAGATGATCGAACAAGACCCTGCCTGGATTACACACTTCAGTTACAAATGATGGGAAATGACCGATCAAAGAGGCACATATTAACATTGCTGTCTCCTCCAGGTATTTTTCCTTGCCAACAAGCATTACTCATCTTCTCTGGATTGAGCTTCAACCAACTAGCTCTCATCCAGGTCCAGATCTCAGTTTCTCTGCTCTCTGTCTAGCTTTCCCATCAAGACCTGATGGAAGTAGGACAGAGCTGAGTATCACCCACATGTTGAGGACACCACAGTCCATATTGCCGTACTCCCTCCTCCTTCTCCCCAACTTCAATACATATTGTGGCACCTCACACGAGCATGGGACAGAAAAGCAGTCAGGGACTCTCAGACAAACAAAAAGAGTGCCATTCAAGCAGTATCACTTCCTGCTAGGGTCCACAGCTGTGTCAGGTAAACCTCATGGTCAACAGTATCAAAGGCTGTTGACAAAGTTCAGAAACTAAGTGTTATACCAATAAAATAAAAACCAGCAGGATCTTATTAAAGGGGAAAAGGCAAAATGCCACATTTATTGTGAATACAGAAAGAATCATAGTAAGCAGTTAGTTATAGCTATAACATTCCATTCAAGTTCATATTTATTCACACATTCATTCATACACACACACACACAGAGAGGTTCTGCAAGGTTGTTATCATAGTTACCAGCCTTAGAGCTGCTCATGCCAAGCCACTGGCCAGGTGGCCTGGACATGAGGAGGGAGCAGGGCCTTGTCAGATGCTCCTGGAAGTTGGTTTGCAGAATCAGACCCCAAAGTTCTCACTTTCTAGAGTCCATTTTTATAGGAATTTCTTCCTATGCCAGTCTATGGGAATTGCTTCATCATGCTGTTGCTGAATCAATCAGCAGATGTCACATTCCTGACGGCTCCGTGCTGTCAGATGTTATCTTGTTCGTTGGTTCTCCCATTCTTGAGGCTGTTGGGTGGATTCCAGTCTGCCCTCTGGGGGTCCTCTGGTTATTTCCACTTGACGCCTTCTTCAGCTGATGGACACTGCATTCTTAGGCTGGCACCTCCCTGAACATTCAGTTATTATCCACACCAAGCATCCATCCACAGACATCCTCTATCTCTATTTTAATCACAATTGTTAACAAAGCGAGATGAATACAACAAAAGGGCGGGGAGTCTCTGGTGCTGTTTCTGTTGTTACAGAGTATTGCTTTGAGTCTTTCTCTGTGTGAGTAGTTGTTGTAACGAAGAATTGCTTTGAGAACAGACTCTTAGAATGTACTAACACAATTAGCAGCTTGCAAGTTTCACACACAGAGGGAGAGAAACAGTACCAAAAACCAAGAGACCTCTTAATTAGTAATACCCTGGAATTTAAACTATGGGGAATCAAACTCATTTGTGATTTTAATACAGAACTTCTTTAGTATGATCCAACATCAGCATGGTCTTTTTTCATGACCAGGAGATGGCCACTGTCTAATCAAACCAAAGTACCCTAGCCACATCTAAATCTACATTAAAAGGGCGCAGGAAATTTGTCAAATCCAGGTGGCTTTTTCACCAAAACCTTCTCCATAACCTCTCCCAAGAACGAAAGGAGAGAAACAGGGCAATAGCTGATGAAATTAAGATTGCTGAGATGACTTCTTGATCTGAAGTTTAGCAAATGCAATTTTAAGAAATGCTAGCACTTTGTTCTCCCTTATCTATTCATCAGTAGTATATCCAGTACACATACAACAGATGATTTAAATACCAAGTGATAGAAATTATTATACAGGCAATGCATTGCCTGTCATGTCCACCAGTTTCTCCCTGGTAGATTTAATTAGCCATTAATAGTATGGATCCAAAATGGTAGGTCACAGCTGAAAGTGATCAAAACTGAAACTCAGTGTCAGAAGACATCACCCTTATCCTCTCCTTACCAAGCACAGCCAGTATTGATTTAGCCAGTTTAGGCTGAATCTAATTTTATCCATTAGTTTCCCTGTCAACCACTAGGGACAGTTTTGTTGACCAGGACCTGGTGGATGCCATAATAAAAGAGGATTTGTTTATTAAAAAGGTTTAGTGGCTTTCCCAGATCCAACCTTGTTTTTAATTTTTAAAAGCATTTACTGTTTTGGGGAAGCTCAGCCTCCTTTGGTGCTTGCTGTTATTTATTTTTTTTTTTTTTAAACCTTCTCAGCAAAGGTGCCTCATCCCTCATACTGTAGTTGTAAATTCTTCCTGACTTTTGTCACCTGGAGACTAATTTATTAAGAAAATAGAAAAAATATAAAGGATCTCCTAGGATAACTTTAAATTGCATTCCTACAGTCCTATTTCTCAAGATACAACTATGTATGAGTTTCTAGCCCTTTGGTATCATGTGTGTAGTTTACAATTTTCCTAAGAAAATAAAATGCAATCAACTTTTCTTGCTAGCAAGTATTACTTTTTCACTGCCATTATCTGGAAAGATGAGTTATAAAGGGGGCAAGTAAGAAACTTAAGAAACAAACGTATCCTGCATTTTTCTCTTTGAAAACACGTATAAAATATTTTACCTAGCATAATAATTATCACCATGCTCATTTAATACTAGTAACCATAATGCATCTCTTCCTAAAATAAAATCTTATGTGTAGATAAACATGAACTCTCCAATTTTTTAAGAAAATGTGTGGATCATCAAACAACTATTAAGCTAGAAATGTCAGTCTGTCTTTTCGTAGCACCTGATTCTGCACCATTAATATCAATAGGTGTTCTTCCATTGACTTCAATCGAGAGAAGATTGGATTCTTAGCCCTCTTTGTAACAATACGAAAACAGTGTTCCAAACAGGACTGACTGAAACTTATGTTTCAACAGAAAATTGGGTATTTGACAAAACAAAATGTTTGTAAAAACGATTTTATACATGGACTTTCGGCTTTCAACTTTTTGTTGAAAAGCCAAATCCCAAAATATTTTTAGCAAAAATTTTCTGTTCAGATAGGCTGCCACAGTGCCTCATGGGAGCTGCAGTTTGGATGTCTCATGCCCCTGTTCTTCTTTGTTCCCCAACCAGACTACACCTTCCATGAATACACAAGGGCTAGGGATTCTCATGATGCACTACAATGGATTTGTAAAGGGTAGACTGTGGTGCATCCTGGGAAATTTAGTCCAGCTAGGAATCCCTGCCCACAGAGAAGAATGGAGACATGAGGCACCCATACAACAACTACCAGGAGGCACTATGGTGGCATAGAGATTTTCTGTTTAAAAGTGAACGTTTTCTGTTGACATTTTTCAGCTTTCAATTTTTCACCAAAAAGTTTAAATTTTCCACTGGGGAGTAAGGAGTGGGGGAAGAATCATGCCATGTAGTTAAGTGGTCCTTAAGATAGAGGAACCATGGAATCACAGGGTTATCACAGAATTTCAGGGTTGGAAGGGACCTCAGGAGGTCATCTAGTGCAACCCGTGCTCAAATCAGGACCAATCCCCAACTAAATCATCCCAGCCAGGGCTTTGTCAAGCCTGACCTTAAAACCCTTTAACGAAGGATATTCCACCACCCCCTAGGTAACCCATTCCAGTGCTTCACCACCCTCCTAGTGAAAAAGTTTTTCCTAATATCCAACCTAAACCTCCCCCACTGCAACTTGAGACCATTACTCCTTGTTCTGTCATTTGGTACCACTGAGAACAGTCTAGATCCATCCTCTTTGGAACCCCCCTTTCAGGTAGTTGAAAGCAGCTATCAAATCCCCCCTCACTCTTCTCTTCTGCAGACTAAATAATCCAGTTCAGCCTCATACGAAACTCCTATGTTCTATAATCTTGAAATTTTGAAAGCACAAGTTTCCTCTTTGAAATCAGAGTTGTGTGTAGATATACCCCCAAAGAATTACACTTATCATAGAGAGTTCAAGGCCAGGTGGGACCACCTGATCATCTAGTCCAGTGGTGGGCAACCTGCAGCCCATCAGGATAATCAGTTTGTTTACATTGACCATCTGCAGGCATGGCCGCCCGCAGCTCCCAGTGACTGCGGTTTGCCGTTCCCGGCCAATGGGAGCTGTGGTCCACAGGGACATTCTGGCCATCACTTCCCGCAGCTCCCATTGGCCAGGAACAGTGAACCACGGCCACTGGGAGCTACGGGCAGCCATGCCTGCAGACAGTCAATGTAAACAAACTTTCTCACGGCCCACCAGTGGATTACCCTGACGGGCCGTGTGCGGCCCACAGGCCACCCACTACTGATCTAGTCTGACCTCTTGTACATCACAGGCCTCGAAACACCACCCAGCCACCTTTACACCAACCCCACCAATCAGAGTTAGACCAAAGTATTACAGCCCTCAGGGATGTATAGTATTCTTCCCTGTACTTTCAATACCAAGTTCAAACCCCTTGGTTCAAAACCAAGTTCAAATACCAAGAAAACCCAAGTTTTTCTACTCTTTGTAGAAATCAGATTTTCTTCATTCCTGTTGTTACTATTTTTATTAGCCATAATGTTAATGAAGTTATGATGTGGTGTTTAGCTATATTGAAGCACATATGGTAAATAGTTATCACTCTCTTTGTTCATATTTTGCAGTACACTGAAAGTGATCAGAGATAATGTTTTCTAACCAGAAAAATAATACAACAAAATAATTTATGATATTAACTTTTCCAGATTTTAAATGCTTTAAAATGAAACATTCGCTTTCCCATATGAAAATCCCATGGCATTGATTATAATGTCATTTCTTACATTTCTTATGGATGATAAGAAGTATATGGATATGGTGGTGTAAGCTTCCTTTCTGTCTGTTTTTCTCTTTAATGGCCCATTCTCCTCTTCTACAAGTTTTTCCAGATTTGATACTTTCCTCAGAATGATCATAATTTATTGAGTGAGCCTGGCAACTTAGCACACCCTCCCCTCAGTTCTTTCTCCATAGTCTATTGAGCTTTCTGCCTATCATCCTCAGAGTCCTCAAAGAAAACATATCCACAGTTACATAAATCCAGAGGTTTGACGGCTAGCAGGAAGGCCTGAAGAGTTTTTATCATTATATATCAAACTGCTGGTCTTGGACCATCAACTTGTCTACAGTGGGGGAGCAGAGGGAAAACACACTGTACCACTGTCTTCCCCAAATATTCTTCAGACTAAAAAACATTTTGGGGATGGAAAATATATTATTCCTTACAGATTTTAATTTCCTGACACACAAATTAGAGAAAATAAGCCAGATCCTCTGCTTGTGTAAATTGTCATAATGCATCGAAGTCAATGGAGCTATGCTGATTTAAACCAGCTGAGAAACTGACGCCGTACATCTAGCAAATAAGTACTCGCATGGACATACTTTTAAGGCATTATTATTTAGTTGATACAGCATTTTGAACATGAAAAGCTCTACCTTCTTATTGTCTGTATTATATGTAGCAAATACAATTTGACCAGTGCTGTAAAAGAACAAATAAGGCAATTCCCGATCCATAGAGCTTACAGTCTAAAAGACAGACAGAAGAAAGAATACACTGTGAAATCCATAGACAGGAATAACTTATGACTATCATCATTGTTATTGTCTACTCACACTTACAATCAACCCAGAAGGATTGAATTTTTAGATGGGGTTTTAATGAGGAGAAGGTGGTGGCTTTGTTAATCAGGATTGGGAAGCGAGCAGAATGGAAAGAGGCACAAAGATGGAACCAAGAGAAAAATAAGAAGGGCATCAAGCATGGCATTGCTGGTAGAAAGCGGCAGGGGATGAAGGGAAAGGAATAAGAGACAGTCCAAGACACACTGGAACACAGTTCTGTAGGACCTCGAAGATTAAGATCATCAGAGCCTGTTGCTCCAAAACCGCAGCTAATACCATGGTGCTGTCATCTATCTCGAACAGTACAGAGTGTTGACAGGGACATTGCATTAAGCGTTTGTCTAGACTCTCCATGTTCCTTGGTTTCCATTTGATCATATTGTCACCAGTCTTTAGCACCCCAAATCTTGCTCAATTTAGAGTACACCACTATTTCCATTTGAGGTCAATGACTAGAGGAAGTTGTCCTGACAGAACCATGTTCTCCAGGATCATCAGCATTTCCCACCATTTTGTTACCTCAAAATACCACAGTGGAAGGTGACAGAGTAAGGGATTTCAGAGGCAAAACTATTTCTGAACTTCAGCTTTTTGGGTGGAGGATGTGTCCATGCAGCGGGTATCTTGGATCATGCATCTGTTTTTGTCTCTCCATTCTACTGAAAGCATTCTGCCCCACTGATGGTGGTGCAGTCCCCATGACGCAGTACAGCGACACCATAGGAGTCAGTTTCAAAGCCCCTCTTATGACCCTACAGGCATGAATAAGTATCAATTTTGTACACATTGCTTGAGCATGACTTTGGAAGTGGAAAAAGGGATAAAGGGAAGTTGAATGCAGACATCTTAGTTTTCTTAGGAATAGAGCAAGAGTCAGGCTAACTCTAATAACGCGAGACTTTAAGGCAGGGCCTGGGCAAGTGGGAAGCGAGTAGGAAAACTGTAAGAGAGCTGTAGCTCACGAAAGCTCATGCTCAAATAAATTGGTTAGTCTCTAAGGTGCCACAAGTACTCCTTTTCTTTTTGCGAATACAGACTAACACGGCTGTTCCTCTGAAACCTGTTTTGACTTTGTGTTAGATAAGAATGGAATGCAGACTGTAGCAGGAACTGCTGAGAAAAGTAAGATATCAAGAAGGAATATGTATAAACAAGACGCAGCTGTTGATCATTACTGTATGCAACAAAAGGTATAAATGCTTGCCCTAACTGTTTATGTGGCGGAGACCTGCCTAGGAAGGGGGAATCCCCTGTCCGTGCACACTCTCCCCCTTGCAATTGCTTGAGAATAAACTGTCTCTGACTTGTTGCAAACAACCTAAGAGTGAAGACTGTGTTTTTCTTCCACATGACCATACGGGGACACAGTACTCCGCAAATGAGTAACACGAGGTGAGACTGGTTGCTCAGTGTTTTACAATCAGCTCCCCATTTTGTATTGGACAGTTTCTGGCGTATATAGTTCCTGGAGCTCACTTTCTTTTTCAGCTTCTTCGTGTATTCTTTGTATGTCAGTGTTCAGTCTAATGTGACCCCAAGATACACCAGATGTTCACAGAGATCAAGATTAAGATGAGAAACTTAACACTTAAATAAAACTAAGTATTATTATTCTTGTGAATGTATTAGTGTATCTGTAATGATAAACTATGGTTCCTGTCCTAAAGAAGGAAAGATATCCATGGGTTAGTGGCCACAAAGAAAAAAATCAGTCCAATATTAACTGAAAATAAACATTTTAATACTTTATGGTGTCTAGGTAACAATTTGTAAAATTAGCTTTCCAGAGTCTTCTCTAGTGAACAGTCTGTACAAAATGAAAATGATCTCAACTTGCACAAATATAAAACTTAGTGACTAAAAACTGGACGAGCCTGGGATCAAAAAGTTACAAAAGGTTCTTTTACAAGACTGCTGGATGTCTACCCACTTTTTGTTAAGAGCAGCTTCCAAACAAAACTCTCATTGACTTCAAATGGAGCAGGAACAGACCCAAAGATAGCAAATGAGCTAGTAATTCAATACATAGTCTGTATAAAACAGTGGGCCACCTCACACTGTGGCATTTGACATTGACCTCTACTTGGAAACTACACAGTTACATGTGTATTTATTTACAATACTAGGCCACCTCTACAAAACTGATGATAATTCAAAATATCCAAAAGCATCAGATCAGCAACATATTCATTGATTATGCACTTTGCTACTTGTGCCTAAACCACCACCATTTTATTCAGGACTAACATGCCTCATGCTTAAATATGTGTACAATTTACTTTTTGTATGCTATAACATGGTGAGTAAATGCATTAGTAAGCCTGATAATTTTATTTAACTGATTTAACCCTTACAAATTTTGTAAATATTTACCCAGATTCAGCAATGTACTTAATTATGTGCCTTACTTTAAGCACGAGTAGTTCCTTTACAAAATTGCTTTCAAAAGGATTCCTCACATGTTTAAAGTTGGGCACATGCTTAAGTACCTTGCTGAATATGGGCCTAAGTTTGACCAATACAACACAGAACAGCTGCACGATTTTTATTTTTATTTTTATTTTTTAACTATAAAACCATGCCTGGCACTTCCATTTAACGCATTTGACCTGATTCTCTACTACCCTGCACCTTGTGTAATTTGTTTTAACTAGACCAAAACAGATGTAAAACACTACCAAATCAGACTAAGACCATTTTGCACTGTTTAAAAGAACATACAAGTTGCTAGGCAGTGGAAAATTTGGCTCCTTGCATTTGTACAAATAAACTAGATATTATATACAAATGAATTGATACAGAAAGAAAATATATGAGGTGGTGTTGTGGTACGAAGTTGTTATTGCTGTGAAGTTGGGATAATTGCATTACTCACCAGTAATGGAGGCATGAGTGAATTATGCAGATCTCCCCAAAAAGTGCCAACAAAAGTGTTATACAAAACACATGATCATGTTTTGTTTATGCCACAAATGTGTGTGGTTCTGCTGGATTTTCTATTTGAGTCTCACTCAGCTTTTGTCATTTGAAACATGTTACTGGGGGCGGAGGGGTGGGAGATGCCATTGGTGTGGATGCAACTTGACAGAAACTACAATTCAATATAAAAATCAACTTATATAACCTTCTGCAGTTTACAATATACTAATGAATATCCTCTCTTATGATGGTTTCTGGACCATGTATAGGATACAAATATTATATTACATTTTGTATGCTACAGCATGAACAGCAGAGTAAAAATGTAATGGGTATTAATTGGAGGGCAAATTCAACAAAACTGATGCATTCAATGCAATATTTACACTGTCCTCAATGAGAACTGAGTATCATGCTACTGTTGATATGGACATCCTTTTAAAACCATTTCGATTTTCCAATAACAAAAATTCAAAAAAGAAAACTTTAGAGAAGCGTGTTAATATTTATTGATTTCACTTTTAAGCAAAACAGTCATCAAGTACTGCAAAACACAGCTTTTCTGTCATCAGTTAAGTACACAAATTGTCAATATGACTACCTTCAAAAAAATGAGGGATAATATTTATACTTGCTGCATGGAAAATTAAATCCTCTAAGTGTTGCCCTTTACCATGAAAGTATTTTCCACCTCTGTGGTACAAAATCTTTTTTTCTTTTTGATGATAACTGTGCTCCTTTAGAAGGATGCTGTCAAGTCTTTTAGGTCTAAAGTTAGATCTACAAGGTTTATTTTGGTTAGTGAGTATGTCCTACAAGGTAGGATTCTTTGTAAATTTCAATAACCGGTCTGTTCACAAGAAAGAACCTGGCAGTATAGAGGAAAGACTGCATGACATGCACACATTGCCCACAATCATAAACAAGCCCAGGGCCCTGTGCCTGTTGTTGCTGGGTCACCCAGTGGTAAAGCTGTCATTTTACTAATATTCATGCTATAAGCTTACAGTATGTGACATCAGTACTTCTGCTATGACTCTAACTTGATTATTCTGAGTTTTTTATTCTGAAACATTTGGTAAAACAGCTGCTTTGTGATAAACTTCCAGCAAACAACCTCAGATTCACCAAGCCATTCAGCAGAACACAGCTACACTTTCTTCCTGAAAAAATGCAAGCAGAAAATGATAACACTTATGAAACTCTTGTTCTGTAGAGAAGTTATGATTAAATGTATGTGATTCACTTTTAGATGGCTTGATGTTTAATTTTTTGTGCATCCAACCCTGCAACGACTTCAGGGGAAGGTTTAGGTGAGCAAGGAATGCAGGATCAGGCTCACTATTACCCAACTGTCTACGTTTCATTTGAAACATTTGTGGTGTACTTGGTAAATACATACTTAAGACTATTTTTTAAAAAAATACTTGTTACATAAATGCATAGACTTTTTAAGAAGTGTGTTATCTGGGATTCTAGAAATGTCCCTTGAATCAATATTATCAATTAAATCAGTAGAACCTCTCATACTATGTTCAGAGTGACTCAATAACACTCAAAGCATGCTAAAAAGGTTAGGAAAAGCAGTGATTGCTGGACATAGTACTAGCTGGGCTTCCAACATTATAGTTTCAACTTTTTCCATTTTTTAAATATTAAATATAAGAGCTAAGCTACAAACTGGACTAATGGCCACCACATTCCCATTAAAAAAAATGAGGGGGGGGGGTTCCCAAAGCAGACCAACGTACTATTTCCTCTCCCCCCCCCCACTTGTTAAATAGAAAGTTTGTGGAATTTAATTTTATAAGCATTTTGTGGGCTGAAAATTTAAAATCGATCCAGAGATAAGTGTTATGGTTTGGATATAAACTGAAAATTGGTATTTATTACTGAAATTCAGACACAACCTTAACTAGTATTCCAGGCAGCAAAGCTGTAATTAACAACCTGTATAGAATAGTAACAAATTGTTCTATTATATTTGATCTTTAAAATTCCCATAGCAATATAAAAGTTTATTATATTGCATGTCATCAATGTATGCATTTATAAGAGCCAGCATTATGCATTGCATAAATCCGGAGATCTTTTGTAAGAGGAAGCTGACTAATGGATTTGCTTGTCCAGCTTATTTTGTTAAGCCTGTCATGGAAAAGATAAGCTGTAGTTGCTGAATGGATCCTCTACTGATACAGATCACATAAAATGTTAAAGAAATGCAACACTTTTAACTGACTTAAGGCAAAAATAATCTCAACTCCCAAATATACCATTCGAGCTAATAGGACATAAACTGCAGTTACTGTCCGTCTTCCAGCAAATGCTCACCTAAAATGATTAACATAACACAAGTTCCTGTAGTAATAAGAATACACTGGCGCTGAAATAATTATACCACTTGGATAGGTGGGGCGGGGGAGGTAGAACGGGCGGAGGAAGCAGGGGGGGGTTATTCAAAGGCACCTGCCGCTGGAATTAAACTGCTCCAGATAAAGATTTCGTACAATACACGCACTTCGGGACATGGGGAGCTTGAGTACAATTCCATTTCACCCATCGCTTTTTCGTGCACAAAGGGGTTAATCTATGGGGGTTACAAACAACAGTGACACACCGTGGAGCCGCACACACCAGTACCACAAAGTACCTGCGATTGACAAGCAAAAAGCCCCAGCCTGCTCTGGGTGGACTGGCACTTTCTCCTCCCCGCCGCTGCTGTTACCCAGTTTGCTTGGTTGGGAGCAAGGGTGGCAAAGCCCTCCGGCGAGGGTGCCCATGTGCTGCGCCTCCAGCAACAGCGACCGAAATACCAGCCCCTGGGCTGGGCTAGGGGGAGGCTATGCCCAGGGAGAGTCGACAATGGCATTTCTAGGAATGGGTTCCCTGCGCGCAGCCCGTTCAACCTGGCAGACACTAGACCTTCCTCCCCGCTCCAAAGCGCCGGCCACTCACAAGGGCTGGCTTGGGGCGCAGAAGGGTGCGACGAGGAGTCCAAGGGCATGTCCTGTAGGGCACAGTCGGGGGGGGGGGGGCGTGAGCGGGGCGCAATCGGACTGGGAGGAAGAGAGAGGTGCAGAGGAGGCAGGAGCGGGGAGCAGTGGGAGGCAGGAAGGGACATAGGGGTGCAGTGGAAGGCAGGAGGGGGATGCAGTAAGAGGTAGGGAGGGTGTAGGGATGCAATGGGAGGTAGGAGCGGGCACAGGGGTGCAGAGGAGGCAGGAGCGGGGTGCAGTGGGAGGGACGTAGGGGTGCAGAGGAGGCAGGAGCAGGGTGCAGTGGGAGGCAGGGAGGAACTAGGGGTGCAGAGGAGGGACGTAGGGGTGCAGAGGAGGCAGGAGCGGGGTGCAGTGGGAGGCAGGGAGGGACTAGGGGTGCAGAGGAGGGACTAGGGGTGCAGAGGAGGCAGGAGCAGGGTGCAGTGGGAGGCAGGGAGGGACTAGGGGTGCAGAGGAGGGACTAGGGGTGCAGAGGAGGCAGGAGCGGGGTGCAGTGGGAGGCAGGGAGGGACTAGGGGTGCAGAGGAGGGACTAGGGGTGCAGAGGAGGCAGGAGCGGGGTGCAGTGGGAGGCAGGGAGGGACATAGGGGTGCAGAAGAAAGCAGGAACGGGGTGCAGTGAGAGGCAGGGAGGGACTAGGGGTGCAGTGGGAGGACAAGGAGCATGGGAGCAGAGGGACGGCGGGCTGGGGGTCCATGAAGGGGACCAGGCAGCCGGGGGGAGGGGGGCAGGCACACGCCGCGAGCCGGGGAGCGGGGCTGGAGCCCGGGGTGCTTGCGGCTAGGGGGCAGGGGAAGTCCGTCCTCCGCGGACCCCCAGCTGAAGCGCCACATTCCCCCGCCGCCGGGACCCAGCCCAGCAGGCAGGGACGCGCCCCCCGGCTCAGGTGCGGTGCGGCGCGGCGCGGCGGGAGGGGGCCCGGCCCGGCAGCACTCACCAGAGGGAGTCCAGGTCCCATTCCTGGAGCAGGGCGAAGTCGAAGCTGTCCATGGTGAGGAGGAGACGCGTCAGCGCGGCTGAGCTGCACCAGCGGAGCGCGCCCGGGGCATCGCCCCCGCACCGAGCCCGCCCCTGCGCCTCCGGGGGCCGGGGCTGCCCGGGGCAACACGCAGCCAGCCAGCCGCGGGCCCCCCCTGCAGCCGCCGCCGCCGCCGCCGCCAGCCGCCCACGGGCTGCTCCGCTTCTCTGCTCGCCGCCGCCGCGCTCCCCTCGCCTCCCTCCCCTCAGCGCCGCGTGTGTGTGTGTGACTCACTCCGGCGGGCGGGCGCCCTCCCCGGGCTCGCCGCGCAGCCCCGCGCTCCGCCTGTGCCTGGCAGGTAGCGCTCGCTGCCGCCAGGGCCCGCTTGCAACCTGCGCCGCCCCCCCGCCCAGCCCCCTTTGTTTTCTGGGCACTGGCTCCGTTCCCTGCTGCCTGGGGGGACGGGGAGGAGGAGAGGACGAGGGCAGAGGGGGATTGTGTGTGTTACTTCGCCCCCCCCCTCCGTTACTTCGCCCCCCCCCCGCGTCATCTCTAGCTGCAACTTGCTTTTCCATACACTTCCCTCCCCCCCACCTCCCCCAGCCCCGAGTTCAGGTCCCCTCTGCTCCCCTCCCCCAACGCCTGCCACACCTTTACAAACCAGCCTTCTGCCTCTCTTGGGCTGCAATAGCCCTGGGAAATGATGGGCAAAATCCCAGAGCCACTGATCCTGGCAAATGGCCAGGGGAAGTATCATAGAAGTGCAGGAGTGGCAGGGACCGCAGTCGAGCATCTAGTCCTGTCCCCTGCACTCACGGCAGGCAATAGCCCTGTGCTAGGCCTCCCCCCGGGGGGGCCGGATTTCAGGCAGCCTTGTGCACTCAGGCTCCAGCTGACACTAATGCCAAGTGCAGAGTCTCAGCACCTCTGAAAATGGATTTTTTTTATGTCCATCACCTGTAGACTTGAAGAAATATATAGAATAAAAAAGTGCCACACAAATAAGTACCACCCAGATAAGATATTGGGAACATGTAGTATCCAAAATATTGAAAAATTTTCAACCAGTTTTGTTGTGCAAGGACATTGCTATTTCAACTTTGGTGCTAACGGTATCTGAGTTAAAGTCAAGGTTACCTAAGAGGAACAGGCATTTGCTTTGTCTTAGGCCTTGTCTACCTTTGTGGGTTTCAGGCATTGGTGGCCAGCCACCACTAGCACCAACCCTGAATGTAGACAAGGTAATTCAATACAAACTGCAATGTCACACTGAAACAGGTTATCCCTGCTTAAAACTGGGGTAAACTGCACCAGTGTAAGTCACTGCCTATAGAGGCTGGGCACTGATGGCTGAAAATCCCCAGCATAGACAAGTCCATAAAATCCACTGGAAACACATTTTTTTAAAAAACCAACATACTTTCCCCTGTAATGTTTGCTTCTCAGATAAACTAATAACCTTAGCCATGATTCCTTAAACTGTGGTTGTGAGAGCTGGCTGGTCACATGATACTGGGTCTTCTGCCTTCTAGTTGCTAAATCACATTAAAAGAAGCTAACACCAAACACTTTCTGAATATTATTTTTCCATCTAAGCAATTGCTACAGTTGCACCAGAGATGTTATATAACCACAGATGAGAAGGGTGGTCTGCAAGATCGTGAGTGAAAAGGGAAGTAGTCCATGAGAATCTTTCTGCTCAGATGTGGTCCACTCTGTGAAAAAGTTGGAAAACCATACAACTGTGGTTTATAAGCCTGTCACAAGAGGTTTAGAAATTATGGACCAGATTGTCAGTTCCACTTAGATTATTTTTGCATAGCCAAAGAGGTGTAAAATCAGTGGCAGCTAAAAATCCCCCATTAAGCATGGCCAGCTTTATGCCCAGGGTGCACATGCGACTGCATAGGGCACCCAAAAATTTAGGGCATCCCTGGGTCTTAGTGCCCCTCTCTCCTTTTCCTCTCCCTGTTCTGACCCTTCCTGCAGGATCCCACCACAGCTGGCTGCTGCAGCCTGGTGAGTCTTCCTACAGAGGGGATCTAGTATTTAAAAGTGAAAAAGGCTTCCAGCCTGCCAGACCTATTAGCACAACACTGAAACTCTTAAAGAGCCATTCAAGTGGTAATGAAGCCATTTAACAGGCATTTGCCAACACCCAGGTATATACTGTCAGTTTCTGAATTTACTGACAAAAACAGTTGTGCATTACTGTAATGTTTACTTGGAACATGTTAGTCTACAGGATCTTAGTTTAAAATTTGCTTTAAAAATATTTCATTAGTGTGTTGCTGAAAATTATATAAATCAAATCTCTAAAAAAACCTTGCATAGATTTTTAGATGCACAATCTGAGTATTAATCTTTAGCCTTAAATGGTTGGATCTTCAGATATATAGTTTTTTAACTAAATCCTTTAAAAGATCACCCTTATCTAATATACACATGCGAGCCCAGGCTGCCATCGGGCATTCAGGCACCAGTTTAATAATACTGCATAGGGCCCCATAAATCCTAAGGATGGCCCTGTTTATGCCAGCCCTGCATCCTCACTCTCCCATCCTAGAACAGGAACATGACATGACTCATGGGGAGGCAGAGTTGGAGCATTCCAGAATGGGAAGGCCTGGGCCATAATCTAGCCAGAACAAGTTACAGTAGGCTTGTGAGTGCTCTAATTTGTGCTTGGGGCTGACCAGCCCCTTGCTTACTCCTGAATCAAGGAAGGCAAAAAGGTGGCTTGCGGCCATCTTTGTGTCCATCCCACTAGCTGTGCTGAAGTGTGAGGTTGGTACAACTGAAGATTGAGCCTTATAAATGAAAAAGGTTAAAAATACCTACGTAATTTTTGTGACAAATATTTTACTCTAGATGACAGAATGACTGTACTGTTTTCATGCTCATCTTCCCCGTCTTTGACCACTGCCTGTGCCATCAATTCCTGCTGCTGTTCTTGATTTAACCTAGATTTTAAACCCAGAGAGGAGACTCTGGACCTGATTCTTTACTGCCTGCCACCATGTGCAGTCATTTACACCTGTGCAAAGAGGGTTTGAAATGCTACCAAAATCAGACTGCAAGGCACTGGAGAATTAGGTTGCCTCTATGAGCCCCATTGGAGCTAAACCACCTTACACCTGACCCTATATGTTTCTGTGAAGTGCTATGTACATTTTGGTACTAACAAACAATAATACATATTTCAGCAAGATGCTAATGCATGAGAACCTAAAAGTGAAATTGACTAGACTGTTTCCATCACTCAGGCTGACAGGAATACAAAAAGTAAACAAACAGCATAACCAGTATAAAATGAATTAGATTTCCAAAATCCTTTTACTTTTGATAACGCAAGATGTTAGCAACATAGATAAAGAAATTTGTTTTAGCTTTTTAAAATTTATTTTAACCCATGAGTCACTCTTTAAAATTTCTTACATATCTATTATTACTC
This sequence comes from Caretta caretta, assembly GCF_965140235.1. NCBI lineage: Eukaryota > Metazoa > Chordata > Testudines > Cheloniidae > Caretta > Caretta caretta. The sequence goes on along the minus strand of NC_134206.1, from coordinate 119,239,964 downwards.
TTGTGTTCTCCACCATTATGGCCAAGATTCTCCTCCCACTTACAGCAGTATACATCAGGAGTAATTCCACTGAAGTCAGAGGAGATTTTCAAACCCCTCAGATGGCTCTGAGAAATCTCAGCTGTTGTGCTTAGGCTTTTAGAGGTGGAGAGTGATGACATCTTCCCCTTTCTGAGTCCCAGCAAAAAGAAAAGGAGTACTTGTGGCACCTTAGAAACTAACAAATTTATTTGAGCATAAGCTTTCGTAAGCTACAGCTCACTTCATCGGATGCACTCATAAGACCCTGATGTTACATTTCCAAAGAACAAAAAGGATGAGGAGCCTTGAATAAACTGGAAGGTTTTTAAACAATATTTTTTGTGTGTACAGGGCATAGGGTAAGTCCAAAGGTGTCAGTACAGTGTGTTTTAAGACTCTGGGCCTGATTCTCCACTCCATTATACCATTTTTATTACACCAGCATAAAGATGGTATAATTGAGTGGATGGAGAATAGGGTTCTTTTTCTTTTCTTTTTTTTTTTTTTTGTAGGCAGTACTCATAAAAAGTCTGGTATTGCCTTCAGTTTCCCACAAAATAAGTTTATATGAAGGACCCACTGCATGAGAACAAACAGACCTGTGTTTACTGTTCTGGTAAAGCCAGTGTATTAAGTAGTGATGCAGAAGATACGTTTTATTGAAAAGTATACCAATGAGACTGAATAATCACCAGGGTTCCTAGAAATCCATTTGCCAAGGAAAAAAGGACGGGGGAGAGAGGTGCTCCAACTGTCAGCTCTGGCCAGCTGGGCTCCAGCTCTCAGATTTCATATTAATCACAGAAAAACATGTATTTTTATTTTTTATTATGGAATACTAGGATCCCTGATGATCAAAGGACTCAACTGTATAGAATGAAGCTACATTGTCCATATTGGGGGTACTGGGAGGATCACACCTGCTGTTACAACCCTTTGCGGGTCCAGCATATGCTCAGCCAACTCTGCAAGCCATTGTGAAAAGTGCAGTCCCTGCAATGGTGGCCAGTGGTTGGATGGGATGTACACTTCCCCCAGAACAGATGCATGGGGGCCAGCCTCAATCTATTCCAAAGAATGAAAGAGAAAAACACTCTAGTTATGGTCTTGATTCCGAAACTGTTACTCACATTGGGTAACGCTTATGCACACAGCTTGTTCCAACTGAGTTCAGTGGTCTACATAAGTGAGTAATTCAGAATAGCAGCCGTGTTAGTCTGTATTCGCAAAAAGAAAAGGAGAATTTGTGGCACCCTAGAGACTAACCAATTTATTTGAGCATAAGCTTTCGTGAGCTACAGATTTCAGAGGACACCATCATAGGGCCTAATCACATCAGCCACACTTGAGCTGTAGCTCACGAAAGCTCATGCTCAAATAAATTGGTTAGTCTCTAAGGTGCCACAAGTACTCCTTTTATTTTTGCGAATACAGACTAACACGGCTGTTCCTCTGAAACCTATCAGAGGCTCGTTCACCTGCACATCTACCAATGTGATATATGCCATCATGTGCCAGCAATGCCCCTCTGCCATGTACATTGGTCAAACAGGACAGTCTCTACATAAAAGAATAAATGGACACAAATCAGATGTCAAGAATTATAACATTCATAAACCAGTCAGAGAACACTTCAATCTCTCTGGTCACTCAATTACCGACCTAAAGGTCGCAATATTACAAAAAAAAGACTTCAAAAACAGATTCCAAAGAGAGACTGCTGAATTGGAATTAATTTGCAAACTGAATACAATTAACTTAGGCTTGAATAGAGACTGGGAGTGAATGGGTCATTACACAAAGTAAAACTATTTCCCCATGTTTATTCCCCCCCACCCCCCCCCACCCCCCGCTCCTCAGACGTTCCTGTTAACTGCTGGCAATGGCCCACCTTGATTATCACTACTAAAGGTTTTCTTTCCCCCCCCCCCGTCCCCGCTGGTAATAACTCATCTTAAGTGATCACTCTCCTTACAATGTGTATGATAACACCCATTTTTTCATGTTCTGTGTGTATATAAATCTCCTCACTGTATTTTCCACTGAATGCATCTGATGAAGTGAGCTGTAGCTCACGAAAGCTTATGCTCAAATAAATTGGTTAGTCTCTAAGGTGCCACTAGTACTCCTTTTCTTTTTATAAGTGAGTAAGTGTTTCCGTTAGGGCTAGCAAGCAATTAAAAAAATTAATCGCATTGTAGAACACCATTTAAATATTTTTGGATGTTTTCTACTTTTTCAAATATATTGATTTTAATTACAACACAGAATACAAAGTGTACAATGCTCACTTTATATTTATTTTTATTACAAGTATTTGCACTGTAAAAAAACAAAAGAAACAGTATTTTTCAATTCACCTGACACAAGTACTGTAGTGCAATCTCTTTATCATGAAAGTTGAATTTACAAATGTAGAATTATGTACAAAAACAACTGCATTCAAAAATAAAACAATGTAAAATTTTAGAGCCTGCAAGTCCACTCAGTCCTACTTCTTGTTCAGCCAATCGCTCAGACAAACAAGTTTGTTTACATTTGCAGGAGATAATGCTGCCCGCTTCTTGTTTACAATGTCACCTGAAAGTGAGAACAGGCATTCTCATGGCACTGTTGTAGCCAGTGTCACAAGATATTTACGTGCCAGATGCACTAAAGATTCATATGTCCCTTCACGCTTCGACCACCATTCCAGAGGATGTGTCCATGCTGATGACGGGTTCTGCTCGATAACAATCCAAAGTAGTGTGGCCCAAAGTATGTTCATTTTCATTATCTGAGTCTGTAGTTTCCCTGTCGGAGTGTTACTCTTGTAAAACTTCTTAAAGCATGCTCCACACCTTGTCCCTCTCAGATTTTGGAAGGCACTTCAGATTCTTAAACCTTGGGTCAAGTGCTGTAGCTATCCTTAGAAGTCTCACATTGGTACCTTCTTTGCGTTTTGTCAAATCTGCAGTGAAAGTGTTCTTAAAATGAACAACATGTGTTGGGTCATCATCCGAGAATGTTATAACATGAAATATATGGCAGAATGCGGGTAAAACAGAGCAGGGGACATACAATTCTCCCCCAAGGAGTTCAGTCACAAATTTAGTTAATGCATTATTTTTTTAATGAGCGTCATCAGCATGGAAGCATGTCCTCTGGAACGGTGGCCAAAGTATGAAGGGGCATACAAATGTTTAGCATAACTGGCATGTAAATACCTTGCAATGCCGGCTACAAAAGTGCCATGCAAATGCCTGTTCTCACTTTCTGGTGACACTATAAATAAGAAGAGGGAAGCATTATCTCCTGTAAATGTAAACAAACTTGTTTGTCTGAGCAATTGGCTGAACAAGAAGTAGGACTGAATGGACTTGTAGGCTCTGAAGTTTTACATTGTTTTGTTTTTGACTACAGTTATGTAACAAAAAAATCTACAATTGTAAGTTTCACTTTCACAACAAAGAGATTTCACTACAGTACTTGTATGAGGTGAATTGAAAAATACTATTTAGTTTATCATTTTTACAGTACAAATCTTTGTAATAAAAAATAATATACAGTTTGATTTCAATTACAACACAGAATACAATCTATATGAAAATGTAGAAAAACATCCAAAATATTTAATACATTTCAAACGGTATTCTATTGTTTAACAGAACTATTAAAACTGTGATTAATCACGATTAATATTTTAATCACACTTAATTTTTTTGAGTTAATCACGTGAGTTAACTGCGATTAATCGACAGCCCGAGTTCCTGTGTTTTAAAAGCTGTGGCAGCAAGTGTCAGAGCTCAGGTCTACAGACTTGGGCTCATGGTACAGCACTAAAAACAGCAATGTAGACATTGCAGTTTGGGCTGGGGCTCTAAAACCCACCCTGCTCCCCGGGATTTACAGTCCAACCTCCAGCCTGAGCCCCAACATTACACTGCTTTTCTTAGCATAGTAACAAGCCCAAATCTGTAGATCCAGGTTCTGCGACTTACTGCCACAGGTTTTAAAACATAGCGTAAACAAACTCTAAATTGTATTTCACTTCTAAAAGGGACTCTGAAGTACCAATCTGAATATATAATAGGTGGATTTGCATTTGAATTTAAATATAGTTTCACTTTAATTTGGCACATGCGAGTTTGAGCTTAAAGTCGTTTTAGATGTAGATGGTGAACCAGAAGGGACCATTAGATCGAGTCTGACCTCCTGTATACCACAGGCTACTAAATTTCACCCAGTTACCCCCGTGTTGAGCCCAGTAACTTGTGTTGGACTAAATTTTTAGACTGTTTTGTTTGGAATGCTTGCATTGTCTGTAATTTAGTGCTCTTAACATAGTAGAAATGCATAATAAATAAATAATAATAAATATCTTCACTTACCAACCCATCTTTCATGCCAGATATATTATTTTAACCTTATAGTATTCCTTTAAATAACTGCCATGTTCCAACACAATGGCAGCTGTTATTCCAGCGGCCAGTGAAATTATCACTGTGTATAATTTCTATATTTCTTTAAATTTATGAGATTTGGAATCCTTTAGGATGAAAGCTGCTGCAAGCAGGTCTAGCAAACAGTATATAGAACCTTAACTCTGCCTCCTTGTGTATATGCATTCTTATACAGCCTTGTTATTGGATTACAGTATTCCTTTTTTTTTTCCTACATGGGATTCGTCTCATTCGCTGCAAAAGATCTTTGTGTTGTGCATGAGTTCTCTCATGCAAATACTAATACAGCCTAATCCTGTATTGTAGCTTGTGAAATTTGACAGGATCACAGCACAAGATGGTATAGCTGCAGATGCTACTAAAGTTAACACAGCATATTTCATTTCACTCCCCACCTTTCCATATAATACCTATAAGCGGAAAGTGGTTAAAAACTAACTTTTTGCACAAACAAATTATACAGATTTAATTTTCATTAGTTAATTGTGGTAATAACTTCAAATTGTTAGTTAACAATTACTAACGTAGAGGAACAGCGTTGATTTTGTGGATACTGAACATTTTTTATTTTAATATATGTTGCAAGCCTGGAGATATAAGTCAAGACTCAATCTACTCGTCACATAGTGCTTCTGATTCACACGTAGTATTCCCACTGAGGTAAGTGGACATTGTGTGCATGAATGAAGGACAGCGTACAGCTCTAAGTACTGATGACAATATGTATCATGTCTTGTCAACTGTAGAACAAACTGAGCTGTTCTAAATCTGAGCCGTGGCAGAAGGAATGGACGCCAATTAGAGACAAATATAAAACTTTTCTCTGTGATTTTTTCTTCAATTTAAAAATTTTCAAACAAAAGATTATGAACAAAATGGAAATGTGTAGTCTGGGACCCAAAAGATCACTTCCAGAGAACATTTTTGCAAGAGAAGCTAAACAGAAGTGCTTTTAATAGTTGTTTGAGAATTGGGGTAGGGAAAGATAAAATTTTTAATCTGGAAACAAAAGAATTGAACAGTTACAATTGACCATTCCATGTGGTTTGAGCTGAACAACAAGCCATTGCTGGATTATAGAATTCCAAGCAACAGGGAAGAGTACAGCTTCGGATGAATTTATGTGAATGTTGTTTGGAAAGGTAGGTGCTCTCATATATAGATAACTTGGTGAAGAGTTTTAAGCAAACCTATGGGATGGTTGGTCTAGGGTTCAGACACAGACAGTCTACTCGAGAGATAGAGGAATGAGGAACAAAAGGTAGTGCACAATCAAATCATTCTGTCACTGACACTGACTGCCTCATGCCTGTGAGAGGACACAAATTTCACCTGATAATTACATAAACACCTTCTGCATTAGGAAAATGGATAGTTGCTGACACTGATTGTCAGTAATGGGTCATCCCTTGTGTTGAATCAACCACATTTTCTGAAAAGGTGCCAAAGACAGTTTTGTCCCTCTGTACTAATAGATAGGCAATTTTCAACACCAGTCAAAGGAGGGCCAGGAGATGACCTATTGCTCACAGCCACTGTCAGCAGTGCATCATTTTTCTAGTGTAGATGGACACTACAAGAGGTGTTTAAGTTATCTGTGATCTTTTCCTACAAAAATATTTTCAAATACCTGAACAATGCCAGATTTAGTAAGGTGGTTGCTATATATTCTTTTAGCTCATGCTTTCTGGGCTATATGTCTTCTGCTTGGTAAATAGCCTTAGTAAATGCTATAATTATAATTCTCTTTGACTACATCATTTTTAAGGTTGTATCCACTGAGAGCATCTCTTGGAGTAATGGATCCCTAAAGAAAATAGGTGTGTTAAAGAGATAGCTGTCTGATCATATTAGCTGAGTAGACAGAAGAGTACTGGAAACAAGACCCTGGTGCAAAGTGAAATCTTTGTCTCATTCCAAGACAAGCCAGGGAGAGACTGTAGACCACAGCTCAAATGTAGATTCCCACTGGGCTTAAGGCTGCACTATCTGGGCAAGCACTGGCAGGAGCAAATGCTGAAACATCTAGGGAAAATTTTTATGATGCATTTTTGGATAACAACTACAAACCCATCCACAAGTAGAGTCAGGTGGTCCTTGCTGAAGTATGAACAACATTCTGTAATCTTTCTGGGACTCTAAGCTTGACTGTGGGCAATCTGTCATCACCAGGACCTCAGGATCTACTGTAAGGCATGCCATGATGATAGCGATACCACCCTTTATGTCCCTGGGATAGTACATTCTAAGTGAGAAAAGGGCCATCATTCCAGTCCATTCCCACAGATAGTCAGCCCATACCCTACAAATGTTACTGTCATAATGCATGGAATCACAGTCCATCTTATATACATATAATTACAGCTACTCTTCTCCATGCTTTAAATGTTTATGTGATGTGTACTATCCACTTCTAGCTCCCTCATTTTCCCGATCATTTGTCAATGACATCTGACACCCGCTTGGGATGTGAAAGGTGATGATTCATCTTGAATTTTTGGGAAGTTTTCTTCAGAACTACTGTCAAGGGAGAGACCTGACAGTATGAAATAAGGTAAAGAAGGGTGTGACAATATCTACATAACAACGGCCATATTGAGTCTGACCAATGGTCCATCTATAACTGCATCCTGTCTTCCAACAGTGGCCAGTGCCAGCAGCTTTAGAGGGAATGACCAGAACAGGCAATCATTGGGTCATCCCTTGTGTTGAATCAAACACATTTTCTGAAAAGCCATACACCCAGCTTCTGGCAATCAGAGATTGAGGGACACCAGGAGCATACCGTTGCATCCCTGACTATCCTGGCTAATAGCTGTTGCGAATTATACCTGATAGGTCACGCGCAGTTCGAGTCTAGGCTGAGGCACATGAACAAAGTCCATAACTGCAGAGTTCCCAAAGATATTAAGCTTATTACGCTCAAGTGTGGTGCCTCCCTGCTAGTCAGAAGGGGACCCCAAATGCAGGTTATGCAAAGATTATATACCTTTTAGCAAAGCATGTTGCCCTCGTGCATTGGAAACCTTATCCAATAGACAAACCCTTTCCTTATCTACCACCTATCCCTGCTAGGTACATTCCCCGTGCTAAACTATTACTTCAACCACACAACATGGTCCTAAAGCAATACATCAGTAACCTTTCTTATCAGGATTGGAGGCCCACATCACAAGGCCAGGAGGCAGGGAGTTAGGAACAGACAAAGAACAGAAACCAGGAGTCGAGACAGGCTGGAAACAAGGGGGAGCGTTTTCACAGAAATGCAGTATCTAAGGAACACTCCTCCTGGTGCATGATGTGCTTGCTTTTAGACAATAGTGGGCCCCAAACCAAAATGGGGTCACATATACTAACTTTTCCTTAACATAGCTATTGATAGACCTATCCTCCATAAATTTATTAAGTTCTTTTCTGAATTCTGTTATAGTTTTGGCCTTCACAATATTCCCTGGCAAGAGTACCACAGGTTGACTATGTGTTCTGTGAAGAAATACTTTCTTTTGTTTGTTTTAAGCCTGCTGTCTATTAATTTCATTGACTGACCCCTGGTTCATGTGTTATGTGAAGGAATAAATAACACTTCCTTATTCACTTTCTCCACACCAGTCACGATTTTATAGACCTCTATCATATCCTCTCTTAGACTTCTCTTTTCCAAGCTGAAAAGTCTCAGTCTTCTTAGTCTCTCCTCACATGGAAGCCTTTCCATATCCTTAACCATTTTTGTTGCCCTTCCCTGTACCTTTTCCAACTGTAATATATTTTTTAGATGGGATGACCAGAACTGCACCCAGTATTCAAGGTGTGGGCATACCATGGAATTATATTGTGACATTATTGTACTTTCTGTCTTATCTCTCCCTTTCCTAACATTCTGTTAGCTTTTTGGCTGCCGTTGCACATTGAGCAGATGTTTTCAGAGCATGATCCACAAGTGACTCCAAGCCCTGGTCTACACGAGGACTTTAGGTCGAATTTAGCAGCGTTAAATCAATGTAAACCTGCACCCGTCCACACGATGAAGCCCTTTTTTTCGACTTAAAGGGCTCTTAAAATTGATTTCCTTACTCCACCCCTGACAAGTGGATTAGCGCTTATATCGGCCTTGCCGGGTCGAATTTGGGGTACTGTGGACACAATTCGACAGTATTGGCCTCCGGGAGCTATCCCAGAGTGCTCCACTGTGACCGCTCTGGACAGCACTCTCAACTCAGATGCACTGGCCAGGTAGACAGGAAAAGAACCGCGAACTTTTGAATCTCATTTCCTGTTTGGCCACAGTGGCAAGCTGCAGGTGACCATACAGAGCTCATCAGCAGAGGTGACCATGCAGAGCTCATCAGCAGAGGTGACCATGATGGAGTCCCAGAATCGCAAAAGAGCTCCAGCATGTACTGAAAGGGAGGTACGGGATCTGATCGCTGTATGGGGAGAGGAATCCGTGCTATCAGAACTCCGTTCCAGTTTTCAAAATGCCAAAACCTTTGTCAAAATCTCCCAGGGCATGAAGGACAGAGGCCATAACAGGGACCCGAAGCAGTGCCGCGTGAAACTGAAGGAGCTGAGGCAAGCCTACCAGAAAACCAGAGAGGCAAACGGCCGCTCCGGGTCAGAGCCCCAAACATGCCACTTCTATGATAGCTGCATGCCATTTTAGGGGGTTCAGCCACCACTACCCCAGCCGTGTTGTTTGACTCCTTCAATGGAGATGGAGGCAACACGGAAGCAGGTTTTGGGGAGGAAGAAGATGATGATGATGATGATGAGGTTGTAGATAGCTCACAGCAAGCAAGCGGAGAAACCGGTCTTCCCGACAGCCAGGAACTGTTTCTCACCCTGGACCTGGAGCCAGTACCCCCCGAACCCACCCAAGGCTGCCTCCTGGACCCGGCAGGCGGAGATGGGACCTCCGGTGAGTGTACCTTTTAAAATACTATACATGGTTTAAAAGCAAGCATGTGAAAGGATTAATTTGCCCTGGCATTTGCGGCTCTCCTAGATGTACTCCCAAAGCCTTTGCAAAAGGTTTCTGGGGAGGGCAGCCTTATTGCGTCCTCCATGGTAGGACACTTTACCACTCCAGGCCAGTAACACGTACTCGGGAATCATTGTACAACAAAGCATTGCAACCCCCCCTGCTCCCCGTCCCCTGACTGCCCCCCCCCAGAACCTCCACCCCATCCAGCCACTCCATGGTCCCTGTCCCCTGATTGCCCCATGGGATCCCCTGCCCCTTACCCAACCCCCCCTCCACTCCCTGCCCCTTTACCATGCTGCTCAGAGCAGCAGGAGCTTGCAGTCCCACCGGAGCCAGCCACACCGCTCGCGCTGCCCAGGAGGAGCGGCGGCCCAGAGCGCCGGTGGCATGGCACGGCAGCAGCGCTGTGGGGAAGGGGCCAGTGGCTAGCCTCCACGGCCGGGAGCTCAGGGGCCGGGCAGGACAGTCGGCTGTAATTTGCCCACCTCTGGCCTAGTAGGTATAAACAGTGTTCTCTAGTCACTTACCAGTGGTAGCATTTTACTTCCTCTTCACACAGGCATAAATGACTACCATAAGCGCAAAGCAGTGAACAATCAGGCCCACAGAATGCAAAAAGAAAGCCTTTAAAAGATCTTCCTATGTGTATATCCTGGAAGGGTAGTTGGATGGGAACTCAACCAATCTGGCAATTTTACTGATGCTGGGTCTCTACCCTTTGAAATGCAGTAGTCCCAGGAAGTTCTCTGGTGGAATCATCCTTGGCTCACCAACCATTGAAATCATATTGTAAGGTATCTATGAACTTGTTGCTGGCCCCAGAAACATTTAGTAGTCCCAAAATAACTACCTTCATTGAAGCACCTTTGCAAAAGCTGATCAACCACTCTTAACTCAGCCCACTATGAATTAATCATTTGCAGTTTGCAACCACATAAACTGGCTGTGCTGAAACAATATGCTCTGAGCCAAACAAAACTATGCTCCATCTCATTTCAAGAGAATGAAAGGATAAGTGACCATATTAACCAAAAAAATCATTGTTGTAGTGTAGAGGAGTTAGGAATCCCCTCATGACCATTACTCACAATACACATTCTATCCATATCAGAAACAGAATACTCTAAAGAATGTTATCTGATATTCACATTTCTGTAAGTGACATACACAGGCAACCAGTCTTTGATGGCGGGCACGTACGTCACTGGAAATATTAGGTTCCTCCTGCATGACCTTAAAAGCAGTCTGGAAATTCCCCTCAAGAGGGTTGCATTTTCATCACATAGCAACATGTCCATTTTATGCCTACTATAATGATAGCAACAGATTCTCCTAGGGGCTTACACTGCTTCTCATAATGTAGTGTCTGAGCAACTTCCTCATAAAAATCAATAGCTTAAAAGATATTACCTCACCCACCTTGTCTCTGCTTCACATATGCATTTTGGTTTGGGGGTTTGTTTTAAGGTTGATTTGATTCTGGGTAATTTTCTTTTAGTTGAGTATTTTCTGGACAGAAGGGGGAGTCAAGCAGAAGGATGGCAAATGAAAGTCAGCCATGGTCTATGCTAAAGAGTTAGGTTGATGCAAGGCAGCTTAGGTCAACCTAACTATGTAAGTGTCTTTGCTAAAATTTCACTCCCACTGATGTAACTTGCCCGCTACGCTGACTTAATTCCACCTCCACGAGAGGCGCAAAGTCAATGTCCATGTAGTTAGGTTGATGCAGTGTCAGTGTAAACACTGTGTTGCTTACATCAACTGTTGCTGGCTTTCAGAAGCTGTCCCACAATGCCCCACACTGACAGTTTAATCGGTGCTAGTGCTCCTGGTGAGAATGCGCATCACTGACAAAAGGAGCAAAGTGTAAACACACACAAGTGATGCAATTACGGCTGCAGCAGTTTGCGGACATCGGTTTGATGGACTTAATTTTGTGGTGAAGACATGCCCTCCGCGTTGACAATGCAAAGTAGTGCACATCAGAGGGAATAGTGTAAACTACTCAGACATCTTACAGGGTTCTAAATTAACTGTATCTAGTCAGAAAAAATTATAGGTATCATTGCGGACTACTCAGCAAAGACTTCTGCTCAATGTGCAGCATTAGCAAAAAATTTTTAAAAATAGCATGCATAAAGATGGAGAATTATACTGAAAGTATAATGCTATTATATGAATGACCTCATCTGGAAAACTTCATTTTTTATAACTCCTTCTCAAAAGGACGGAGGAGTATGTGAGATGGTCAATATGAAGGATTAGGGGTTGGGAAAACTCGCATATGACGTGAGACTGAAGAAATTGGGCCTGTTTACCTTCGACAGGAGATCAAATAAGGAATGGTAGAGAGAAGATGACTGGGAACTTCTATTCACTTTTTTCATAATATAAGAGCGAGGGAGATATTCAGTGTAATTGAATGGACAGAAATTTAACACACATAAAAGAAAACCCTTTTTTCACAAAATACATAATTATCCCATGGTACTCACTGCAACAAAATTTCATCGCAAGTAAAAAAATTTGCAGTATTCAACAAAGGATTAGATATTTATATGGATAACAAGAATATTCAGTTGGAATAAATAATTAAAAAAAAAAGAGAGAGAGTTTTGGAAAGGACCCTTTACCAGGCCTAATGCTTCAGGGTTTAAGCCAACCTTTTACTATTGGAGACTATGGAAATAAATTTTCAAAATTGACTGCTTCAAGGGTTTCTTGTAGCTTCCTCTGTAACAGCTGGCACTGGCCACAGTTAGAGATAGGATTCTGGATTAGACGGACCACTGGTCTGAGCCAGTACAGCAATTCTTATGTTCTATATTGGTATCTTACTGCATGATAGTGGTCTATTTGGACCATAAAAATGTAGAAGCAATACTAGCATGTGAGCCAATAACCCAGGACCTATTCTGTGATGTCATTAATAGAGATATGAAAATAACTCCTTATGAAGCCTCAAACAACAAGAGTCTTGCTTCGAAATTGATGGTTCAAATCCAGCTCAGAACAAGACATTACTGTCAAATGGCCCATCAGTGAGCTATGTTAAAATGAGCTGGAGATCATAGCTAAATGCCTAGAGAACAGGTCTTCACAATACAATTTCTAACAACTGGTTCTCTTGCTGGTTGTTTTAGCATGAACGCCAAGTACTGAATGGATGTGGGAGTTATATTACCCTCAGACCAGATACTGCGCAGTTCCCAGTGCTGAGAGTGCAATAACCTTTAATAAGCACAACATTATAACTTCCTCAGCCTTTGGATTTGGCCCACAATGTCAGCTTTAACTTGGAATTTTCTAAATTTTATAAATCCAATATTGTTTACTCCTTGTGTCTGTTTATTCCTCACTTTATTTACCCTTTTAAAGAGAACTTCCACTTGGTTAGGACTTGAACAAGTATAAGATCAACAGGACAAATTTTCCTTTATACTGTAATAACTCTATATTGTTGCCTAGAGGGTGACAGAAAGTAATATAAGATTCATAAAAATATAACTGTCTGAACCAAGTAGACAGAATTATGGTAAGCATTAACAAAACTGTATTTCCCTATACTATAGGGTGAAATCAGAATCTCTTAATGTTTTCTTTCCTGGGTCACATAATTCTGCAAAAGCACACCAAGAGAGAAAAGGGATGCTCCTATTTGCTAGATATTTACTGTCTCAAGCTTTTGAGTAGGTTGAATTGTAATTACTTTATTCCATTATCTCTCAGTTTGCATTTTACCCATACATCATCTCCTAAATACCATTTGGTTTAAGACTTTTAAAAGCCATAAACAACTTGAATATTTATAGTCATTTAAGCTGTAATTCAGGGTATTTCTAGTAGTCTTCCTCTAGTTCATCCATTAAATCAGTACATCCTTAGAAAAACAAGACATTCCTTATCATGCACAATAATTCCCATTCTTTACCTGAAAAGTATTTTTTCTTTAAAAGCACCTGTGGATACATTTTAGCCTTTTTGGAGATGGCATAATGGCTCATGTACCGTGTTGTAATCTGATTCTAGAATGCTTTTGTTTTTTAAGCCTGGATAGGGGAGAATTTAGAAGTGCTAACTTTGTTTCGGAGAAGTGTGGGAAATAGTTCAGAGTTCTCACTGTCCTAAATAAGAAGCAGAGTCATAAATATCTTGAAACAGTTCAACAGAAGTGTAGTTGATCATCCTTGCTGTCCACAGTGACTGGCTGTCAATACAGGAAAAATACCCATTATGGGAATGAGCCAGGAGGAAGGCTGCAGGGGTAAGAATAAGAAGCCTCAACAAACTCCGTAACACTGTGTCCCAAAAATGTAGGGTACCATTTTTGGTCTGAAGCCCAGAAAAGCCATATATTTTTATGTAGCAGCTACATTTAAGTGTATTAGCATTGCTTCTGAATTGCATTCTACAGAAAAGCTAGCCACGTGCAGCAGTTGTTTCCAGGCAAGAGGAATCTAAATAATAGCTATAACAGGGTATATCTCATAGGCAAAGTTAGAAGGGTAGTTTTTTGTTAACAGTTATCAAGGGAAGAAAACCTTGTACAGGAAAGACTGTGGAGGAATAAAGGAAGAGATAATGTGTTATAATATTTTGGTTGAACAGCATTTCAATGGTTAGTTTTAACAATCTTTAAACAAGATGTCTAAAACCAATGGAAACTAGATACACTTCTGCTAAACAGGCAGCATGAATTTGAAAAATGTGCTTTTGGGGAAGGGGGTTAGCCACAGACTTGAGAATGGATATTTTCTTATTTCTGGATGTATGGTAATTTAATATTTCTATATTTACTTTAATTCTTAAAAAGCCAAGAGGTGGAGATATGTTGACAGACTGGAAAGGGGAGGTATTATTAATTAAAGCTAATTTAAGTCTAAGATTAAAATTGTGTTCTTGCATATAAATTTGTTTCAATGAGCTGTACCCACTGTAATGTTAAGTGACTGCACAAATAAGGAAATGTAACAGACATACTGGTTGAGGACTAGATGGTCCCATTGTTTTATACACCTCTGGACAGCTCAGATTCAATTTCTCTTATGCTTCCTGTGTAGGGATTTTGGTTTTTCTCATCTTAGGTGATAAGCTCCCCCACATCCCCTGCACACCTCCCTCCCCCACACCCTCTGCCCTCCTCCCTCCCCCACCTCCTGGCCTGATCCAAAGCCCACTAAAAAAAAATCAAATCAATGGAAAGATTCCCACCAGTGTAAAATGGTGTATGAGAGATCAGAATCAGGGCCTCAATATGTGGAGTAAAGACCAGTTTTCTTACTAAGGCCTTGAAAGTGCATTGTGCTATTTCAGAGCAATCTCCTATATAGGGTGACCAGATGTCCTGATTTTATAGGGACAGTCTCAATTTTTGGGTCTTTTTCTTATATAGGATCATATTATCCCCCCACCCCATCCCGATTTTTCACATTTGCTGTCTGGTCACCCTACTCCTATATTAATAAAGTGGGGAGGAATTGGAGAAGGGAAACCAAGTTAGGAACATATGATTTGCCACACTGGATCAGATCTCTTGTCTAGCAACAAAGAGATCTTGTTTCCACAAGTAATAAAAAATGATCCTTAAGAGAAGAGCCAAAAACAAACCCCAAAACCGAACCATGATGAAGTCAAATCATGGTGGCAAAATTCTTACTGGTTTCTCCAGGATTTCTCTCATACTGCATCTCCTCAATTGTGCAGTGCTGTTGCAGAGGTGAGGCAGCAGAAGAGATAGTTGGAAAGGGATTCCTTCCTGACTCCTCCAGCATGAGATAATTAAATGTAGAACCAGTAACAGTTACATTTTTCCACTGTGAAAAAACTGTTTGTCTTTTTCCTCTAGTTATTCATTGCTCCCTAGTTAACTGGCCAGCCCTTAGAATTATGCTGCAAAGTATTTTATTGGTTCTCTGACTGTCATCCCATTTAACACATTCTGGGGTTTGCTAGCTGATGATAGCTTAAGCAGAATTTAATTGCTAACATATTGTCAGTTGAATTAAGGGCCATATGATACCAATTTAAACCTTGCTAATTTTTGCATACAGGTCAATCTGTCATAAGATTGCAGCAGAAAAATAGTCATAAATCAAATTGTCAGGTTTATTAGTAATTGCAGAAGTTTTGTTGTCTTGAATTCACTATATTCTCTCTTTAGTACCTATTGCAAGGTATTGTTTTGCTATATATTAATTTGGTATGTGTGTGATTTTCTCTCATACATGTACAATGACATACATCACTCCCCCCAATATTTATACACACACACACACATTATAGGAATGCAGAGCTATTACACATATTCTAAAATGACTTGTGCAACTCCAATGACTAGCCTATTTTATTTGTCATTACACGTTTCCTGAGATACCAAAACTATTTTTTCCACTTTAAAATGCCACCAGTGAGAAGCTGCAACATTTATATATCTTTCTCGTTACACTTTTTGAAATCCTGTAGTTGAACATTTTCTGAACTAGTGACTAGGGTGCTTCTATTTTTACATATTGCTTTGCAAAGAGTCGACCTGTTTTTACGCACTAAAACATGCAACATTAGCCTTATACAGATGACAAGGGGCCACTCAGCACAGGCTGCCAAAAACCCATGCCCATCTCAGGAGTACAGGGAAGGTACTCTTTTCCCATCTTGGATCTTTCTAAAACCTGCAGAGAGGCCACTCCACGGGAGAGATGCTGCAGATGAGTGTTAGGAACAGGCCCTATCAATCAGCTGGCATGATCTATATATTTGTGTGTGTACACACCCTAACCCAGCAATGAACCTTACAAAGTACACACACAAAAATTATTTATGCTCCTGGCAGGAATAATCTGCACTCGAAGGCTGTGCCTGGGTTTCTTATGGCCAGACTACAGGCACACGTTAATGCTGCTTTTGTAGCACATATATGTGCCGTTTCAAGGACAATTGCACATTAATACAGAATTGCCCCCACCTTTAAATGACACAGGCTTGTGTTTGCAGTTTGCCTATGACTACTAAATGAAAGCGGTAATCTAAGGAAGATTTTCAGCAGATTCTCATTTTCTGTTTGTGCATAATGGAATTCATTTTTGGCAATGGTCAAGGATATACAAACTGAAAAATGAGAAGAAGGCTGAAGAAATGGCTATGCAGTGGACATTATTATGGAAGAGATGAGCAATCAAAAAGAAAGAACCCATGAATATTGTATAATACCTTATAAATTGCTCTTACCCTTAGTGACAGTAACTAATAGAACATTCATGATAAAAATTGCAGGATGATTTGCACCACTATTCATGAACATGATAAAAGATACTGTGTTTGTTAATGTTCATATACAGTAACAAATATAGTACACACAGACATGGCACATAATTAAAGCCAGGCTTGCTGGTATGCTAGTACCATTTGCCAAAGAATACGTTGCGTACAAGTGGATTTGCATACAAATGAGAAACTGACAGAATAATAATGGTACTTTGATAAGACCACTTACCCATGTGGTTAAGTCACTTCAATAGCAAAGAAACATTAGGATTAAATGAGTTTAAAAGGTGATCACTACCAAAAAAAAAAAATTATAATAATAAAAAAAAATTTAAGCAAGAGGTAGAAACATACATACAGCAATTCAAAAATATTAAGCATTTCAAAATAAAAAAGATACCACTGTTAAGTCCATCTTTTAAAGATGAGTGATTGTAATTTTAAGTTTGAAATTACACTTTTTAAATTGAAACAGAAATTGATTTACTGTTGAATACTGTCATCAAGCCACACCAGAGCACGTGCGTGAATCATGTGTGGCATTATGTATGGCTTTAAAGAATTAGGCTCTAGAGAATAAAGCATTTAAGCACGTGCTTAACTTGAAGTTCATATTTAAGTCCCACTGATGTCAATGGAAGTTAAATTGACTGCCAGTGTCACAGTATCACCATTTTAAAACCCGGAAAGCCATCCAGTTAAGTGTTTTGAAGAAACGGGGCCTTAAAACTTTTAGTTCACACATTAGCTGGGAGACCTCTGAATTTAAGGCTTAAATCGAGCTCCTATTGAAATTCAATGAAAGAGTTTTTTCCCCACTAACTTCAATGAAAGCTGGATTAGGTTCTTTGTGAACAATCTAAACCCAGATGTACCGATCTCCTTTGCTGACAGGAAAGCTTCCTGAAGACCATCTTATCACAACCTCAAGGTTTGTACATCATGTATATATTAGAAGTAAGCAGACTCAAGGTCAATGTGAAATGTTATGGTTGCAAATCACTGAAGTGGAAATTCACTGAAGTGAAAATGAACAAGTTTTAAAGTAAGCCAGTTTTCTAAAAAGGACTCAAAAATTAAAGTTAAAAAAAATCACACAGTGGCAGTACAGCTGTTTACTTTATTATAGAAAGGTTTAAGAGTAGCAGCTGTGTTAGTCTGTAAAAAGAAAAGGAGGACTTGTGGCACCTTAGAGACTAACAAATTTACTGTAGCTCACAAAAGCTTATGCGTAAATAAATGTGTTAGTCTCTAAGGTGCCACAAGTTCTCCTTTCCTATTATAGAAAAAAATCCCTAAAATTTATTGACCTTTAACACTTTTTCTTTGGTATGGATATAACATTTACAAGTTGATAGACCGATTTGAAATCCATTTGAGGACTTCAGGAGATGCAGAGTGCTTTGCTATACTTCCTGGAAATAAAGATGAGACACTTTTTCCACAATGCATTTGATGGTCTGGAGGTCTCCACATTCACACTGTGGCAAATCCTTCATTCTCCATTTGTTTGTGTGTGCTTGCTCCATGTAACAGCCTAATACAGTTGATGGCTGTCCACTGTCTTTGGCAGAGCAAGAAACCAGGCAGTTTGACAGTGGGATCATTTATGAGGTGCTTGTTTACACCAGAGCACCCATTGCATCCATCAGGTATCTTCTGGGTTGAAGCTGGATTATAGAAGAGCTTCTCCAGCCAGCCAGAAAGCTTGGCAGGACTACAGGTAAGTGTGAGAACAAGGTTGTCATGAAGTGGGAGCTTTCGGTTAGTGGGAGCTTTCTTCTACTCACGCAACATAGCCCTCTCTCACCGGGTGGCTGGAGGAAGGATGTCTGTGAGGACTGGAAGCCAAGGCAGCGGAGTGGACTTCAGGGTGTTTGTTACAATTCTCACAGCATCATTTAGCTGGATATCAACTAGGTTCATGTGCAAGTTACTTCCCCAAACAGGGTTACAGTACTCAGCCATGAAATAAACTAAAAAGCCAGTGTTGCCATTCATAGCATTTGAACATTACAACCCTTGCTAGAACGTGCTTGCTTTTGGAGGATATTGATGCAATGCCTCATTTTGTGGCTCACCTGCTTCAGATGTTGATAGGTAAGGCTGCGATCGAGAGTGACTCTAGGTAGCAGGGGTTAGGATCGTGGGCAATTGCCTTGCCACAGAATTTTACAGTCAACATCATCTTAGTTTCAGGATTGCAGAGATGGCAGCTGACTACAGCACTTTTGCTGGATTGGTTTGAGCTGCACGTATCTAAAGTAGTTTTCTATCCTCTTCAGATCAGTGTTAAGGGGGATCTTCTGCTTCCTTGAATGTTGCGGTTGCGTTGTTAGTGCCAGGAGTTCATGCCACAAGTCCATTTATGCTACGTCAGGCACAAAAAGGGATGGTGCCAGTACTGAGTCCTGTGGGATGCCAATGTGCAGAGCCCATTTTTTGCTAACCTGATTTCCAAGATGGATACAGAATGTTCTTCTGAAAACATTGATCTAATGAGTGAAAATGTCTGGTCTCCTTGAAGCAGATTGGATAACTTCAGCAATAGGCCCTTCTGACAGACAGTGTCATTGGCTGACAGCAAGTTGGTGAATGCTGAAGCTCGCCTGAATACATGTGCACTTGGACACAGCAGCTTCACCCTGCCCTGAAATCTGTCTATTCCAGTCTCCAGGCTGGGGGGGAGGGAGTGGGGGGGGGGGGGTGAGGTCAGCCTCACCAGGATTGCTTGCTGCAGTAATTTGTATGTTGAACAGAGGAGAGATATGGAGGTGGTAGCTTTGGGGATCAGATGGCTTTCCACGTTTTAAAATGGTGATACTGTGACACTGGGAGACTGGGTGCCAGCTCTTGCCAAGACTGCAGGCATTAGCTAAGAACTGACAAACTCATAGCTGGAGACCAGACCAGTTCACCTGTGTTAGTTTTGCTCAAAATAATATTAGTTTTATGAGAATGTATTTAGTGTTTAGAGTGTATGAAACGCTTGTAAGTTGCTGAATGCATTAATCTCACTTGTAATGGCTGTATTCCATGCTATAATATGTAAGTTTTGCTTTATAACTTTGAAAATGTCAGTTTCAAAGTTGCTTTATAACTTGTCAGTTGCTTTATAACTTTTGAAAATGACATTCATAGGAATGTCGCAATACATGGCTCTATCGCACCCAGGGAGAAACACGTGCAGAAGGCCTTGAGCCATCGCTCTGAATGCTAGAAGAGGGAAATAAAAATAGTTGATGAAGATTTTTCATCTCTGCTCTTTGATCTCTCACAGGGACAGAGAAACCAAACTGAAGCCAGAGATCCCCAAGGGTTACCTCCTGGGTCTGCCCTGAAAGACACTTTGAATTGACAAATTGTTACAACTCTGTCACTCTTACTATTTAGACGGCAACTCATTTCTTTGTGAAGCATTTGCTTGCTTTAACCTATAAATAACTCATTTTTTCCCCTAATTAATAAACCTTTAGATAATTTATTACAAGATTGGCTATAGGCATGGTCTTTGGTGTATGATCTAGGATACGAAGTGATTTGAGATAATGGACTGGTCTCTTGGGACTGGAAGCAACTTGAATATTGTGTGATTTTGGTGTAAGTGACCATTTATCACTAAGTCCAGTTTGTCTGGATGGCAAGATAGTCCAAAAAGTCTAAGGGGACTGTCTGTGACTCTGTGGTAAGACTAACAAATGTGAACTCCTGGGTCACTGTTACTGACTTGACAAAGTCTAATTATAGATCATACCACCAGTTTGGGGTGTCAGCCCTGTTTTTGACAGTCTGCCCTGAGGTAGGCACTCATGGTTGTCAGCCACTCCAGCCAGTGTGACAGATATCTTTGATTATCTCCAAGCTGTTGGGAGTTTGCTGGTGGCAATGACTTCCATGAATAGTGCTGCCATCCAATCACATCCTCTCAGCTGAGATATTTATGGAAGTCCAGAAGAATGCTGTCAATGCCAGATGCTTTTCCTGCTTTGGTAGCAGAGACGGCAGTATTGATCACAGCTTTTGTGAAGGACTGACAGACTTGAGGGAGGAGCACACAATATGCAGGATTCCTTGAAAGCTATTTTCACCTCTGTGTGTGAAAGTCGGCTTATTGTCATCTTTGAATTTCTTAGGAGGAGGCTGGCAATACCATTAGCAGTGACTTGTGGAGAGTGTGTGTGTGTGTGTGCACGCACACCGATACAACTGCTCCACTTAGGAACTGCAGAAGGCTTTAGGGCTTGAGTGTGTGAGGTCTGTGGCGTCCACCGACTATCCATCATTGTCACCTTGTAGAGACCAATGATTCTAGAAGAGCAGTGGCTAAGTCTGGTTATCAGTAGCTTCATATTCCCTTAGGGGCATTTCATTCTCTGGGCCTCAGCATGGCATAAAGCAGTTCCTGTAAATATGGGCAATATTCTTCTTCGCAGCTTTAATAATAAGCTTTGTGAAGCAGCCAAAGTTTTCAGGCTTTGGTGGTGTGCTACTGATGGGTCTCTTCACTAGTGGCAGACAAACCCAGCCAATCCTCCTCTCTCAGGTTCCAGTGTGAAGCTGGTAATGACGGGGAGTTCGATGCTGATGTGTACTACTGCCAGCTTGTGTGGGAAGGGGTCCAGGATTCAAGAGGCCTTGAGTGGTGATCTGCTGGAGTCTGCAGACAAAAACCATATGTCAGGTGTGTATTCTTTTTTTCCAGTCAGGCTGAGCAGAAGGTACCCTTTTGTTTTCAAAAAAACAGGTACTGATCCTGTGCTAGGTTTCAGAGTAACAGCCGTGTTAGTCTGT
The DNA here is from genome assembly GCF_965140235.1 of Caretta caretta. NCBI lineage: Eukaryota > Metazoa > Chordata > Testudines > Cheloniidae > Caretta > Caretta caretta. The sequence goes on along the minus strand of NC_134206.1, from coordinate 119,218,469 downwards.
ATTCGCAAAAAGAAAAGGAGTACTTGTGGCACCTTAGTGACCAATCAGAGAGCTGTTTGCTCGCAGTGTCGTTCGTTGAATAGCCCCATGCTGTATGGGGGCTGTCAAAATCACCAAGGTACTCAGACAGCTGTTGTGATTTGTGTAGGGCTGGGAAGGGCTACTTCCATTTGGGTGGCTTATGACAATATATAACCTTGTGTTTCACTGAATTGGGTACTGATCGTGAAATCATTGTCCATTGCTGGCAGTGCTTGGGCTAATGTCTTAGTACAGTAGGTGGCCATTCCGTGTTTTGGACGTATTGGTTCATTGATCATTTTGGTTGGAGAGAATGATGTATCCCGGTATCTTGAGGTGCACTGAGTCTTCCTCTGCAATGTATGTGTCTTGCAGTGCAAGAACATTAGTGTTATTGTCCATCAGCAGCCTTGCAATGCCATCAGCCTTCAAACCAGAGAGGTCTTCCACATTAAGTTAGCACAGACAAAATCGACAGGCCTATTAAAGGACCTTTTTTGTGACTTAAAAAAAATGATTCAAGAGTTGCTTAGGAGAGGGTTTAAAAATTAATATTGGGGGGAGGGATAGCTCAGTGGTTTGAGCATTGGCCTGCTAAACCCAGGGTTGTGAGTTCAATCCTTGAGGGGGCCATTTGGGATTGGGGGCAAAAATTGGGGATTGGTCCTGCTTTGAGCAGGGGGTTGGACTAGATGACCTCCTGAGGTCCCTTCCAACCCTGGTATTCTATGATTACGTTCCCTCATTTTTATAGAAAAGACTTAATACCATGTCAATTTCCAATATTTTCCAGAACTGAATTTTAACTGTGGAAAAATCCCTTTCTTACTGGTTGAAACGATGGTAATTCTGTATTTAAAAAAACCTTTATGTTATAAGATTTTTTGCCTTAGTTACGGATGCTAGACAGTTGACAGGGTGCTAAAAATTGCACTAAGCTCCTCAGTAACATGTTCTGAGGGGTCTGAAAAAAAAATCAAATATTGAATCCAGCTGTCCGATTCTTTTATTGTACTGTATTAATATTTTCATTACAAAACAACTAAAACATATAGGGGCCGGAGATATAGTGTCTATATTATTCTGTAGACATTCTTTTAAAGAAAACTACAACTCTTATAATAATCACCACTATTGCTTTGTAATTCTTACAGTGATGGTCTAGAAAATGTACCTCCAGCCATATTTAAGACTATTAGCTCTTCTTCTCATCATGAAATAGTTAACCCAGTTGCTATAAGGCTCCATGTTATACATTCACGTTGAGAGGAGTTTGTCTGTTTAATCTACAGCAGGTATGGGAGTGCTTGTCCAGTTTTGGTGTGTGGTGATGTTATTTTGTATAACCACAACACCTCGGAGCCCTAGTCATGGGCCAGGACACCATTGTGCTAGGCACTGTACAAATATAGAACACAGAATGATCAGAAGAACCCATCAATGTGTATGCACAGTTCAAATTATTCATACCAGAGAACAATATCATTATTTTGTTGACAGTGAAATTTCATTTGTTTATATTTGTCCCCACTGTATGTAGTTGGGTGTTGTATGGTTCTACAGACCTGACTGTTAAGTGGGGCTGGCCAGAAAACAATTCTATTTCAAGAAAAAAAATTGAGATTTCAAAATTTGTTTTCATTCTGCATTGAAACAAAACCAAGACCTTTCTCTCCCACCTCACCAAACATAAAAAGATACCCAAGAACAGCCAATATCTCCCTCTGGCCCATTGCGTATTTAATTATTTGTACAACAGGAGAGACTAAGAGAGAAACTGACTCTATAACCTGGTAGTTATAGGAGACCCAGTTTCAGGTCCCTTATCCAAAATACGGAGAGCAGGGTCTTAAACTTGGATCTTACATATCACAGGTGAAAGCCCTAACCATCAGGCTATTAGCCATTGAGGAGCACACACTTTAATCTGCATCCTGGGCCTGAGAAGTCTTTCCAATTAAATTTTCATCAAGATGGATAGATCTCTGTTAAACAGTTCTTTTTTAATGGGCAAAAAGTTGCCAAATTTTCCACCAACTCTATGATCAAATGTATTCCTCAAGGTGAGACAGTGCAGGAAATTTGTTGTGCTTCCTTATCTTGTTCAGAGCAGGTAAACTTTGCAAGCTTAAAAGGAACACTGTCAACCTCAATAATTTTAAAAAATAATTTTCCGATGGGGCATCCATTAAACCGCGTGGCCGTACATTAAAAAGTATTCCTTAAAAGAAACAATATAAGGGTTCTTTTGCCCCTCCTGCTACTTTCAAAAGGACTTTTGGAAGGCCCACCAGCAACACCAAATATGCTTGGGCTCATTTCTTTCGGTTTTGACTATTGCCCGTTGCCTCTTCACTTTCAGCTTTGTAATGTCCCCTCGCAAAACCTGGGGCAGACAGTGCAAGCAAGCTCCTCCCAGAGCAGTACAGGAGCAACATAACTGACAATTAACAAAACAATGCAATTGACGCCACACCAAGTGCTGTCAAATTCACAAAGTAAACAGACTGAAAAAAAAGATTGTCTTTATTTTCTTTCCATTCTAATAATCTTAGAGGCCATTTGTAACAATAGTAGGTACAACTCTGTCAAATGGAAATGTGATTTCCAAGTTGGTGTTCCTTTAAGGTGATTGATTAGTTCAATTTTCCAGATGTCAGACAGGTGTAGTTAGGTACATGAGGAATTCAATTTCGGTAATTAAACACTCTAATGATTATTTGGCTATAACAGTCATATCCTTATTTCCAAAACCTAGTATTCATTGTTCTGGTACATTTGCCTCACTTATAACCATCAGCTAGTTTCCAGTTTTAAGGATCAGGCTAGAAGGAAATTAAGTGCTACTAGAGCCAATCTCCTGTGTATGTGTTTGTATTGCATTCATCACCACTGGTAGAAAGGGACTGTAGGAAATGAAGAGGAAATAGTTATTATGCCAACAAGGAAAGAAATGAAGAAGTGCCAATCAATTCTACATTGTGTTGTGGAAATTGGGAGAGAGCTGACAGAGGATGCTTTCTGGAATGCATTTTTTCCACTTGCATATCCCAGCTCTCCATTCTGTGTTATACCAATAAAATAAAAACCAGCAGGATCTTATTAAAGGGGAAAAGGCAAAATGCCACATTTATTGTGAATACAGAAAGAATCATAGTAAGCAGTTAGTTATAGCTATAACATTCCATTCAATCTCATATTTATTCACACATTCATTCATACACACACACACAGAGGTTCTGCAAGGTTGTTATCATAGTTACCAGCCTTAGAGTTGCTCATGCCAAGCCACTGGCCAGGTGGCCTGGACATGAGGAGGGAGCAGGGCCTTGTCAGATGCTCATCTGATGCTCCTGGAAGTTGGTTTGCAGAATCAGACCCCAAAGTTCTCACTTTCTAGAGTCCATTTTTATAGGAATTTCTTCCTATGCCAGTCTATGGGAATTGCTTCATCATGCTGTTGCTGAATCAATCAGCAGATGTCACATTCCTGACGGCTCTGTGCTGCCAGATGTTATCTTGTTCGTTGGTTCTCCCATTCTTGAGGCTGTTGGGTGGATTCCAGTCTGCCCTCTGGGGGTCCTCTGGTTATTTCCACTTGACGCCTTCTTCAGCTGATGGACACTGGATTCTTAGGCTGGCGCCTCCCTGAACATTCAGTTATTATCCACACCAAGCATCCATCCACAGACATCCTCTATCTCTATTTTAATCACAATTGTTAACAAAGCGAGATGAATACAACAAAAGGGCGGGGAGTCTCTGGTGCTGTTTCTGTTGTTACAGAATATTGCTTTGAGTCTTTCTCTGTGTGAGTAGTTGTTGTTACAAAGAATTGCTTTGAGAACAGACTCTGTCTTAGAATGTACTAACACAATTAGCAGCTTGCAAGTTTCACACACAGAGGGAGAGAAACAGTACCAAAAACCAAGAGATCTCTTAATTAGTAATACCCTGGAATTTAAACTATGGGGAATCAAACGCATTTGTGATTTTAATACAGAACTTCTTTAGTATGATCCAACATAATCCCCCTTTTGACACTAAGATTTATAATCGTCAGTGTCACTTTCTATGTAGCCTATTCAAGACAAGGTACTGTGAGGCAATTTGAGTTTGTGATTCCAATTCATGCCACATACATGATCCTAGTGAAGTATCTTTATTACAAGGTTCTGGGGCAACAGGCAAGGTGAGGCACACCCACTTTTGAGGAGTCAATTCGGTACAACCTCTAGTGTCCAATAGCTTCCCGCCCTCCCCAGCCCACTGGCTCGAGGTCCAGGGTAGCCAGAAGGATTCCATGTGTAATATGGGGAGTGGGCTAACCTTCAGTACCTTTGCCTCCAGGGACTGTTGGTGTGCAATTTTGACAATTTCTCCCATTAACAAGTTTGGTTTTACAATACCGGAAACGTATTGCATCCATTCATATTGATAAGTGTCAAACAATGATCTCTTTCTTTGTTTTAACAAATGCATCAAACCCTTAATATTTCCCAGTATGACCCAGAACATTTCATGTTCCAAAGTAGCTAGGGCAAGTATCTGCATTTCAGTGCATCCTATAGCTATGGCTGTGTAGTTTCCTATTTCTAAATTTTTTTTCTTTTGCATAAGCAATGTGGTAGTACGCCATCCCCGGTACTGACAGCCAGTTGCAACCTGACGTGGTAGTCACTGACGAGACCCAGAAAAAGATCATCCTCGTCAACATCACGGTCTCCTTCGAGAATAGGACCCCGGCCTTTCGCGAAGCCTGAGCTCGTAAGCTGGAAAAATACGCCCCCCCCGGCCGACACCCTGAGAGCGAAGGGCTACGAGGTGCAGATGGACGCCCTGATCATCGGAGCCCTGGGTGCTTGGGACCCCGGCAACGAGCATGTGCTGCGGACCTGTGGGATCGGTCGATGCTACGCACGGCTCATGCGGCGCCTCATGATCTCAGACACCATCCGATGGTCCAGGGACATCTACATCGAACACATCACCAGCCACCGACAGTACCAGGAGGTGTGAGCCGGTATGACATCGTGCATCAACTATGGGAAAGGGACTGAGAGACTTTTTCCATTGGACCATATGAACTGGAACCATAAACTCACTGAACATTAAATCCCACCAAATGAGGGTAGATCCATCCCCATCATCGTATCCGCTCATTATACTCCACACCTGAACATAGCCATTATATGGATAACATACCCCCAGAGCTCAATGTCTGTACTTTGACCCATTAAACTTTTACCACCAATCGGGGAGATTGCCGATTATGTAATCCTTACTCCACCAGCTCCTAAACCGAATTTCGCACCTCTTGATAATCTGTACCTTATTCCCTGATAACCAGAAACTTCTATGCCTAAACTCTGTACCGTTTTCTTTTTATTTCAACATTATCTTAATAAAATTATTAAATCTGTTAAGCCATTGCCAAAGATTCCATCGGGCTTTTAGGTTACCCAGACCAATTTGGACCAAGTCTACATTGGCATGTACTTGATTACTTTTTTAACTTATGCTTCCAAAACACACAGCAATCTGAAAAAGAAAACCCAACCTATTGTGGCTCCCTTTGGAGCCCTAATAGCATTTTAATTAAATAGCATGGTCTGTTTGCATTTCTTTTGCCCTTTCTACAATATACCCTGCACAAGTTCTGGGGCAAATGGACATTTCTTCCATAGTTTAACTTCTATAACATTATCCATTTCAATTTTTACATAAGGTGTAACTATTTCTTTTTTTGCTTACAGAGTTTTCATGTACCTTTATCAAAGTGACAGTCTGATTACTCAGAGCCATTTTAAGACTCAGTGTTTCTAACATTGCTTCTTTTTGTTTTGTGCACCTCACCCCTGCTGTTGCTTCAGAGGGGCACTGTCTTTTTTAATTTCTTATTTTTTTTGCTACAACTCTCATCTGCTATTTTGTTACAAAACCAACCAACCAAACAAAAATAATCCAGAATTTTTTTTCTATTCTCCTGATTTTGACTGCCCTGCTGCAGCCACCACTTAAAAGGTAACTCAATGCTTTACAAAATTTAAAATGTTTTTAAGGGTTAAATGCCAAATACTATTTGGTCTCAGTAAAACAACTGATATAGAAACATTTTTATTGCCTTTATCCATACTGGGCCTAGCTGTGCAATACTTACTCATGCCAAATTGCATATATTAACAGGAGCTTGTCCCATTGAGGTCAGCGGAACTAATTGCATGAGTAAGTGCAATTCGCCACGAGGAAATTTTGCAGAATGAGGCAAAACTTTTGTAACCTGCATTACTATATCTGAATACTATTGGTAATCAACAGGATATTAACGATCAGATGGAAGGCTGCCCAAATCAATTCTTATAACTGAATCCCACTGTATTGTGGTCTTGCACTGGATTGAACATACTTGTTTAAAATTTTGAGATGCATTTATGTTTAAACATCCCGGTTAGGTGAGATTCTTATGGAATCTTCATTAAGAAATAGAGAGGTTTCTGTTCTGTTAAGTAGTGGTCTTGGCAAGCACATTTGTAATGTGTTGAAAATGGGCAGATAAATTATGGATCAGGACCAAACATAAAGGCAGCTTGTCATTGTATTAATATTTATCTTCCAGCTGCGGTTCCCTGTATACCTTTAGACTTGGCATGATATTGGATCAAAGATACTACAATGCCTGGATGCTTTAAGGTAAAGGCTTCCAAACTTTTTTTTGCTGTGCCGTGAAACCCCCTCCCCATGGAAGTCACACAACAGCTTCCTTCTCCGAGATCCTTCCCAGCTGTGGCAGAAAGTGACTCATGCAGGGGAGCAGGCGGCTCACACCCACAGCATCAGCAGAACCCATCTGGCTCCATCCCCAAAGGTGCCCACAGAACCATGGTGCAGAGCAAACCAGGGCTCCTTGCCTTCCAGCGCACCTGCCCAGAGCCTTTCACTCCTGCAAACTCCAGAAGGCTTAAAAATACACGGGGCTGTGGCTGGCCAGGGCAGGGCAGCAGGGAGAGTGCAGAGGCAGGCAGTCCCCAGTATTTAGCAAATATCTTGGAGAAAAGATGTGCTGTATGTACTATGGCTTTGTTTCAGCAGGATCAGTACTTTACTTCAGTGGGACTACTTGCTAAGTTATGTACATGAGGCAGCTAAATCTCCCACACTCACATCTCAACATGACCCCTCCCTCCCTCACATTCCCTTACAACATCTCAGGATTCAACAGCCTTGTCTGGGTCCTGGTGATGCTGTCACAAGTAGCCTCATTTGACTCAATTCTTGGGTAAACTCAGATAAACTGACTCCACTGATTTGTCACTGGGAGTTTTGCAAAAAGAGTGGGAAAGGATTTCAGGGTGTTGCCCATGTATTAGATTATTCCACCTTTTTGTGGAGTGGATGTTCAAGTTTGGGATCAGAATTAAGATTTAAAACTTGAAAGGGTATCAGTAGAGGACATTCGTTATGAACCGTGGGACCATACATTAGAACTTAGTTTCTCCTTAGTTGACCCATCAGGTAGTTCCTTAGTTGACCCATCAGGTAGTCCAGTTCCTCTACCGGTTACAGTCACTCACTAGGTGTGGTACGTCTTCTGAGGCAATGCCAACAAATTTAATATCCTCCGTTACTGTCTTCTGTCAGTTCTTCTTGGCCTCCCTCCCTTTCTGTTTCCTACCTTAGGTAGCCAATTCAATACTTGTTTAGCAAGTCTCCCATCTTCTGTACAATGTACATGTCCCAGCCACCTGAAAGGTCTTTCTTTGATGTTAGAAAATATCATGTCCTGCTCAGTCAGCTCCCTTACACTCACATTTGTTATTTTGTCTTTCCAGTAAATGTCTAACTCCTTCCTCAGCCATCTGGGATGGGCAGCCTCCAATCCTACTTGTTCGCCCCTGTCATCGACCAAGTCTCTGCTCTGTACAGGAGCACACTCAGTACAATCACACGGTATAATCTGAGTTTTACTTTGGTGTGAAGACCTCTGTTTGACCCGGTGTTGTTCATCCTTCCAAAAACGGTGCTCGCTTTTTCTAATCTCTCGTGAATATGTATTGCAGCCACTTTCAAACATCATCCCACAACCCAGATAGAAGAACTCTACCTGTTCCATTTCTTTGCCATCCACGTACAGTTTTGTATCTGCTGTCTAGTTTCCAACTGTCATAATATTGGTTTTCCCTGCATTTACCTTCAATCCAATTGTAGCTGCTTCCTATTGGACTTCTGATGTAAGGGCAATCATTCTATTCCATATAATACCTAGGAAAGCTATACTTAGTAACTCTGCCACTGTTTGCAACAGTGTTGGTCCCAAGCCTGGATAAAAAAAGTAAGATTCTGCTGTTGGGTTTGCAACCCTCTCAGGTAAAACCTTATTGCAACAGAAACAGTTCAGTTAAACCAAAAATTGAGGATGGTAGGTGCAGGTAGAGCTTAACCCAAGAATGACAGATCTCAGCTTCCTTTTGCCTTTCATAGAGATCTTGAGACACCGAATCCTGAAGACCCAATCTGTAATGAAAGTAGGCACATGAAATGTACACAATTTGTATAGTACGGGAAAGCTGGCACAGGTTTCAGGGGAAACAAAAAACAGATACCAACTTCCTGACAAATGTGCTGGTTTTTGTGGATCCCGTTCTTAGGCAACTCTCCCTTTCCTCATTCATTGTATATGGAGCCTATGCACCTAAGTCAGGGTCCCCCCCCCCAGAAAAAGTCATGAGAACTTTAAAAAATAATAAATTTTAGGCTTTTTATATTTGCCTTCTGGTTTTAGAGCCTTTAGGGTTCACACTTGCAGTCACAGTTGAGACTCACATAACTCCAGGAGCTGGGATTTTAAGACTAACACCAAATATCATGAAACTCAGATTGTGAGAATTTATGATACTGGAAAGGAATCCAATCTAGCTCAAATTAGAGTCACTTTGTAGGTAGTCTATTGCTACATTTCCAGGATAACTTAAGGCAGCCATCTTAGAATCTCCATGAGTAAAATATAAAACCTCATGAACTAAAGCAAAGCAGTCTCAGCACTTGCATTTTATTTCTCTGATCAAATGTTCCAAAAGGCTTTTGAACAAACTTGATCAGCCTTGTCAAATGTATTTCCAAATGTATAAGTGACTTTCTTTCCTTCTTTAACTTTTTTCAGTGCTGATAAATTGGGGACATCAAAGTTTTGTTTTGTAGATCAAAGATTAGTAAATAAGAAAGCCAGTGTTAAAGCTAAATCCTGATTCATCTTGAAGTCTTGGATTGACTTTAAGGGAACCAGGAATTGGCCCTCATTGAAGCAGCAAATGTACAAAAAGAAAAGGAGTACTTGTGGCACCTTAGAGACTAACCAATTTATTTGAGCATAAGCTTTCGTGAGCTACAGCTCACTTCATCGGATGAAGGTGCCTCAAGTACTCCTTTTCTTTTTGCGGATACAGACTAACACGGCTGCTACTCTGAAGCAAATGTAGAGTACTGTATAGTATAACTTCGTACCAGAATAAATATCATTTAACTTGTTACAGTGAATATAATCAATCATACAGAGAAAATGCAATAATGTATTCTAGAAACAATACAAATGTCTTATTTTATGGGAACTCAAAAACAAGAGTACATAGACAGCATCATGGCTTTTGAAGGTGGCGAAGTTGGAGTTTTCATTTTAAGGTTTAACGGAAGTGACTTCAACAACACGTAATGTGGATAGATGCTGTTCAAGTTTTTCCTGTACTGCAGTGTGTTCCAAAAAGTCCTAAAGGTACAACTTCTGTTCAACAGTGCCTTGGACTAGTAAGTAGTTTGTCCTATCAAATAAACAATGATGAATATTTACCTCTCAACCTTGTGAGCAGACACCCAAATTGCCCAACCCTAAGAGCAACCCTTTTGGTAGAACCAAAGGTCAGGCAGAAAGGTTACCCCATTCTTTTTTTTTTTTTTTTTTTTTTTAAATTCCACTGTTTTTAAACAAAGCCAACATAGCCTGCCAGTGGGCCATAGTCACTCTCTTGAGTAGTTACTCACACAGTTAATGCCAGTGACTTGATAGGTTACCTGAATTCAGACTTTTCAGTGTTTGACTTTTCAACCTTAACATTCTTTTAATGTAATTTTCTTTGTACTGAATTTCCTATGTTTTTTAAAAAGCAAACTGTAACAGATGGAAATTCCATTCTGTGGAACCATATTGACTCCTACATGGATTATCAACGGGGCTGGAGCAAGAACCTGTAAATCCACATCATAGGCCTCTATTGATTGACCTAAAGGAGTAACTGGTAGCAGAGGTAGGCATTTTACTCTAAGTAAACCTGCCACAAGAGGTGGTTGGGGGTTGGCACATACTTTGCCAGTGTCATGCACAACTATTTGCTAGCTAGCAGAGGAATGTTTGGGTTCTATGGCTGTGTTTTAGTGGTTACAGACAGCAGAAATTTCACACATTTGTTTTCAAAGATAATGTGGCTACAGTGGATGAGACTTGAGTCTGCACTACTGGAGACCTGAGGGCAGATTAGTACAGTCCTAGGAATAAGTTAAATTAAACCACAAAAACAACAAGGAGTCCGGTGGCACCTTAAAGACTAACAGATTTATTTGGGCATAAGCTTTCGTGGGTAAAAAGCCCACTTCTTCAGATGCATGGAGTGAAAATTACAGATACAGGCATAGATATAGTGGCACATGTTAACACTCGTTCTCCACTTGTAAGGTAACTCCCTTCTCTTCGTGTGCCACTATATCTATGCCTGTATCTGTAATTTTCACTCCATGCATCTGAAGAAGTGGGCTTTTTACCCACGAAAGCTTATGCCCAAATAAATCTGTTAGTCTTTAAGGTGCCACCGGACTCCTTGTTGTTTTTGTGGTTTAATTTAACTTATTCCTAGGACTGTACTAGCTCTCAGAACAGCCCATAACCTGGGACATGCAAACTTGGCTTTAAATCACTGCTGACTTTGTCCCCACAACCCAGACTGTGCCTCCCAAGAGATGAATCACAGAACCTGGCTCATAAATTCTATGTCCAGCTCTGCCAGAAGTGACTTCGTACAGCCTCTCAGTTACCCCATTTGTCAGCGGAGAAGGAAAAGATACTTCTGACTCCTAAAGTAGCAGAAGCCTTGCTCAATAAGAAGTGCTGTGAAATGCACAAAGTCATTAATACTATTCAGTGGAGGAGCTGAGACTAGAAACTCCTGGTGGCCTCCTAGTACTCATCATTCCTTCTTCCCACTGCTGTTGCATCATCCCCTGAGCCAGAATGTTAACTGTGGTCCTAGAAACATACTTGGTACAGTTGACATGCTAGGGAACTCTGCTTTGGAACATGCTCAGTGCAGCTGGCATGTTAGGGAACTCTGTGTGGCTGAAGCATGCTCAGAGGAGCTGAACATTCAGAGACTTTTAGCAAAAGCCTCTCACAAGCTCTGCTGAGTATGTACAAATGGTGATTTTTAGAGACTTATAACTTGGTCAGAACTTAGTGGATTTTCATAGGGACAGCTGAAGGCACCTGCCTGACCCCAGGATCACCCTGCCACCAAATGTCAAGTTCTTGTTCTCAACCCTGGATGTGCTAGAGTATTTCAAAGAGATTTATTTTTTAACGTTTAACTTTTTTTTAAACAGGTAGCAAAAAACCCATCATTTTCCCCCTATAGTTGTTCTCATAAAGGGCTAACCATTTCCACTGATAAAACAAACAAACCAGTCTGAGGCAAGGACAAAAATCCAGCATGGGAAATTTTAGCCTGAATATTTAAAGTCTGGCATATTTATAAGCAACTGAAAACAGGGGCTTATAATCAATATTGTTAGGCAACTGTTTGTATAAGCTCTACCAGCACGGCATATATTTATGAATCAGAGTAATTTGACATCTTATAAATGGACCAGATTCTCAGCTGCAGCAAATCAACACCTCTACCTTGACTTGAAGTCGAAGAGCTACACTGATTTACACCAAATGAGGCTCTGACTCAGAGAATTTGAAAGATGCATAATCAAGTCATCTCATCCCCAGGTAGATGAACTCTACTACTACATAATAAGCTATTTTGGCACTTTTGTTTTATCTGTCAGGGATTATTTGGCCTAATACTTGCAAATGTAATGCATTAAGTCTGACAAGAATTAACTTACATTTTAGCAAATATTGGGAGCTTCTTCATGGTCCTCCCCCTCTCCCCCAGGTTAAAGGTATTTTTACTCTGATATTGCTTAAAGCCGTCATAGTCTTTGTTCTTTATAAATGATAAAGCATTGGTAATTCTGGGTTTTATAACACCACAATGTGGAGAGATTTTATCTTAACATCTCTATTAAGATAAAGACACAGAAACATGACAGGGGAGAGAACAATCCAGTTTTATCTCCAAGTCTCCATCACATTAGGAGAAACCGCGTGTGAGAATGATAGGTTAAAAACTTCCTCTGCTGCTGTTTGGAAACACATACATTTACACCAAAGCAATCAGGGTTGTTAAGAGCCCTTTCTATGGTTATTCTCTGTAATATTTCATAGGCAAAACTGATACTTTAATTACAGTGTAATAAGATTCTGATTTTATTCCAGTCTGCCTCCCAAGACATTTCTGTAAGCAAGATGCCGCACATTAAGAGTTGTTTCTTGTACGATTTCAAAGACTGCAGAACCTCTACCCCTCAAGGCTATTTCATGACAACTACACTGTTGTGAGCTCTAAGTGCAAGTGGCAATGAAACAGTATGAACCAAACAAGCATTCTATTTCCAGAAAAAAAGTAATAATTCGGGGGAAGCAACAGTCTCCCTGAGCTATTATTCTCCCCACAGAGAGAACCTGTCATTTCTTCTATATAGTGTAAATAGTACACACAATGCTCTGTGTCTTTCCAACTGCTAGGCCACGAGAGAGTAGAAAATGAACATGTACCTGTGAGCCATGCTTTTATACACAGATGTGTACACACACGTGCACACTTTCATTCTAGAATGTTTTCATTATGATCCTCATTCTGCCTACCTTGCTCAGATTGAGAAGGATCTTACTCTGTAAATAGTCCCACTGAAGTCAAGCAGATTAAGGTGGTGTTCAAAGCGAGTTAGGGTGGCAGAGTCAGGCTATATTTACAAGTCTACATTTATCTCAGTCTTCAAGTAGTTAATTTAGCTCTGTATCACTGAATTAAATATAAATTATCTGCTAACTCAAAAGCATCTTGGGAGCAATTTCACCTCCCCTTCCCCCCCGCCCTCTGCCGATATGTTAACAAAAGTCTGTCTGACATGCAAATCTTAATTTTTTAGACTAATCCAGTTGAATTCGTAAAGAAGAAAATCATAGCTTAACATAAACCAGTAGATGTAATAAATAATGAACTGCACTAACAGCTTAACATCATAAGGAAACAGATGGAAAACTTCCCTCCAGAGATCATTGCATCTAGTATTAGAGAATGAGTTTCTGGACGTGCACAGGGTGAACAGTTCAAGTCTGAATTACAATGAGGTTTGTAACACTTTTTTATTATAAATATAAGGATTTCATGTCTTCCTTTTGGGAAGTACTGCTATTATAGCATTCATCTGTTTCACCAAAGACATGAAAAGCAAATGCAAAACCTCAAGCTGCTAAAGCATGCAGAGATCAAACCAAATAGAGATTTCATTCTGGGAGTACCTCCATTGGTTTTACAGTATCTAGTAGTGCTACAATGCCATCATCTGTCCAGGAAAAGAAAGAGAATGAAAGTTGTAAGCTCACTCTTTGCGGGAAACATTTCTCTAAAAAAGTAACTGAGACCTCATTAGAACAATGACTATCGTATGTTTAGATAGTTATAAAGTAGTATACCCAATCAGCTTCTCTAATTACATTTCACTTAGCATATTTATCACGTAATCAAAAGTTCCTTACCATCAGAAGAAGTTGAGGCATCCATAGTATCTGAGCTACATTTGTCAACATTTAGTTTGAATAAAACTGTTTTTGGAAAAGTGACCCACATTCACCTTTGCAACCATTTTGTTTGCATTTGTTTTGCACTGTGTATGCAAAAACACAAACACTCACAGCAGTTCATGGGAAGCAGCCCCTATAGTAACAACATACACGGTAATTCTGAGATCAGGCCCACATTGATGAACACCTGAACTCACTCAGAGCTCCTTCTTCAATGTGTGTGTGTGTGTGTATATCTGTGTGGGTGGGTGGGTGCAAGAGTCCACAGTGCACATCTAATTGCACTATCAGAGCCATACTTCACCACTCCCTCACCCTGTCACCCAGGGATTTCAAAACATTTTGCAAATATCAGTCTGCTATAGATAGAATCCTTAAAATGCCCATCATGGCAATTACTAGTTGCCATTTAGGTAATCAAGTATTACAAGGAATTCTGGCCAAATATTAGTGAAATTCCGCCCGGGAACACCCCTATAAAGATAGGTATTGCTTTCCCCATTTTACTGACAAGTACAGAAGTTAAGTGTTTTGCTCCAGGTCTCCCAGCTAAATTTTGGCAGAGCACAGCCCAGACTGACTGACTTCCAATCCTGTGTGTCGATCATTAGACAATGTTGCCTACACTATAAGGCTAGTGAGGAGACCATAGCTTTCGTTTCTCACACTAAATGTGCAGACAGACACCATTAGTGACATATTGATATGACAGTTTCAGAGTAGCAGCCGTGTTAGTCTGTATTCGCAAAAAGAACAGGAGGACTTGTGGCACCGTAGAGACTAACCAATTTATTTGAGCATGAGCTTTCGTGAGCTACAGCTCACTTCATCGGATGCATTCCAATGATTGATATGATATTCCATATTGATATGAGTAAATCTCTGGGGCTACTTTGGGGTCAGCCAGGGCACCTTTGATTAATATGTGTGGAGGGGAATGATCCTTGTGAAAAACTTGTTAGGCTTAGAAACATTTAGCCTCCGTTACACTATACACAGCAACAAACTACTGGCTTCCAAACTCAATAGTTTATTAAATTAAAGTGAAGATGTCCAGTTTGGGACTGTAGGAGGCATTGCAGAGTTATTTCAATAGCTGGAAAGCTTAATAATTTTACACACTGCAGACTGACAATGAATCATACAACTCTGCTGTACAGGATAGCGATTTAAACATATTGAACTGATTTAAAGGATTGCTTCCAAATTCTAATTACAGTACATTAAAAACTAAGAGCAAGGAGTGCTACAGCAAGATAGTGTCTTCAGAAACTGAAAAAAATTTCAAAAAAATGAAAAGACAAATTAACCTCCCAAAAGGGGAAAAAGGGAAGTATTGTCCCTCTCTCCCCCACACACAATCAAATTTATTCAGAAACGTGAGGCTATGATGTTATGGACAGTGAACGATGCTCCTATAGCCAGGTAAGTGGATATACTACTTCTCTTCCTACTTGTCCGGAAGAGCTGCCAGTTGCTCTCCGTTGAAGGTCTGAGGCCTGAAGACAATGGATGTTCTGCACCAAAAGCTTAAGCTAAAAACTCCCAGTGATTTCAATGTGTTTTGGGTTCATCCCCATGGACAGTTTCCAGGATCAGGCTCAAGATTCCTGCCTAGTAAGTTTCAGAGTAACAGCCGTGTTAGTCTGTATCCGCAAAAAGAAAAGGAGGACTTGTGGCACCTTAGAGACTAACCAATTTATTTGAGCAGCTGTAGCTCACAAAAGCTGCTGCTCAAATAAATTTGTTAGTCTCTAAGGTGCCACAAGTCCTCCTTTTCTTTTTGCCTAGTAGGATCACTGGTGGGCATATTTGCGCCCTCCTGGGGCTCCGTCCTGCCACTAATATGTAAAGAACACACCCTGTAACCGATTTTCCATTGTGTATAATTTTGTGCATAAACTAGAATCTTTTATTTTTTCCTACTAGCTTCCTTATGCTCATCAGCAAGGTTTTTTACAGGTAGTTCTAGTTTATAATGCTGACATTTTAAATAATCGATGGGCTAGCTTTGGAACTCACAGATATATATTCGCTACTTTTACTGAGATGATCAATAATGAGACAGAATGGAACAGAATGTATAGAATATGTAACAACCCTTCAACCACCCCTCTACAGCCCATCATAAGAATTAAAAAAAATGGAAACTTACTTTTGGGGAAGCTGTTTTTTTTCTTCCCTCTTTTCTGTGTTGGCCAGCAAACCTGTCTGGTCAATTTTTTTTCTTTCGTTTCTACTGAGGACAGTCACCTACTTTCGATACATTTATAATTCTGGATTCCTGGGTTTTCCAGGAGAAGTGAAAGAAGGCAACACTAGGGAATTTTTTCATAAGTCCTAGCTGGGCATTGATTTTTTTTCCCCAGTAGGTTTGAGGTTTTGTAAGGAACCCACAGAACAGAGCTCCACTTCGTTTTGTTCATTTCCTCTTACCCTCTCTCTGAGGATAGTGCGCCCCTGAGTTGCTGATCTGTTGTGCATTAGAATTAAATGCCTTTCAAAGTGGAGGGCTTGTGTTTGTAACTTTGCTAAACATCCTGAGGGCTAAAAAAGAGAACGCCAATAAAAGGGTTCTGAGAAAGCAAGGAAAACCTTTGAAGGCTGGACCAAACCCTTAGATCAGAGGAAGGGATATTGGAAAGAACATCTTTCAACAGATCTTTGTATAATCTTAAATGTAACCCTTCTGCCTGTCAGAGTTGGCAGCAACAAGGGCTGGGTTCAGTATCTAGGCGTTCCATTCCAATAATACAATGCAAAACCGGCTCAAGCCCCCACCCAGTGACCTGGGACAAATATATACCACCCCCGCTGGGTGTCTCTAAGAGGCAATACTTCCCCTCTCACAAGCACATAGTCTGAGTGTAGCAAAAAGCCTTTTAATAACAGAGAGAAACAATGTGGCATTATGTTGGGGAAACACCACCAACAGGATTCACAACACAGCCCATGAGCAAAAAATCCCACCCCAAGCAAATTGGGGGATGTCCTTTCCCTTTGGCTCTTGAGTCCAGCAACCCAAAATCACCCAAAGTCCCAAAAGTCCAACGACCCAAAAGTCTCTGTCCCTGGTCAGGGCAGCCCCAGGGTTCGAAAGTTTATCTGCAGAGTTTTACCTCCCAACCTGGGTGGAGATGGGAGGGAGGTGTTTAAGGGGCACCTTACGTGGTCCAAAGCTGATAGCCCCACCTCTCCATGGGGCTCCGCTCTGCCAGCCACCCCATGAGCTGCTCTAGGCATCCAACAAACTGCTCTGCTCCACCAGCTGCTCTGCTTGCTGTCCCGCAAACCGCAATGCTCTGCCAGCCATCCCGCAAACTGCTCTGCTCCACGAGCCGCTCTGCTTACCATCCCGCAAACTGCTCCACCATATATCTTCAGGCTCCCCCACTACTTAACACAACACTCAGTGATTCCAGCTCTTAATAAGTTTAGCTCTTCTGTGATTTCAGCTTGTAGTAGGGGAGCCTCAGTGCTGGTGCACCATTAGCCCAAAGTGAATTCAGCTCAGCAGCCTGTAACTAGACTCCTAATGGAATCAAAATTAGCTCTGATATTCTACAGCAGAGAGAAGAGGAAGTGCAATTAGCATGTAAGGCCCTCACCAGAGGGCCCATGCCACCAAGTATTAATATCTGTCCCCAGCTTCACTTAATCCACAGAGTTTTGGAACCCATGTCCCTTGCCTAGCGAGTGCTACTTAGTTGATGGCGAGTCCCTCCATCATAACAAAAGGCCAAGTGCAGTTCCACTGTCCTTTATTCCCATAATCAGGGTAATAACAATTTATTCTTCCTGCCCTAGTAACAGAGACACTGGGGATCCCACAGCAGCCAAAGTGACCATTTGGGCAGCTATGGCCTCATTCTAGGCGGGGTGAGTGTGCCTATACAAATGAGATCAGCCCCTGAAGTTCTTTTCCACAACTTGCCACACCTCACCACCAGATGTCAGGGTGGAGCTCATCCTGACTCTGCTTACATCTATATTGATAAAACAGTGTCTAAGTACCTGTTTATAGGGGGGTATGTACTGCATATTTTGCAGAAAAATTAAGTCGAACAAGAAAAATTTAGAATTTAAGAAAAATGTATTGTCGAACATCATATTATATATAGGTTAAGTGGGATGGAAGAATGGGAGGGTGAAGGTGAAAGTTGCTGTCAGGTGACCAGTTTTCTCTCTGGTTTAAAGCATAGGGCCTGATTCTCCATTGTCCTACATAAAGCTACCAAGAGGGGTAGAAAATAAGGATCTGGTCCCCTCCCTCTTGGAAGAGGGAAAAGCCACAAAAAAGTTAGAAGGGGGAACCCATAAGGGATGGAGGGTTCACGTTTTTCTTTAAAGTAAGGAAAAGCCAGATAAATTAAATTCAACACTGAGATTCTGTATTTTAACAAGTCAGGAAATGGAAGAGCTAAGGGTTCTGTAGTATCACTGACTCACTCACATTATTCATCTATAACATTTCTGATCACTACTTTATAAGTCCATGTGTACCTTGATATACACTGTGGGCAATGGGAATTAATATTGCTATGAGAACTTGAACTTTCACACTTCCTGCCTTTTTCCCCATTTCAATTCATAACCTTCAAGTTGCATTAACATAGTCTTTTGCATTTCATTTATTTAAAGACTTCCATTGTATTTGATTTGTCAAACAACTCATTTAATATTGACTATTTCAATTTCAAGTTAAAGCATTTGGGCAAGCACTGACCTACATAATGCTTAATACACAGTAGCGGATGTTTATCCTAGAAAAATAGTCTGACCCACTTTCAAACTGTAATAATACAGATATGATTTGTTGAATATGTGCTTGTGTTGGCTTTGTAGATAAGTCATTAGCCTTTTACTGAGTCCTTTGGACTTGAGTCAAGCAAAACTGTTTAGCAACCCTTAAGTCACAAATATTCCATATGTCTATTAATAAAAACACTAATCTTTAGTGCTTATACAGTTTTCCATTTTGAAAGCTCTTTTATAGGGCTAGCTGCTGTACAAACACACATGCTCAAAACATTAATTAAACCACTCAACGCCCTGTTCTTATTTAGTGAGGCCCAGGTTAGGAACAGGACCCCATTTTAAAAATGAAATTCTACAAACATAAAGTGCTGTATTCAGTGTCCAAATCCTGCAAGGATGGTAAGATTTCCATATATTTTTCTGGTGCAGCCCAAGTCTGATACAAACTGCCATCTCCCTACTCCTGCCACAAACAAATACAACATTTTTCTATCTTCTTGGTGTTTCAGAATAAATCCATGATGGAAATCCATATTGCAAGCAATGACTGGCATTGCAGGGTGTGCAATGCTGCTGTATTGGGGTGCATGGAACCCACACACCTCCTGGGTGTGGTGTTGTGTCCCATCTAGTGGCACCAAGACCACTTAGAGAGAGAAATTAATGAGTCTGCTCCACAGCCTTACTAACGACCAGTTGGCTTTTAGCTCATGCTCTAAGCTCCAGAGGTCCCAGGTTTGACCCTGCCCACTGACGACCGGGGTCTGTCAGCGTTACACAGGTGCACTATGCACCACAGTGCTGTGTTGCACTGCAGAGACACAGGGGTTGGGATGGGTGGGGAAGAAGTAGGGGGGTAGCAGATGCTCATCTATCTATGCAGATCCACCTCCAGGTCCTATTGCAGCACATGGGGTGTAGTAACAGCAGCAAAGTGGATGTCCAGTGTCCCACGACTATGTGCAATCTGGAATGGGTGTGTGTGCAAGGGGGAGGACAGGCAGGCCCTTTGAATTTTCTCAGAAGAAGCTGTCAGAGGCAGATGATTGCTCTGCAGGCAGCAGTGTTGATGGACCCTTCCACCAGAGGAGGTTCAGCAAACACCACATCAAGGCACACAGCCAGAGAGGTTAGGAATTTCAACCCCCTAATCCACTCAATCAGCAGCTTCAGCCTCACAAACCTCTTTTGGTTCTGTCACAACCCAAAACGCCAGCTCTTCTCTTCTTTTCTCCAAGAATTTCAGAATGTCACTGCTGTCCAGTCATGTGCCTGCCGTGACATTCTGCATTGCTCCCACACTCACTGCGTTGCCAGAGGCTCTGGAACCATGTGTCATGAGTGCTTTATTAATTCAGATTTCCCCAGGGAGTGTCTCACACCCACATGATGTCCCTATAGGCTACATTTTGCACAGGAATCTCTGAGTCACAGGTAGCTGAGCAGTGCGTGTGTGTGTGTAGGGGGGAAAGCACATGTTCTATAAGCAGAGATCTTCCTATTGAGCATGTAGTTTAAGTTGCTTAGGTGCACCACTTATCCCACTATTCTTATAGAATAAATTATACACAAAAATTTGCTCTCAATGCCCTCTTTCAGATAGTAGCAACAAGTAGGATAAAACCCCAAATTGTGTGTCAAGACACATTCCTTGAGTTACCGATTTAGTAATAGTAATACCTAGCTCTTATGGAGCACTTTTCATTTTCCAGTTGCTGCACGGAGATCAGTCAGTTAGATATAGATAAATCAGCCCTAAAAAACTTTCTGAAGCAAGGATTGGCAAATGCCAGCACTTCAACAAAAGCACAAAGGCTACCACCTGACCCAGAATGTCACACAGAGGTGTATTTCTTTGGGTCAAATTCACTCCCATGCAAATGCCACCACAAGTTCTCTGTATGTAAATGGGCCTTCAGGGGTGCATAAACCTTGTGCTGGTCCTCTGCTTCTCAGCACAGAGGTCATTTTCACCTTTTGTTGAATGCATATAGATTTGAGGACAAACAGCAAGCCCTGAGACACTAAGGGTATGTCTTCACTACCCGCCGGATTAGCAGGCAGTGATTAATCCAGCGGGGATCAATTTATTGCGTTTAGTCTAGACATGATCAATTGATCTGCAAGCGCTCTCCCGTCGACTCCTGTACTCCAACTCCGCTAGAAGTGCAAGCGGAGTCGACAGGGGAGCGGCAGCAGTCGACTCCCCGTGGTAAAGATACCACGGTAAGTCGATCTAAGTACGTCCACTTCAGCTACGTTATTCACGTAGCTGAAGTTGCGTAACTTAGATCAATCCCCCTCCCACCGCCCAAGTGTAGACCAGGGCTAAGAGTATGTCTACACTACTGAAAAACACCCATGGCTGCCCTGGGTTAGCTGACTCGGGCTGAGGAGCTATCAAATTGCAGTGTAGATGTTCGGTCTCAGCTGGAGCCCAGGCTCTGGGACCCTCCCTTCTCTCAGGAAGTTATATGAGAAACAACCACTCTTTTACTGGGTAGGCAGCAATCTAGAAATTCCATTCTAATGACTGTTATACCCGGGGCAGAAAAGGATTTAAACCGCAGCCTTTTCCCTTCTGTGATTACTCTAACCCACTTGGCCATGATATCCAGTTCTCTTTTCATCTTTAAACAATGCTCGTACCAAGTATTTCTTGTATATTATTGAAAACATTCCACCTAAACATAAAATAAAGCTAAACCAGAAAAAGATCACTTCCACCCCAGAGAGATGGGACACCTGTCAAAAGCAGCCACATTACAAAAGGATTAGTCATTCAAGGCCTAATTTTCAGGCCTTAAAAATCATAGGAACTCTTCAGTGATGCAGTGGCCATAATTTTTATGAAGTATGTATGTGACAGGGTGCACCACTCACCAATGGTCTGGCACCTCCTTCTGGTCGCTATATGGATTAGTTCTTGAAGTCAGTGCTCCCCTTCTGCGATTTGCACACTGTCACTCTGTCCCTCCCTCTGGTCTTCAGCCCTTCTCTCACTCCAGAAACCACACTGACTCATGACTCAGCTCTCCGGCTGGGTCACTCGGTGAGCAAAGTCCCATCTCCCTAGCAGTCTTAGGAAGTCTTCCCTCTCACTGGCCTATGGTGCCACTCCCTCAGTATCTGGTAGGGGAACCCAGGCCTGCCCTCTATTCTGGGCTCCAGTCCAGGAATCCTCAGCTCAGCAGTTCTGGGCTTTTGTCTCTCAGCCCTCACTGCTCCTTCCCTGGACTGCTTCCTATCACACCTGGTTCCCCTTCTATACCTGGGTGTACCAGCTCCAAAACCCTCCTCCTTCTTCCCTGGGCGTGACTGAAAGCCCACTAGGGGAAGCTGAGGCAGAGATGTAACTGCAGTTCCATGGTGGGCTTCTGGGGGTGAGTGCCTGCCACTGTACTCACATAATCATGTGTCTAGGAGCTGAGGCTTTAAGAAAAAAATCAATTGCCATGAGATCCATGGAAAAGTCACAAGAGTTGCCAACACTTTTATGAGATGTTAACTTTGACATTTCTTGTTTAAATTTGTAACTGTAATGTTGTAGTGATGTGGAGGAGGGGAATTTAATTATTGCAGGCACTTACAATGTCCAAAGGCTCCTTCCTTAGCACTAATGATCACTGCAAGATCTCCTCTAATGGAGCTAATGGACCTTGTGGACTATGCAAGCCTAATAGTTCTGGGTCAAGGAGCTTGCAAGTGCCCTAACCCTGGTAGGCCTGAATTCTTCCTTTACCCCATCATTTCAATGGGAAAGGAAATGGGGAAATTAAAATACATAACATATGTGAATACAATCGTAAAGTTATGAATTTAAATGCTCAAAGGCCAAGCAATGGAATAAAGATAACTGTTGATTGTAATGTTGTCACCCATGGTATACAGGCAGGATATTTTATGCTATATACATAATAATACCAGGATGTCTTACATTAAATTACACATTTAAAAAAGACTAGACAATCCAATGTGTGTCATGTGAATGAGTTAAGTGATCTGCGAGCACCTCAGCATCTTCATTATCTGGCCTTGAGTGGAGAGCGCCACACGGGCGGACTACTGTGCCTGTGAGGAGCCCCATTGACTTCAAAGGAAGGCCGTGGTAGAGATTATATCTGACTTCGTTTGAGCCCCATGCAGCCACAAAAGTCAGGCCCAGATCGGTAACGGTATTTAAGTATTTTTACCTTTGTGGATCTGGGCCTAAGAGCTCATTGCTGAAGACTTATGCACTCACTTATCTATACAAACATGAGCAGTCGCCCAGAAACACTGGGGTTACTCACATGCATATGTTTTTGCAGGATCTGTGCCTAATTGACCTCCTCCATAGAGGAAACAGTGACGCTTCCTATGCCCAAAAACCCTGCTCCCAAACTCATGGAAGTCAGTAAGATGTGGATCAGGTCTATAGTACTATCAAATCCACAAAATAAAATGAGACAATTTTTCTCTAATTTCTTTCATTTATAGTAATCTTAGCTGGTATTATTTGTAAGTAGCTAAACTAATTTCAGAAAGGTGTGATTTTTTTTAAAAAAAGTTAAAGGAGTCCTTTTAATGTTACTTTTTGCAGTTTTGCT
Source organism: Caretta caretta (assembly GCF_965140235.1). Taxonomy (NCBI): domain Eukaryota; kingdom Metazoa; phylum Chordata; order Testudines; family Cheloniidae; genus Caretta; species Caretta caretta. The sequence continues at coordinate 119,195,150 of NC_134206.1, read as the reverse complement.
ATATAACCACTTCCTTTAATTAGTTATCAGTGTTTTATAACAGCTGAATTCTCTTTGCTTAATTTAATTTGCATAGGAGAGGTAATCAATTTTCCTGAGCTGTTTTTTTAGCATGAATGGCATCGTGGGCTAACAGTTAAAATGTGGATGTTTGTGACATGGTATTTTCCATGCTCCATAACTATAAATCAAAACCCCTTAGGCCATTTTCAAAGATGACTTTTGTGGCTGGACTTTCATATAAAGCAAACTTGGGTCATCTTTTAGAAATATGAATATCATTAAATCATAACTGGCAGAATCATGTGTTTGTTCCTTTTTTGTAAGAACAAAGAAATCCCCACAAGAGTGTCATTTAAATTTTGTAAAGGCCTTATTACCGCACTTCACTACATAGCAGGATGAATGAAGAGAGCTGTGCAAACATTGCAGCTCTTTTCTTTATTACAGCTGTAGCCGCTCCCCTGAGACGTTATTAATGTCTCTGGTTCTTGTAAAGAGACAGCGTACACTGGAATCTCATTACTATTCAGATCAGCAGCCTTGCTCAGGCTCTGTGAATCAACACATTAGTAGATACATAAAGGGCTCTTGCTGTGGGCTGAACAAGTTCCTAGGGCCTCAGTCATGAAAAGATAATGGTGACATCGTTGTCAGAATTTTGTGGAAATTGTGCCAAGTCAAATAAATAAATAAAAGCAGGGGATGTGTTTTTCCTGCGTAATTGATTATTTATCACTATTCAGCAAACCCCTTTGTTCTTGTATATGGTATTTACCCATCATTTATAGCACACTGGACTGTGTAATGTGAAAAGAAAATAGAAGACGCTAAAATATATGCCTGTTGAGTAAGCATTTGGGGTAAATCTTGTTCCCTGTGCCAAACCCCAGTGTGGTGCTGTGTGGCTTCATGCGAAGTGGGGAGAAAAGGAAACCTGTGTGGAATGGCCCATGGTCCTTCATCATTTCCTTCTCAGGGGGTGTGAGAGGAGAAACAGGGTGGGCGGAGTCAGCTCTTGCAGGTATTTGGAAGTCAAAAAAGGCAGCTGGCCAGCATAAGTGAAAGCAGCCGCAAGGCACCTTTAAATAAAACCGAAAGTTCTGCAAGAATGGAGTGACAACATCAAAAAATAGGACAGCATGAGAATGGAAGTTTTTCATATCCATAAAATTACTCGATTTTCAGAGGAGCTGAGCGACGGCACCTTCATTGAACCAATGGAAGCTGCAGAAGCTTGGCATTTCTGTAAATCAGCACTGAAATGCTATTCCAACAGCCAGCTCATAGTCACTGTGTGTGGGAAACAGCAGCATGGCCATAAAGGGCCCATCTGGCCACACAAACTGGAAGACCAGGAAATATTTGCTGTCTGGTGCAGCCACATACAGATACGTGTCATCATAAGATAAGTCAATTAAGTCCCTTGGCAGCAAAAGAGGAAAAGGATGGTTAGAGGTGAAGATCTGGACAAAGAAACCCGGGCAAGATACGAAAATCAGTGTCCACATAGGAAGATTAATAGCAGACAGCTATATAGAGAAACACCAGGAGCATGTAAAATACCTCACAGCCACTGCAGACTTAAAGTCCACTCAGCTCCCAAATAGCCAGTAACATCACAGTCAGCCACTGGTCACGTATAAGAACAGTTCTCCAAAAATAAACTATGCCATACAGACATGGCAACAAAAATGTAGCACACAGCTCCACAGAACCAAGCCATAGGCTATCAGGAGCTGTTACTTTTGCATGAAGAGTAAACATGTGTTGGGAAATCACATAGGCCTCAGAGGACAACCGCAAAAACTGCAGTCACCCACAGTCATCAGAAGTTTCTCTGCAGATATGGTACATACAGAACTGCAACACACATGAGCAAAGAGTCACAGTTCCCCCCAACATATGTGAGCGGGCAATTCAAAAAATAAAATACCATAAGCTGAAATCAGGGCTGCATGAGCTTACAGGGGCACATATTGTGTCCCCCAGTATTGGCCTACCTCAGGCTTTCTCCATTCTGCATGCCATTCTGCCCAGCACTAAATTAATTATCGTGACTATCTATACGATGTCAGTGGTGTGCCTTTAATTCCTGGCATCCACAGTCATCAGCGAAAGGTTAGAATGGTTTGTATATGTTGCGAACAGCTGATCTGACACATGGCACCTGATTTCCAGACAATGTCAGATGTAGGGTCACAATCAGTCATGTGGCTTCCATAGAGAATGAGATATGTGACAGTAGTTCTCTTTCTTATGGTTAGCATGGATGGGCTCTGACTATGAATCCCAGCATGGACAGCAAGTCTGGATTCCCTAACTTCTATGGGAGGAGGGCTAAGCTATGGTCTTCGAGGGCACCATAGCCAACAATATTTCTGTGTGGCTTTATATATGGCATTCATGGACCCTTGCACAATCCAAAGAGTAACACAGCTTAATGCATACACTTGCCTTACCACAGTTGCCTGGCTCCATAACACTGAAATAATGCCTACTGACCTGCTAATGGAGGTCGCCCAACTTGCCCCTGAGGCACCCCTACCTGTGGCCCTCATTTGTCGATGCCCAGGACTTCTGTCCCCTACTCATTCTGGATTGAGAGCCATCAAACCCAGTACATGCAGTCGCTTCACCAGGCCTTGGGCTAGGAATACACTGCACTCCCCCTTTGCCTTGCACTCTGTCTTCAGTAGAACGCAGAGGCACATTTCTGCATGGATTCGAGGTGTATCTCAGTAATGTACACCTTTTTCTCCACCTAAAATGAAAATTGAAAGTTTAGTGAGCATTTTTAGCTCATGGAATAAGTTAATCAACCAGCTAGGCTTGACTGTCCACAATAGTCCCTCTCACCAACAGAAGCTGGTCCAAGAAAAGATATTACCTCACCCACCTTGTTCCACAATAGTGAGGTCTGTCTGGGAAGGGATTTCTACGGTGCTCTTGCAGCTCCAGAGGAGCGACTCTTGGCTGATGTAGAAGAGCCAAGACGTGAATGGAGTTGTCAGTAAATAACATTTTAAAACACACAAATTCCACAGTTTTCCATAAAAATGTATACCCCCACCAGTTAATCTAGCCGTTTTCCTTGATTATCATAGAAAAAATTTAGAAAACCCTCTAGGTGAATTCTGGGAGACAGAAATTTGCACAATACCTAAAAAAAAATAATCAATTTTTCTTGCCTTGTGGCAAACATGCATTCTACAAGAGATTTGATTGCATCTGGATGTAACTAAAAAGAAACTACAAATATGTGACAGTTCATAGTTTCATTTATGTATCCTAAGCATGAAATACAATTACAAGTTGGTCTTTTATGTTTTGGGGATCTTATTACCTACCCACGAGAAACATGGATATCAAAGAACATTAGATCTGAAGGGAAAAGGACTCTACAGAACTCCTGTTGTTATCTCTCAGGAGTTACCCATTTTTCCAAAGACCAATAAGCAGTAAACAGATTCAGGGGCTATATGTCCTTAATATAAATAGCAAAATCACTGAGCCCTCACTCAAAGTGGGTTTGTGTGGACAACACTGCAACGCTACTGAAAAGTTGCATTTGTTAAGCCTTTTAAGATATATTTATTTGACCGTGTGCAGTCTGACTGAGTTGCACTAAAAATTGATGCTTTTCATACTGGTTTCCTGTTAGCAGGGATTCATTTGAGGGGTACTGCTGCAATAATTAGTGTTTTATGGGTCCACTGCTCTAACTGTTTAACTGGTCCACTTCTTTAACAGAGATTTATTTCAATGGGTTCCTTTCCTCAACAGTAGTGTAAATAAATAAATGCTAATGGAACACAGCAACAATGCGTCTCTTGACAAGGTTCTGTTTCTTACCATAAAGCAGCTGACGAACAAAATCTGCATACACAAATCCATAATGGTTAGGGGCCTGCATGTGTTTTTGCAGAAGTCATTTTGATGGACTACACGAAAAAGATGCAATTTTCTCTTCTCTGGCAATTTTTAACTCCTAAGCATGCTTCAAATCCCCAATTTTTTACATAGCTATTTGGAGAGTAGGGTTCGGGTCGGTCTGTTGATGGCCTGTTGTTATTAAGGCTTTTTTCCCAACTTTACAGGCACTCTATTAAGTGTGCTATATGCTTTGTACAGTGGTCTAAAGGCCTAATTCAGTACGTGCAGCAGGGGTGCTGGAACAATGTGTATGGGGGGGTGCTGAGAGCCATTGAATCAAACTGTAAACCCCGAATATGATGGAAACCACTTCAAGCCAGGGGGAGCGGCAGCACCCCTAGTTCCAGCAGCTATGGATTCAGGCTCAAAGCCTTAGGGAGCACTAGTCTGAGGCCGGCAAGTGTTCTGCAGGTGTCAATGGGAATTCCATACAGAAGGATTTAAACCAGTGGTCCCCAAACTGTGTGGTGCGGGCACAACAGGCCCAGCCCAGTCCTGTGGAGGATGGGGAGAGAGTGTCACCCAGCCCCTTTCTGCCCCCCAATTCTGTTCCAGCCCCAGCCCCAGCCGCCCGGACACTAAAAGTCCAGTTACCTGCCGGAACCTGCAGGAGCACTCAGGGAAGGCTCCAGCAAGAGAGGTACCGGTGCCCCCCCCTCCTGCCCCAAGCACAGCTCCCCCTCCTCCACCCTGCTCCAATCACCCCCTTATCCAGAGGCACCGACTTCCCCAGTTCCCGTGGGCGGGGGTGCTTGACCCCTGCTCTGCCCCATGCCTCAACCTCACTCCACCCCTCTCCCCAAGCTCCCACCCCGCCTCTTTTCGCCCCGTCCCACCCCCACGCCTCTTCCTTCCCGCCAGCGCTTCCTGCACGCCGCTGAACAGCTGATCATGGTGGGCAGAAGGCAATGGAAGGGAGTGGGAGGAGGTGATTGGCGGGGCCCGCCGGTGGATGGGTGGGCTGGAGGGGGAGGAGAAGGAGCCCTGGAGCACCCACAGAGTTGGCACTTATGCCCCCACCTCCACCTTGGCTTTAGGACCTGGTAAGGGGGGACGATTGAAAAAGTTTGGGGACCACTGGCTTAAAGGATTGGGTCTAGCGTGTGAACATGACAGGGTTCTTTAAGTTTGCTGTTACTCGGATCACTGAGCAGAAATAGAAGCAGTAGTTCATCAGTAATCTTTATTCAACAGTGCTGGAGGAGGTGTAAATGGAAAGAAATAGAAATCAGAAAAATGACAGAGAAAGAATGATAAGAAAGTCACAGTTCTCGCAATGGGAAAAATATACTCCAGGTTCAATCTCACAGTTTATATTATCACCAAGTATCAGAGGGGTAGCCATGTTAGTCTGTATCCCAAAAACAATGAGGAGTCCGATGGCACCTTAAAGACATAAGCTTTCATGGGTAAAAAACCCCAATTCTTCAGAAGCTTATGCCCAAATAAATCTGTTAGTCTTTAAGGTGCCACCAGACTCCTTGTTATTTTTATATTATTACTAGAAACTCTTAATGAATGTACAGACTTACTGGGTGAAATCCTAGTGCTACTGAAGTCAATGGCAAAACTCCCGTAATGAACAGAGCTTTTACATTTAATATTTTGACTATGTATAGATATATTATGAAATATGTTCATGTATTTAGAAAAAGGAAACCGGGGAAGAAATGATATTTACTAATAGAGTACATAACATAACAGTTTACATCTGCTAGTATAGTTCCAGGGAATTAGACCAGCTGTTGTTGAAATAGTCTGTCATCTTTTATTTTGAAAGATATCCTTTCAGTGTATATAAATCTGGCGTGTCAATTAAAGTATGTTCAAGAGTAAATTTCTTCTTCAGCATTATAAACTTACTGTGACATACAGGCTGAGTCATGCTTGTCTGAATCACTTCAGATTTTTACATGACAGTAGTCAGACTTAATTTCCCGCAGGCATAAAGAAGACCAGTTCCAGTTCCATGCTGGTCTGAAGGGCACGAGATGACATTCAGAAGTTGACAGATAGAGTGGGATGTTCTTCCCCTTAGCTTGTCATATTCCTATGTTCTCCCCAGGGATAGAAGACTGTTTCTTCTCTAAGGAAAAATACTAATGGGATCTTCTCATTTAGTGGTCCATCGGAGAATATTTACATTTATATCCAAGTTAGACATGACATGGCTTCATCTAGCCATCAATTAACGTCTCTCCCAGATTAAATTTCCTGACATTATAACACATCTCCTATCATATTTGCAGCAACATTACCAAAATATGGTAACAGTACCACTTTCACAGTAGTTCTTCACATGCTCATCAGACTAACCTTTTCATATGTGGGAACTGAAAGATAAAGATAATTCTATTACTAATTAATTTGGAAATGCCATGATCAAACCCTTTGGCTATGGTTACTGTGATACACCAGAGGTATCTTCAGGGGTCACAGTGGTAATCCTTCACATGGCTTGGTTCTAGCATATTGTGTAGATTAGGGACAGGATTAACTACAGAGGTTAGACGGAGGTGGATTTGAGCTGAGAAAAGTCAAGTTTTGTCTTCAGCTCAGGGGGTGGGCTCTCCAGAAAGGAACCCGGAGGTCTGTTTTTCACACTGTCTTTGCAGCCTTGATGAGGATGAAATAATGTTCCCCTTTGGCCCAAGCGGTTGGCCAATATTTGGGGTCTTGCTGAGTTGTTTCTGTTAGCAGAAGAAATTCCTGTGGTGAAATCCTATTTGTTTACAGAGAACGTACACCAAGTCCTGTCTCCCTAAACACAGTTGGAACAATCAACAGGAGGCAGTCCCTGCTCAGTTTCCAAGCCTGCCTTTCCAGCTAGTTCTCTGCCCCAAAAAACCCCTCCCCCTTTTGGGTTCTTCCCAGGACCACACTCACACTGCATCTGTCACTGGCTTCTTGCTTTCTGGTTCCTTTCACACCCACTCACAACACAGCTGCAAACCAATCAATTCTCTAGGCCCTGTGTTTGGCTCAGTCCTCAGGGAAGTGCTCAGCCCACATGCCCAGCCTGTGCCCAAGTAGTCTAGTGGCTTCTATTGTTTCAGCTATTACTAAACAAAGAAGAATTTATTTGCTCACTCATTTTGTTTGAATGAAATGTGGCAAGTGTGCCCATCAGTTTCAGTGAGGTCTGCAATTGTCGATTTGTAACAGCTCTAGTGGAGCATCCTCTCTTCTTGGCTACTCACCAGTGTGCTGCGAGGGAATCCAGCCATTGAATCCCTGGGTGTCATAAGCCTCCAGTGTCTGAATAGAGCCCAGGCACTGTCCCTGTCTGGGAAACACTTTGGGGGAGCAGATCCTCTACCTGGCACCCACTCTTGAGAGTTGTGACCATGCGGCCCACACCTGCCCTAGAACTCTGAAACTCCTCCCATAGCTTACACACACCATCTCCAAGACCTTCACACAAAGATGAAGGTTTACCTGGTTTACCTCACCATGGGGACACATGGTAGATGTAACTTGTGAAACGCACTATCACTTTGCATGGGATTCTAAGACACTATTGTTCTTTCTTTACTAGTATGAGAAATATACAGATGTACACAAAAATAATATTTCCCTAGCTCAATGGCCTCATCACTCCAGAACAGTCTTTGGGCTGGTATCAGGGTTGCCTAGGGCCATTCAGAGTCCTTCCGATGCTGTGTAGGGCCTGGATTCTGAAACTTGGACCCTCCTCCCCCCAGCTCACCTATTCTGGTGTTGGCTTATCCATTCCCTTGCTTCTTCCTGCCCAAAACATCTTCCATCATCCCTTAGTGAATCCTTTTATCACCTTCTACTTTGTCTCCTGTGTCTCTTTGTCCAGCTTATAGCAGTTCCACTCTCTTCAGGTCCATCTCCCTTCAGACAAAAACAGGGGTATCTTCTCCCAGCTCAAGCAAACCTATTGTTCCAAGAATCTTGTTGAGTCTCGTACTGAGGACCCACCATTATCTCAGGTCTGCAAGGTACATACTTAAAAGCTTATCAGCAAAGATGGATATACAGAGACAGAGGGACATTCAGGATACAGCTATTTTCATAGCAAAAACTCAAGAATTCAGACATACATAGATTCCCCAAATCACCCCAACATAGATCAAAGACAGGCTTGCTGAGAGCCACCTACATCCTATTTCTTCATTAAATAAATCTCTTTTTTATGTTACCTCATGAGAACTTTGCTTTCAAGAAAGTGTACATGAAAGGACGCAGATTTGGTCTGCCTTTGGACACACTGTGTTAAAAAAGCACCTTGGGAAGAATATCTGGGGACTGATAGCCACCTGTTACAGCAAACATCTATGACAAGTTCCCTGCAACCCCCAACAGAGAAAAGTGGCTTTCTCATATAAGGGAATCAGTGAAACTGACTATACACAACATTCTGTCGGGTACACAAACTATTTTCTCTGATTCGTTCGGTATGTTTATTTTTTTCTGCCTTATCTTTTTCATTGATAATTATGGACAATGATGTAAAAGCTAAATAATATAAAAATAAATCAGGTAACTTAGTGACACCTACATCCTGCAATCTCATTAATGTTTTATGTGAGAGCTAAACCTTCTTGTTATATCAAATAAACCCTGTAACTGCATTAATTAAGTAGCAGCGTATTAATTACCTACATGGGCCTTGTTTTTTTATCTGTGTCAGTCCTATCAAGAGATGAGAAGGATAGCTGTTTCCTGCTGACTTTCCTATGTATCTGTGTAAAACTATTGTGGTAATTAGAAACACTTTCCTAACATTGCACAGATTTACAGGGGATGAATGAAATCAAGTTTTCTTTCTTGTTGCTACAGTGTCCTTCAATAGCTCTCACTTGTTTGTACATGTGAGTGCATGCACTTAGTACTAGTCTCTATTTGTGACCAGCTGCAGCTTGAATTTGAACACAGTTCTGTTTAACGTATTCAAAAGCCATGTGCGGAAGCCCTGAATTGCAATGATTTTTCCAATAAAATATGTCCCCATGTCTCAAGCAGGTAGCATCTATGTCTCTGTGATGTCCAATAGACAAACCTGCTAACTCTCATTGCCTTACTCCTCAATACTTTTTTAAAGAAATGCACAAACTGCAGGTTTCTGAAGCAAATCTCACACTAGACTTCCTACCTAATTACTTGAACCATCATCATTAAACGTAACCCAGCCAGTGATCAATACTGTATATGTGCTCTTCTTACTCTGTGATCGTGAATTGAACCGTATAGCAAGTGCACTGTAATGGAAGACGTATCTAAGTGTATCCTACTGACTTAAGGTCCCCTCCGAATTTCTTTTTCAATAACTATATTTGAAATAAAAATAATTCACTAAAGTTTCCCTCCACCTTTTAGGTCTATCTAATCCAACCTAAGGTGTTTGCAACATGCACAGTATGGGCACATTTAGGCACCTGGGCCCAAATCCTCAAATATATTTAGGCACCTAAATCAGTTATTTCAGTGGGAAATAGGCATCTAAATACCTTTGAAAATCTGGGCCCTAGTTTTGGAGGAGATTTTCGTATCAGATTGGAGGAACCTCTCAAAAGTGTGAAAGGTGAACTGTGCAGTTTTTTTTAGATTAGTTCACATCAGCAGTGTAAGAGACACATGGTCCAGGAAGATCCACTTTTGCTCCATTTCCTTTTGTCACAATGCCTCTTTTCATTTTTTTTTTTTTTTTAAACAGTGGCTTTGGATCATCTCCCCCACTTGTCACAGAAAAGCCTGAGTTAGCGGCATTAAGCTCCACCCCCATACTGACATTTATGCAAATAGAATTCCCCTGTCTCTCTCACACTCTTTGCTTGTCTATTCCTAGATTGTTCTGGTTAAAGTTGTTACATTACTATCTACTAGTAGCGAGTATGTGGAAGAGGAAAAAAGTTGTAGACTAACAAAAGCTCAGTTTACAGCTCAATAATTAATGTGTCCATGGGATCAGGGTATCACTGTTTCACAAAAAATAAATGGACACAAATTGTCGAAAGAAAAGGGGTGTGTCCAAAAGACAAAGAACATAAAAGGCTAAGAATGGCCAAACTGGGTCAAACCAATGGTCCACCTAGCCCAGTAGCCTGTCTTCTGACAGTTGCCAAGGCCAGGTGCATCAGAGGGAATGAACAGAACAGGCAATCATCGAGTGATCCATCCCCTGTCATCCATTCCCAGCTCCTGGCAACAGTGGCTAGGGACACCAAGAGCACAAGGTTGCATTCCTGACCATCTTGGCTAATAACCATTGATGGACCTATCCTCCATTAACTTATCTAGTTATTTTTGGAACCCCATTATAGTTTGGGCCTTCATAACATCCCTGGCAATGAGTTCCACAGGTTGACTATATGATATGTGAAGAAATACTTCCTTTTGATTGTTTTAAACCTGCTGCCTATTAATTTCATTAGGTGACCCCTGGTTCTTGTGTTATGTGAAGGAGTAAATAACACTTTCTTATTCACTTTCTCCACACCAGTCACGATTTTATAGATTTCTATCAGATCCCCCTTTAGTTGTCTTTTTTCCAAGCTGAAAAGTCTCAGTCTTATTAATTTCTCCTCATATGGAAACTGTTCCATACCCTTAATCATTTTTGTTGCCATTTTCTGTAGCTTTTCCAATTTAAATATATATATATATATAAATTTAATGGGGCAATTAGAACTGCAAAGAGGAATAAAAGAGGAGACAAGTTTGTTTAAAAATGTATTAGGACTTCAGAATAGACATGCTCATAGATAAGAGCTGTTAGAAAATTTCAAAAAAGCATTGCGACTTGATAACCTAGGACAGTAGTCCCCAACCTTTCTTGTGGGAATAGCATATTGCTATTCCCAGAAGACTGTGGCGGGCGCCACACACCTCACCACCGAAATACCGCTGCTGGTTAAGAAGCACCACCGCCGAAATGCCACCGAGAAACAGCAATGCTTCTCGGCGGCATTTTGGAGGGGCAGTTCTTCGGCGGCGGCATGTCTGCGGCGCGGTGTCCTGCGGGCGCACAAAAATGCCCCACTGGGTGCCACGGCACCCGTGGGCACCGCGTTGGGGACCCCTGACCTAGGATTAAAACCTGCTTGTCAGACACATTCAAGTAGTCCCATTGATTTCAACGGGCCTCTCTGTGTGAGTCAGATGAATAGGATTTGTGCAAAAGATATTTTGGCCAGATCCTCCCTGCTGGTAGAATTCCATTGACTTTAATGCTAGACACCAGTTGAGGCTCTGATCCATTGGCTCTCCTCTCTCACAATTAGAATCACATTCTAGATCCAGAGTGCCAAACTCATTCTGTGGCAAAGGCTAAATTACATTTTTAATCAGGATGTGTGAGCTGAATCTACAAGTTAGGGCATAGTCCACCCTTAATCCACAGTAGATCTTTCCTTGGTAACTATGGGAGGTTTGCATTTGCCTTTTCAAGCTCCTCCACATGCAGCTATTTGATTTGCCCATGCAATTGATGTAACTGAACAAAATAGCTGCATAATTGCACACCGAAACTAAATTGAGATTGGCGTGAATGTTGGATTAACTGGCGATTCCCTGGATTTTCAGAGCTTGTCTACATGGGGAATTTCTCTGAAATAGCTGTTACAAAACAAGCTGTACTGCCACAGGTATTCCAGGATAGCTCCCTACCTGGACATTCTATTCTGAAATAAAAGTCTCCATTTCAGAATAATTACTGTGTTTTGTGAGTAAAGTGACTCTTAATGTGGAAAAGCGTCTACACGGAGCTATTCTGGGATTGCTAGCATGGTCAGTTTGCCTCTGTAGATGAGCCCTATTAGTGACTGTGTTGATTAGCAATGCACATGAACAAACTTACCCCCTCGTATTTCTGTGGTGGGATAAAAGACTTCACCTTAAGCACTTTCCATGAACATTAAATTGACTTTAAAGAAAAGCAGGCTCTCTTTATGTCTGTCTTTTAGCTTACAGTATGTACCAAAACTGTGTTGTAGGATTACTTTTGCCCAGCTACAATCCGCCCCTAGAAAGAGGCTATATTCATCCTAACTGCAGGATTTCCATTAACACAGCCGTTACACTGTCACTTGGGCAGAAAGCCAAAGTCAAAACACTGCTTCATTTGCTCTGCCAGGTCCTGAAGTCACATCCCTGACCTTTATAGGTCCTGCACACACTCAGATGAAGCATCCAGTTGTTGAATGGAGGCAGCCACTCTCCACAAAAACAAGAGATATGAACAATGAATGAAAGAGCAACATGAAAGCTGGGTTTGTGTTAATTTGGGAGTCAAGGGTTGGGATTAACTTCAAGCAGACAGCATTGCTAATATTGATTGCTGTCTGCAAGGCCTTAGAAAGACTGTCCTCCCCTTTTCCACTTTAAATTAATGTTTAAAAGTGGGAAACCTGGGTGAGAAGATGATCTTTTAGATATGAATTTCTTGAGAATTTGTTTAGCGGGTGGAAAGTGAAGAGCCCTCAAACATTAGAGCATGAAGTAGGCCTCACTTTTGGTAATGTAGAGTTTACAGCGGAGTGTCTCTAAGGAGGCAGAGGGTTTGTCATTCTTGGACTCCATTAACCTCTAGTTTAAGCCTCTACTTTCTTCTCCCCTTATGTAGTATCGGAAGGAGCAGTATCAGTATAATATCTGATATATCCTCTGTCAGCGGACTTGATTTTCCAGTGAGATGAACTTGATATCCTAATAGGTGTTCTTTTCATCTCTCATCTAATTATGATCCTGTACATTGTCTCTCTCTTGATATTACTGACCCATGCACTTAGATGTATGCAGTGTTGGTGTAGCTGTGTCAGTTCCAGGATATTAGAGACAAGGTGGGTAAGGTAATACCTTTTACCAACTTCTATTGGTGAAAGAGACAAGCATTTGATCTTACACAGAACTCTTCTTCAGATCTGGGAAACTAACTCAGGCCAGGTCTACATTACAGACCTATATCGGTATAACTATGTTGCTCAGCGGTGTGAAAAATGCACACCCCTGAGTGATGTAGTTATACTGACCTAATCCCCCATTTAGACAGTGCCATGTTGATGGGAGAGCTTCTCCTCTTGACATAGCTACCGCTGGTGGGGAGGTGGATTAACTACGCCAACGGGAGAAGCTCTCCCAATGGCATAGTAGTGTCTTCACTAAAGTGCTACATAAAGACAAGCCATCAGAGCGTCATGGCTAACTACAAGGTAGAACAGATTGTTTAGCATAAGTAGTTAAAACATATTTCAAGGGACCATTCTAAGTGAAGTGCCCCATTAACACCTCTCCAGTCATAGGGAGGAAAGGAATGCACTTAGAGTAACACACATCATCTTTCCTACCACAGGCAAACAGTGCCACCTTTGTGAGGCTGTTACTTTCTATCAAATCAGAGAACAGAAAATCCTCAAGTGGCTCATTCATTTCCATTGGCTCTGTGGTAGCCTGATGAACAACCAGCAGAGACAAACACCTCCTCTTGTAAATCCTTATAATTAAAATGTCTTAGGCCTTGTCTACACTAGAATTTTGTCTACAACAGGAAAATTTTCTTGACAAAACAGTGGAAGTGTACACACTACAATGCGACTTTTGGCAACAAAACTCTCCTGTTTTGGCAACAAAATAAAACCACTTTGACAAGAGGCATAGAGCCTTTAATGAGAAAGTGTCAGTGTAGACACTGTGCTTGGTTTTGTTGCCGTAACTGGCCTCCAGGTTTCATCCCACGATATCCATCCTGATCGCTCTGGTCAGCAGTTCAAACTCCGCTGCCCTGCAGCCAGGTAAACAAGCGTCTGCCCCTCCCCCTTTAAAGGCCCAGGAATTTTTGAATTCCACTTCCTGTTTGCTTGGTGTGGAGAACTCACATCACATCTTCTGAGTTAGTTGATTAGGGTGGCTTCATGCAGCGAACACTGTCCCACTTGGAGTATACCTGAATTGTTGGATCTGCTGGCATTGTGGGGAGAGAAGGCTGTGCAGTCCCAGCTCTGCTCCAGCCATAAGAACTTAGATACCTATGGTCAGATTTCTCTTGGTTTGTGTGGTAAGGGCTATGAATGGGACACGGTGCAGTGCAGAGCAAAGATAAAGGAGCTGAGTCAGGCATGCCAGAAGGCAAAGGAGGTAAACTGTCACTCTAGTGCGGATCCAGAGACCTGCCACTTCTGTAAGGAGCTGGACCCCATCCTCGGCAGCAACCCCACTTCCACCGCCAAGAGCCCCGTGGATACCTTGGTGAGGTAGGAGGTGGCAGAAAGTGAACCTAACCCAGAGGACAAAGTCGTGGGCAAGGAAGTGGAGTTGGAGGATGATGTGGAGCCCACGGCAGGGTTATCCAGTGGTACAGCAAGCCAGGAATTCTTCTCCACTCTGGAGGTGTCTAGCCAGTCCCAGCAGTCTCTCTCTGGCACGCAAGAAGCAGGAGAGGAGGGCCCTGGCAGGTGATCTTTTTGAGTTGATGCTGCTCAATTATATGACATACAGCTGTCCTTTGCTTTGTATACTGTAGGACTGGGTGAAGGGATAGAAATGGGGAAGACTAGCTGGGTTTGGGTATGTTCTACATTCCCCTGTGTATCTAAGCAGTGCAGTTGAACAATGTGTTAATGCATCCCGAGATTTCATGGGAATCCTAGAGAGAGAGCTCTAGGAAACTTTCCCGGAGGTATTTGCCAATCCTCTGCTGAAGGTTCCTTGGCAGAGCAGTTGTGTTCCTTCCCCCATTGTAGAAAACTTTCCCATGCCACTCGGCAATCACTTGTACAGGGATCAAAGCAGCACACAGGCAAGCAGCATAGGGACCAGGTCTGAAGCCGGATGCATGCAATACATGCACCTTTGCATCTCTTCTTATCCTCACTGCTTCAAGGACCCCTGCCTGTGGGAAATGGTGGCAGTTTACAATATTGTCCTTAGTTTCCTGCACCGCTAACCTTGAATCACCACAGTCTCTCTTTACCCCAGCTTCAACAACCCCTGCCCCCTGGGCAGAATTCGCCATGTTTAGGGTGTTAGCTGAGAGGCATGCTTGCCAAGAGTCAGTGAGAAAGTGCTTGGTATATTACAAGGGGTAATGATTCAATGCTGTGCATGTACTAACAATCACGCTTCTGTGTATTGTTTCTTGTGCTTCTGCAGATGTGGCCTTGAGGGGAACCTCCTACACACTGGCAGAGTGTCTCTGCCAGATAAGGAAGTGACCAAGGAGGACATATTCCAGGAGGTGCTGCAATCCTCTGAGGCAGAAAAAAGAGAACGCAGAGAGTGGAGAGAAACGGAAATGCAGGACAGAAAGGAGACTGAGGAGAACATTCAAAAGGCCCATGAGCAGATGATAAAAGTCATGGAGGCACAAACAGAGAAGCTTAAGTCCCTAAGCACACTATAGTCAGAACACATGCATGCTTGCCCCCCATTGCAGCCAAAACAGAACTGCTTTCCAAGCCCTCCCCAAACTCCTCCCACACATTCCTTGCAACTTCTCAGAATAACCATAACCCATTCATTCCACCGCTTCAGACAGCTTCCAAATTGATAGCTGGACTTATGCACAGCTATGAGAGCCTCCAATGTCCTGCACCGCTACCTCCCTTCCCACCAAGTTTTTCTGTGTGTTAACTGATGTTTAATAAATCTCTGAAAGATAACCAATTTTTATTTGTGTCCTACAGATAGTGATTGCAGCTGGTAGTAAAACATGGACATGCAGTTTAATCATTTGCTTACTGCAAATCTCACTCAAGAATCATCACAAGTGTTAAGCAAACAAACAAAACTCAAATTAATGAAGAATGGTAGATTGCTGTATAGAAATACACATTACAGGTTCTCACTATCAAAACGTTGCCTCAAAACCTCTCTGATCCAAATTGCCCCCCATAGTGCCCGTCGAATAGCCCTTGTATCAGGCTGCTCAAAATCAGCAGTCAGGTGACCTGCCTCTGCGCTGCACCCATAGGCAAACTTTTCACCCTTAGCATCACAAAGATTATGGAGCGTGCAGCAGGCAGCTATGATCATTGGAATGTTTTCTTCACTTAGATCTAACCTGCCATAAAGACATCACCAGCGCCTTTTTAATCTTCCAAATACACATTCCATGGCATTCTGCACCTACTCAGCCTATTGTTGAAGCACTCCTTGCTGCTGTCCAGGTTTCCCATGTAAGGCATCATGAGCCATAGGAGTAAGGGATACATGGGGTCTCCCAGGATCACTATGGGCATTTCAACATCCCCCACTGGAATCTTCTGGTTTGGAAAGAAAGTTCCTGTTTGCAGCTTTCTGTACAGGCCATAGTGTTCTTGAAGATACGTGCATCATGCACCTTCCTGGACCACCCCCGGTGATCAACAAGTGCCTGCAATTCCATGGAGGAGTACCCCTTTCTATTGATGTATTCCGTTGCAATATGGTCCCAGGCCAAAATTAGAATATGCGTTCCACCTATTGCCCCTCCAAAGTGAGGAAATCCAACTTCTGCGAAGTCACCCACTATTTCATGTACATTTCCAAGAGTCATGGGCCTTCGTAGCAGGATGCGATTAATGGCCCACACACTTGCATTAACATTGCCCTAAAGGTCAGCTTTCCAACTCCAAACTGATTCATAACCAACTGCTCCAGAAAGCAGTCTGGAGTCACCAGCTTCCACACTGCAATCGCCATGCGCTTGTCCACCAGAAGGCAACTCTCATTTTGGTGTCCTTGCACCGTAGGGCTGGGGTGAATTCTGCAAACAGTTCCAGGAAGGCGGCTTTCTGCATTTGAAAGTTCTGTAGCCACTGCTCATCATCCCAGACCTGCATAATGATGTGATTCCACTACTCAGGGCTTGTTTCCCAAGCCCACCGTGTGTAGCTGCTCCATGAATGCCCAAAGTAATCTGGTGTTGTTTCTCTCCATGGCACAGAGCAGGTCAGGCACTTCTGATTCCTGCTCAGATTGGGAGCTCATGATATACTGCATGACCATCCATGAAGTGTTAATGGCAGTTTCCACAACAGTAGAGAGCAGTGTGGGATTTATCCTGTCAAACAGAGAAGGTGGGCACACAGTAAAAAAGAGCCATTGAAAAATGCTGTGAAATGCAGTCGGAAACCCATAGAATGTTGGGACAGAAAGAACTGCATCATGGGACGTTGAGCCCGCACCTATGATGCACTGCAATTCACTCCATCTTCCCACAAGTCCTAGTAGCAGAAGGTGGTGAGTAGCACAGTGGGATAACTACCCACAGTGCACTGCTCTTACTGTCGATGCTAGAGCATCAAGTGTGCAGGGGCTCTGCCGACCAAGGGAGTGTAGTGTGAACATGCAATAGCGATGTTATTATAGCACATTCTGATCCTCAACACAACTTTTGTCAACAAAACTCTGTAGTGTAGACAAGGCCTGACTTTGTAAAGGTCGTTCCTTGGGGAGAAAAAGTAGAGATCTACTTCTGTATCTTTTATAGGTAGGATTCATATGGTGAATTTTAATGAAAGAATGCTACATCCATATGGTCACCTTATAAGCAGATGGTGTGTGTATAGCATGTGGGAAATAAGTCATTGAGTATGGCCTTAGTTTCTACTCTGTCAACATATTGTCAAGGAAGGAATCATCCTTATATATGATATGGGCGTTTGAAACCCTGGTATAAGACATTTATCCATTGCTAATGGTTACAGTGACCTCTTGTGGCAGATTCTAAATGTTTTAGACTGATCTGAATTATTTTAGAGACTAACAAATTTATTTGAGCATAAGCTTTCGTGAGCTACAGCTCACATCATCAGATGCATTCCTCCATACGGCTACATTCAGTTCCTTGTATAATGACAGCTTTCAGAGTAGCAGCCGTGTTAGTCTGTATCTGCAAAAAGAACAGGAGGACTTGTGGCACCTTAGAGACTAACCAATTTATTTGAGCATAAGCTTTCGTGAGCTACAGCTCACTTCATTGGATGCATTGAAGTGATGAAGTGAGCTATAGCTCACAAAAGCTTATGCTCAAATAAATTTGTTAGTCTCTAAGGTGCCACAAGTCCTCCTTTTCTTTTTGCGGATACAGACTAACACGGCCGCTACTCTGAAACCTGAATTATTTTGTGCCTGTTTGTACCTCTGTATCTTTCTTAGGCATTTCTAAAACGCCCATCACTGTTCTTAAGAGAACCAGCAAACTCATAAATTAAGCTGGTCTACCTGCTTGCCACTTAAAGTTTATGCTTAGGTCCCTCATTTAGATATTCAGAGATGTTAGAAGCGGAAAGAAAGATGTAATAGTGGAAGGCACTTAGGGCTAGATTCACAAGGGGGACTTGGGCATTGCAGTGCCTAACATTTTAATGCCCTGCCACCTGGTGGAATTCACAACCCCAGGTTAGGTGCTCAGGCTCCTGCTACAGATCAACCTGGAGGCAGATCAACCTGAAATTTTCAATGAAGTCACACAAATGAGGATCATTCTTGTCAGTTGCCAGCTTGTGCAGATCAAGGAGTGACTGGTTCACATTCTTTTCCAGGTGCAAGGGACACTCCATTGCTGTCAACCCATTCTCCCAATCATCACGATCTGGTTTCTTGATGTCCTGCAAAAAGATGCGACTGATTCTCTGGTTCTGCAGCTTCATGAGTTTTTCAGCATGCTCACGCTCCTCGTGGGACTAGTGCAGGAAATACTTGGCAAAGTTCTTTAAAGCCACATCATCCTGGTCAAAATAGAAAGACATGCTGAGGTACACGTAGGAGGTGTAGAGCTCCAGGTTGATCTGGCAGGCACCTGAAAAAATGAGAGCTCTTGCCTAGAATGCGGGATACAAAGGTTCAGAACCCCACTCTGCCTGATTTGGAGCAGGGACTTCAACCCAGCTCTCTTGCATGTCCCAAACACCAGGCTATAGAGTCAGTCATTTGCATGTGCTCTCTGGCCTGACATTTATTTATAAAAGGTGGCACAGCTTCCACAAAAGAGAGCCCCCACCCCAGAATACCCCAGAGGCCGGTGGCTGGGGTACTCTCCTGGGAGGTGGGAGAGCTGAGTTTAAGTATCTGATCCAAATCAGACCAAGTGGAGATTTGCACCTGCCTCCCACCTCCCAAGTGAGTGCTGTAACCGTGGGGGTAATGGGTTTAAGGTGGGGGCAGCAGCATGACAATGTGCTCGGAGGAACACCTAGTTTGTGAATCCCGCCCAGCCTTAGGAGCGAGTAGGCACCAAGTAGCTCACTGGTGCCAAGACTTAGTCAGCTTTGCACATGTCCTGCAGCAGCTGAGCAGTCCGTTTTGCCTACATGCTGGATTTAAGCACCTAAAAGGGCAGGTAGGTGCCTAAGCCCCCCTTGTGAATCCAGCCCTTAGAGACCCTCATGGCACCCTGAAGTAATGCAGACTTTGCTGCACAGTTATTTCTGTTCAAGAACTTACATCTAGTGCAAGCACAGGTATAGGTGTGCTCCTTGGTCCAGCCTACACACACAACTTGGGTGGTTCATTCATTCCTTTGTTCAGCGCTTCAGTTTGTAGAAAAGTTACTCCAGAGGTAACCAGCAGGAATGAAGACAAAGTGGAGAAGAGGCAGCTGCATTTTCATATCCGTTGCCATGTGGCCTGTACTTCCTGTGTCCCAAACACAAGGTCACAGCACATAGCATGGAAAAGTCCTGAAGTCCGCTATCCATGGGCATGCCCCAACATGTCTTGCTGACTCCAAAGTGTGTCCCTGGCTTTTTCAATGGGATCATTGTACAGCTGATGACCCTTGATGGGCCATTGAACAGGGTAGGCAGTGTTGATGCCAGTCTGTCCAGGGGTGCCACCCAGAAACACAGCACAAGTTTGACAGGTTTCAGAGTAGCAGCCGTGTTAGTCTGTATTCGCAAAAAGAAAAGGAGTACTCGTGGCACCTTAGAGACTAACCAATTTATTTGAGCACAAGTTTGAAAATACATATATACCATACATATCTATAACTCACAATACAAAGGTGATACAAACATATAAACAAGACGATCACACTTGGCAAATCATAACATTTCCACAGATACTTTACCCAGCATATCTGGTCAGATTCCTTGCAATGTTGCAATATTGGTGTTACCAAGATCATAAAGTGTCTCCCATATTCCATACAGCGTCACAGTCAGTAATAAGCGTAGCTGGGCTAAGAAATTCCTGGGCCTTTGACTTCAACGTTTCTTCAGACCAGGAGATGTTTATTACTCCAGATAACCTTAAATTATCATTGATAGGCTTGGCAGGATTTGGTTTAAATTGCTAGGTGTGGGTAAACGTCAATTTCACCTGACACAGAAATCAATGGGAAAAAATCCATCTGTAAGAGACAGCAAGTGCAGCCTACCTCAAACGTAGTGCCTGCAGGGAGCCGGTGTAATGGGGCACATGGCCATGCAGGGAGCCCTCGGCAGCTCCACTGTCATGGCCCCACTCCCTCCCTCCCACGTGTGGAGTGCAGGAGATGTCCCCAGGCAGGAGCTGCTCAACAATGTGGTGGACTTCCCTGCAGATGGGGATTTGTCGTTCTCCTCCTCATGGCCCTGGCCAGGAGTCTCTGATCCATCCTGCCAGGACTGCAACCTCCCCCTCACCTCATGCCTGCAGGGATCCATGCAGAGAGCCCTCAAGCTCTGCTGCCACAGCCCCACTCAGCAGCTGAAAGCATAGGGACCATCCCCGGGCAGGAGTCATTCAGCAGTGAGGGTGGCCTTCCTCTAGACTGCAGGGTCGTGGGTTTGTTTGTGGCTCTGGCTGGCGTGGTGGGTGTCTGCTCCACTGGGCTAGAATCACAGCCTCCCCCTCACCTTGCCCCCAGGTGTCTTGGACCCCTTGGCCATGCTGGGCTCTAACCCCAACCCCAATTAATTTCCTGCAACTGTGATAAAATAAAAAATCAAAGAAAATACTTAAAAATAAAAATTGATATGAATCCTCAAACTTAGACAAAAACGGAATTTTACAAAGCCTAAATCTAATACTATTTTTGACATATCCCTGTTTGTGATGATCAGTGTCCCTTTTGACAGCAAAGATGCACATATTAAGGTATATTAGGGTGTAAACTCTAAGCAGAACTATGAGAAAACTGGAAGAAATGGCAATGCTCAGCAGATTTGTTACAGAAAATAAGCTGTGGTCACTCACTTTTGACATCAATATTTATTTCATGAGTAAATGTCAGAAGGCCAGAATGTTTTGCCATGGTTCTCTCCGACCTGAAGCATGAACGCTATTTTCTCAAATGAAAGAGTGAAAACCTTGTCATTTGGGCAACAAATTATCATCTTAAGGCTTCTTTAGGGACCAATCCTCAGTCCAACAGAGCTCTAAAATAAGCATCACCCATATAATACGTGTTAAATTCCTTGTTAGCCTGGGATGGTCTTTCCAAGTGCTTTCACATGAACTGCTATGGACACAGTAGTGTGTATTTTGTTTCTTTTGACTAATGTACAGCCAAGCTGCCACATGTGAACAGGTCCGTTCAGAACAAAACTATTGTACATTTTCTTTTACTACTAAGAATTTAAGTTAATTATTTTCTGTATCAGAAGTAGACATATCACAGTCCATGATTGTTCTCCATCTATAGCTGATAAAAAATACCCACCTGTTTCTTATTAGTACAGGCAACCAAATTATTAATTTCAAATCAATTTGAGGAAATCTAGCTTCTTTTCTGTTTGTGACCTGTTCTGGTTTCTGCAAGTATATTAGTCATAATTATATTTACTGAATAATACAGCCACATAATTAAACCCTCAGGTTGTTTGCAAACTCTACTTTAAATAGGTGGTGTTTGTGGTATGCAGTTGGTCACCAAAGTCATGGGATAATGTTAGTGGTCCCTGATTTAAAAACAACAAAAAACCTAAAAAAAGCCCCCCAAAACAAAACCAGAACACCCCCTCACACACCTTTTTCATATACAAATATGAGTAGCCATAAGAAAAACAGATAGTTGTGTGAACAGCAACCTGCTTATGACTAAGGCTACAATTTAGTCATGGGTATTTTTAATAAAAGGTCATGGGCAATAAACAAAAATTCATGGCCTGTGACCTACCCATGACTTGTACTATAAATACCCCTGACTAAATCTTAGAGTGGGGGCCCTGCTCTGGGGCACGCTGGGGGGGAGGAGGGGCAGAGGGCCGCTGCTTGGGAGGGGCGGGGGCCACTGCTGGGGGCGGGGCAGGGCTAGCAGCACCAGCTTCTGGGAGCCGCAAATCAGCGACTGCTCCTGCCAACCCCAGGACCGCTGCTTGGGTGTTCCCTGGGATCACTTGCATCGGCCGCTGCTTGGGCAGACGCTGGGGCCAGCTGCTTGGGGCCGCCTGAGTGGCTTGCACTGGGGCAGCTCCAGCAGCAACCAGTGCAACTGGCTGTGCGGCCACTTGAGCAGCTGGCTTCAGAATGGCTCCAGCAGTAGCCGGTTTGGCTAGTCCCAGGGCCACCTGAGCAGCTGCCCTGGAGCCAGCTGCTTGGGCAGCCCTGGAGTCAGCCACACTGGCTGCTGCAGAAGTCACGGAGGTTGTGAAAAGTCATGGAATCTGTGACTTCCGCAACCTCCATGACAGACCCGGAGCCGTACTTATGGCTATTCCTGAATGGCAAATAAAAAGGAGCGTACCCTGGGCTGAACTAAACAGTCATTTGGAATTTGAATCTGTGTTCATGAGCACTCTTTTGGCAGTATTCCACCAACTCTAGTTAGTAGCTGGAGGTGAACAATGTGAGATCTGTACCACAATTCAACAACCTGTAGGGCTTGGACTAGTGCATATTAGACACAAAGAGCTGGAACTTGTGGCACTGTACTCTTCTTTTTGATATTCAGTTCTGTGCTTTTTCCATTAAGACTAATAACTTTACAAAATGAAGCAGAGTGATGCCACCCTCATTTAAAAAAACAAAGAGAAACAACTAATGCAATATATTAACCCAGTGATGTTGACTATTTCCTGTGGCTTACTCCAATACTTCATGGAATTGAATTGACTGGTAATAGATTTTTCACTGCTGAGTAACTTTGCAGTGAGAACAGCACGTATATATAAATGCATATTCAGTAACAGCAGATAAACTGTTTCTGATCAAGAGAAACAGCATAATTAACCAACAGCTTGCTTGTACTTGTTTTTGTGAGCATTGTACTGCAGATTGTAGAATTGGAGCATTATACTACATGTAAGAGAGCATATTACATTACTGTTTCACGTGGCTAAACACTGTTCATTTTGCTTGGTTTTCCATCACAGTGATTACCTTTTTACATTCAACACTTAATATAATTTCAAAACCTTCAGGGGTTTCAAATCTCCCAGGTATCGAAGTACAGCATTATGGCATCAAGTGTCCTGGTAAAGCCTCTTTTGCAGCTGCGGGTTTCAGGCATTGTCAAAGGTAGTGTCTCTAGCTTCGCAGCCTCCGATTGTGTCTTCTTGGCACTCCTGAAATACAAAATTATTAATAATAGTAAGGCCATTACTAATTTCCCTGAGCCATTCAAGCCCCTGGCCTTCAGATATTTAAATACTTTTTTTTAAAGAAAAGGTGATTGTGACATTGGCAAAGCAAGTACCAGGTCTTGTCAAGGCTTTAGACCTCAACCCAGGACTGACAAAGGAAACCAGTCCAGCTCACCTGTGTGGTAGTAGGGTTAAGATGGGTATTGGGCTTATCGCACTGTGTTTAGACTTTATGAAATGCTTGTAAGACACTACATGTGTTAATCCTACTTATAAGATATGTATCCCATGCTATAAGGTACTAAGTTTTTGCTTTAAAATGGTGAAAAAATGTTCACCCTGTAACTGTCAACCTGTCAAAAGGGCTTGAATTCTGGAAGAAGGAAAAAGATAGTGAACAAGAAAATTTCTCATCTCTTTTGCTGTTTGGACTCTCAGAGGGCAGGAGCAATGAAACAGAAGAAGAGATTCCCCAGGGTCATAGAATGGAATCATAGGACTGGAAGGGACCTCGAGAGGTCATCTAGTCCAGTCTCCTGCAATCATGGCAGGACTATGTATTTTTGAGATACATAGACATTATGACAGGTGTTTGTCTAATCTGCTCCTAAAAATCTCCAATGATGGAGATTCCACAACCTTCCTAGGCAATTTATTCCAGTGCTTAACCACCCTGACAGTTAGGAAGTTTTTCCTAATGTCCAACCTAAACCATCCTTGCTGCAATTTAAGCCCATTGCTTCTTGTCCTATCCTCAGAAGTTAAGGAGAACAATTTTTCTCCCTCCTCCTTGTAACAATCTTTTATGTCCCCTCTCAGTCTTCTCTTTTCCAGACTAAACAAACCCATTTTTTTCAATCTTCCCTCACAGGTCATGTTTTCTAGACCTTTAATAATTTCTGTTACTCTTCTCTGGACTTTCTCCAATTTGTCCACATCTTCCCTGAAATGTGGCACCCAGAACTGGACACAATACTCCAGTTGAGGCCTAATCAGCGCAGAGTAGAGAGGAAGAATTACTTCTCGTGTCTTGCTTAAAACACTCCTGCTAATATCCAGAGTAACGTTTGCCTTTTTTTGCAACAGAGTTACACGGTTCACTCTTATTTAGCTTGTGATCCACTACGGCCGCAGATTCCTTTTTGCCATACCTCTTCCTAGGAAGTCATTTCAGATTTTGTATGTGTGAAACTGATTGTTCCTTCCAAAGTGAAGTACTTCACATTTGTCCTTATTGAATTTCATCTTATTTACTTTAGACCATTTCTCCAGTTTGTCCAAATCATTTTGAAATTTTAATCCTATCCTCCAAAGCTACTTGCAACCTCTCCCAGCTTGATATTGTCCACAAACTTTATAAGTGTACTCTCTATGCCATTATCTAAATGATTGATGAAGATATTGAATAGAACCAAACCAAGGACTGATTCCTTCAGGACCCCACTCATTATGCCCTTGCAGCATGACTGTGAACCACTGATAACTACTCTGTAGGAATGGTTTTCCAACCATTTATGCACCCACCTTATAGTAGCTCCAGCTAGGTTGTATTTCCCTAGTTTGTTTAGGAGAAGGTCATGCGAGGCAGTATCAAAAGCCTTACTCAAGTCAAGATATACCACACCTACCACTTCCCCTCTATCCACAAGGCTTGTTACCCTGTCAAAGAAAGCAATTAGGTTGGTTTGACATGATTTGTTCTTGACAAATCCATGCTGCCTTTTACTTATTACCTTATTATCTTCTAGGTGTTTGCAAATTGATTGTTTAATTATTTGCTCCACTATCTTTCCAGGTACTGAAGTTAAGCTGATGGGTCTGCAATTCCCCAGGTTGCCCTTACTTCCTTTTTTATAGATTGGCACTATATTTGCCCTTTTCCAGTCCTCTGGAATCTCTCCCATCTTCCGTGACTTCTCTAAGATAATCGTTAATGGCTCAGATATCTCCTCAGTCAGCTCCTTGAGTATTCTAGGATGTATTTTATCAGGCCCTGGTAACTTGAATATACCTAAAATTTGTCTAAGTAATATTTAACTTATTCTTTCCCTTTTTTAGCCTCTGATCCTACCTCATTTTCACTAGCATTCATGATGTTAGACACCAAATCACTAGTAACCTTTTTGGTAAAAACCGAAACAAAAAAATCATTTAGCACTTCTGCTGTTTCCACATTTTCTGTTATTGTTTTTCCCCTCCTCATTGAATACTGGGCCTACCCTTACCTTGGTCTTCCTCTTGCTTCTAATGTATTTGTAGAATGTTTCCTTGTTACCTTTTATGTTTCTAGTTAATTTAATCTCATTTTGTGCCTTGGCCTTCCTAATTTTGTCCCTACATACTTGTGGTATTTGTTTATATTCATCCTTTGTAATTTGACCTACTTTCCACTTTTTGTACGACTATTTTTTGAGTTTCAGATCATTGAAGATCTCCTGGTTAAGACAGGGTGGTCTCTTACCATACTTCCTATCTTTCCTATCCAATGGGATAGTGTGATGTTATCTGATTAAAATATGACCATGTAAATCCTTGTTGCAACCACTGTTATATATTTGAAACAAATCTTGCATAAAATGTGGCATGTCAGATGTCTAGGAAAAGGTTATAATTCACTCATTGGTGGCGGTATCATAGGAAAGGGGGAAGCTGCACCTCCCTAAACAGCCTACTGCGGACCTGCCCCCAGGCCAGCGTGCCTCCTGCAGGCCTCGGGGCTGCTGAGGCGGTTGGTCCTCAGTGAGATGTCCTTCCCTTGTGTGACTCACACAAGCTTATTTTAAAAAAAAAAATGAAGAGCACGGTGCAGCCAAACTTACACCAGTTAACCCTTTGAAAAGTCTCCCCTCATAGTTAACGCATGCCGAAGCACCAGCAGTGCTGACGCTGAGAGTGCTAGCAGAGACCAGCATCCAGAGAATCATTTTACACACGGTGTAGATTCGAGCTGCTCTGAGCAGGGTTAGATGACCTGGTGCTAAGACCCCTGGTGGACAATCTAGCCCTGGTCTTTATCTTCACTGCTAAAAAAAAGGGTGTGTTTAACATGCATTAGCGAAGCTGCTATAAAAGCCAAATGGAGACAAGATACTGTAGTTTTACTGCAAGGAAAACTAGGTGAGGTCGGCCATGTTGACCTCACGTAGGCACCTCAAGGTAAAAATTATATAGTGCCCCATCTGTATTATGATTTTGCACTCAGATAACTATAAATTTATTATCTTGCTATACCCCCCTCCCTCCGAACCTTTGGCAGCGAAGACAGAACAATACAACTCACTCTTGCTAGCACTGCTCAGCTAACCAGTAGTCACAATGGTTAGAATCCGATAGACGTTGAGAGGAATACATTGTTTCACAGGCTGATGTCTCAAACCTATTATATTTTCTCCGCAGGCAAGGTATCTTATCCACCCAAAAAATAAGGCACAGGAATAAGTTTAACTGAGTGTGGCTAGCTAGAAGTACTCACAGACCACACTCTTCTATTTACTGCAAAGTGTTTGGATATGGGTTGATGCACACTGCAGTTTTCAGTCAAATTCTAAAGAATTCACTTTAGGCGACACAGAACTAAAATCCCTGAGGATCAGAGAAGAATGTGTACAAAAAACAAAACAAAAGCCCCTCTAAATTGATGTAGGTGTTATTTACAGACAGTAAAGAGAATCCTCTAAATAAACCAGCGTAGGATAGACACTGGCTTCCTTTCTGCCTACAGGCTTTTGCTTACAAAGTTATTTGGGTCTTTTAAACACTATTTAAAATGCTTGGTTTGTATTAAATATACTTTTTTGTCTACAAAGCAATTGTGTGGTTCATTTTGATAATGACTGGGAGCCTTTTAAATCTAAATCCAGAGTTAGGCCTGGGTTTGGCTTGGTGTAGTGCTTTCTCAGATGATTGAAACCTGGCCAGCACTTTAGTTAAAAGCTGAGGTGAAGGAAGGGGAGTATTAGCAGCTGTACACAGATTGTCCTGATCTTCTGGTTAGACAGGCACATTGATGTGTTAAATAACATTCAGCAAGAGGTGATAGGTTGACCCACAGTAACCCAAACAAAGGCTTAGTAGAGTGAATAAATGTTAGTACTCCTGTTTATATACAAATGAATGACTGATGTACAGAATCTTGACATTACCTACAAGATAGCAAAACCGGAGTTTTGGCTCTGGAGCGAATTACTAAGGTGGCTTTGTACATAACCCTTCTGCCCGGTGGAATCAGCAGAAACAAGGGCAGAGTTCAATATCTAGGGGTTCTTCTTAACACCACAAAACAGAACCAGCTCAAGACCCAACCAGTACTCTGGGAAAATTCACCACCACCCCGGACACCTCTAAGAGGCAATACTTCCTCTTTTCCAAGCACTGAGTCTGTGTATAGCAAAGGAAAGATTTAACAAAAAGGGTGAAGGACCCCAGAATTAACTGGGGAAAACACCACAGCCAAAAATCAAAAGCATATGACCGTGAGCAAAACACCCACCCCATAGTATGCTAGGCAGCCACCTTTGCCTCACTCTTTCAGTCTGTGGTGTGTAAAGCAACAAATGTTCCTCTAACATGCCACTCCCCCTCTCCCTCCACTGCACCCCACTCCCAGTTGCTGTTCTTGGTCAGTGAAGACCCAGAGTTCAGAGGTGTGTTCATGTGAATTCACCTCCTACGGGGGGATGGAGGGGGACGAAGGGAGCGTTGATCAACACCTCAACTACTGCACCATCGCAACTGGCTCACACGTGCTGTGTTCACTCTGCTACCACCGGTGCCATTGGCTGCGGCTGCTGCCACCATCCCCCACTGTCTCTCTGCTGCGACCTCAGGTTCTGAGATTCCACCACTTAACCAGCTCTCAGCGATTTCAGCAAGTAGTGGGGAACCTCGCTGTTAATACAGGTTGTGCAGCATCTTTCACTGCAACACTGTCCCACACCATGTCTAAGGCTCAGCACTTGGTTATCAGTGATTTCAGCTTCAACAAAACAAGAACTCTCACTTGAGTCTAATCAGTGGAGGGAGGGTCAAATGGTGTTTAGGATTTCTTAGGCAGAGTCCGCAACCTCCGGGAGGAACATCTCTCCCCAGTCTCTCTCTCCTTCACTGGGATTTGGTATCCCCACTCCTGCTTAGTGAGTGCAGTTCAGTTTAGGGTGACCCCTTCAATAAGGGCAAACTAAAGGGCAGCAGAACTATGCTTACTCATATAATAAGGAGAACATTTCATTAGCTTTAATAAAATTGAATGCAGGGGTAATGTTAAAAGATTATATAATACACAGGTTAAGAAGAGAGTTGTCTGTACATCTGGGTATAGTATTTAGATTATTTACAAATACAAAGTTTGTTTTAAAAGTCATAAGATACATATCATGCATAATCAGCAATAATTTAGATAAATTTAACGATACAGTTTAGATATTAGAATCTGGATACTTAGGTACATCACTCATGCAAAGTTACACAGAGTTGGTAGCAGAAAGCAAATATAGGAATGAGTGTAGATTTCCCCTCAGTATTTGAGAAATTAGGGTAGGTTGCCCATTTGAAAATACAATCCATCAGGGAACAGAGTAGCAGCCGTGTTACTCTGTATTCACAAAAAGAAAAGCAGTACTTGTGGCACCTTAGAGACTAACAAATTTATTTGAGCGTAAGCTTTCGTGAGCTACAGCTCACTTCATTCCACTGAATGCATCCGATGAAGTGAGCTGTAGCTCACGAAAGCTTACGCTCAAATAAATTTGTTAGTCTCTAGGGTGCCACAAGTACTCCTTTTCTTTTTGCGAATCCATCAGGGAAGTATTTCAGTTACTTTCCTGACTGCGCTTCACATCGACACTCCAGCTCATTTCTCCTGGTATTGCCGATGTCCTCTAGATAGTGATTTGTAACCCAATACCAGCCAAAAGTGATCATTTCGGAAAAACAACTCCACCACACTATCCACCTAGGCAGAGAAGCACGTCTATGCAAACATGGTCTATTCCTGAGATCTTCTCCTGCAGCTCATCACTAGATGTCGGGGAGAGCTCATTCAGACACTGCTTACATGTATAAGGTGGTTAAGTTTGAATAAAATTAGATGCATGTCATTGAGACAATACAGAAGCTTCACTGATTCCCCTCAAAACACTTCACACCACTGTGAATCCAAAGATTTTAATTCTTTCATCTCTGCCCCTTCCTTCTCTTGAAAGGAGTGAAAGTGACCCCATTCCAGCAGAACAGCTGTTAATTAGGTTTTGAGCTGGTAGGAAAAATGTTTTTGCTAAAACATTTGGGGAAAAAATTGTTTCCCTCCCCCGTCTCTCCTTTTCCATCTTTTACCTACAGAAGAGAAGGGGGGGGGGAAAGGAGGTGGGAGAGAAGGATAAAGGAGAACCCCAAAAACCCACCCACAATATTTTCATGAAAAATTCTGTGGAAATTCTCATTTCCATAAAACACTATTCTTCTCTGAAAAATGTTATCAAACAGAATAGTGTGATCAGGTGTAGTTATGACAAGCTTTCTATCTAGGTTTTTCTAGTGCACTCATGACTGTGGTATCAGAATGGACTCCAAAAAAGTCAGACAAATACTAAGTGTCTCTGTTAGTTCTCTCTCCCATGTCCACAAACATCTTTCTCACTGGCACACACCAACAGTACAGTATCTGTAGGACCAGTTGGGAATTTGACTCCAAGAAGGAGGTAATTGGCAAGAATCTGGAGCTGGCAGCAGTAAAGATTTTGAAGCCATGGGGAAAGAGAGCTGAAGGAGTGGGTACGTGGGAATGGGCATGGAGCCAAGCTTGAACTAGGGAGGTTGTGATGAAGGGGGATTGGGTGTGTTTGAGACACCTTTCCAAAGTTTCTTTGGACAAAATGGCACATAATGCTTATGCATCACTGTAGTGACTGAGGGAAAGGCTACTATTGATCACTACAGTAAATAGTTCTCTACTTGTGTAAATGCATTTCCTACCTCCAGAGGTTGAGAGCTGATAATTCTCAGCTACCACCTTTCCATTATGATCTAAAAGAGTAAAGGAACTAAGAACAGCTATAATGAGTCAGACCAAATGTCCATCTAGCCCAGTATCCTGTCTTCCAACAGTGGCCAATGCCAGCTGCCTCAGAGGGAATGACCAGAACAGGTAATGATCAAGTGACCCATCCCCCCTCGCCCATTCCCATCTTCTGGCAAACAGAGGCTAGGGACACCATCCCTGCCCATCCTGGCTATTAGCCATTGATGGAGCTATCCTCCATGAATTTATCTAGTTCTTTTTTGAACCCTATTACAGAGTTGGCCTTCACAACATCCTCTGGCAAGGAGTTCCACAGGTTGACTGTGCGTTGTGTGAAAAAATACTTCCTTTTGTTTTAAACCTGCTGCCTATTAAAAACCCTGCTGCTTATTAACTCAGGGTTTGGTCTGAGCAGTGTCTGTACTGCAGCCACCTCCCTAGCAGGGACTAGAAATAGATCATTTCCCACCACTAATTCTGCTCTATTCCCCATATGGTTCTCTTTTTAAAGACACCTCACAGTTCACACGGGGAGATCAAACTAGGACGAATGTAAAACCTTGCACACTGACTTGTATAGGGACTGCCTGCTCCTCCTCCTCTCTCCTTTTCTATATTGCTTGTCAATATAGTACCTAAGCATACCTGACCTTTAATACTCATAGGTACAATGTAGCTAGAACTTCACCTCCACCCTTCAAAAAAGTGCAAGGGAACAAGCTGTCCTGAGATAATCCTGAATGAGTAAGCCTGTGTCCCTGTTTCTTTTTTGCAAGCAAATGGCCCCTATGTGTTTTTATTTGCAGTAGCTGTTTCTTCATTTCTCCCTGAGCTGTGCATGTCAGACGTGAGCAGTGAGCTCCTATTCCAGGAACCACTCCAATCTAATACGTGAGGGCAAGCAGACTGACTCCCAAAGCAGGGACAAATGATTCATGCTAGAATTAAGAAATATTTAACTCCTTGGCACCAGTAGTCAGGCTTTCCAACACTAAGCAGAATGTCAGAGACAGGATAGTAGACTAGACAGACCTCTATGGCAATTCATACGGATATTGTTCAGAATCACGCCTCATCACAGACGACTCATGTCTCCTGACACTGCGGACGGGGAGGAGGAGGAAACGTGACCACCCCACATCTCTTCTGCCTAGTGAACCCTCCACGCCCATCCCAGGGCCACCACACTCTCTCCACCCCATCAGAATTACATGTGAGGGGGAGGGGCTCTGTCCTTCTCCTGCTGCGTCCCCCGACACAGTGGGCCTCTGTCCCTGGCAGGTGGCCATGGGCAGGACCAGGAGAGAGCTGCTTCTCACACCAGCTGAAGCTGCCTGCTCCAGGTCACTGCTCTGTGCAGTGCAAGAGCTGCCCAAGAGACAGAGCCCGGCCAGGGAGATAGTGGCAGCAGGCCATCCCCCTGCTTGGGCCCGGCTGCCAGGGACAGGGGCCCAGTGAACCAGAAATGTGGAGAGTGGACTCCGGCTCGCTCGGCCCCTGACCCCAGCAACCGGGCCCAGGCCAGGAGCGGCCTCCCAGCGTCACCTCCTCAGTTGGGTTCTCTCTCAAGCAGACGCCACGCTTCACAGAACATCAAGCTGGAGGGGCCTGTGAGAGAAGTGGCTGGTCCCTCCCCGTCCGCTCTCTGCCCAGGCCTGGCTGCCAGGGGGCAGGTGTAGCAGCACGATGGAGACCCTCCCCTCCCCCCAGCAGGCCAAGCAGAAATCTGGAGGGCATGTGACCTCACATATACCCCATGCGTCATCTATACACCTCACTGCCTGGTCTTGTATATGCTTAATGTGAACTTTAATATTAAGCTTTAAAAAAAAATGTTTAGGTGTCCTTAATGGTAGTGTAACAAAAAACAAACAAAAAAGCTCTGGCAGCCAGTTGGCAATTTTTTTTTTTTTGTAAATTGCACTCCCCAATATGCCTGTTCCTTGAACTATTCCACCTCACGGATTGCATGAAGAGACACTCCTACAGTTCACTGACATGGTATAAACCAATGGCTTGCCTGCTTGTGGCAGTTCTTAAAGCACCATTAATCTGCAAATGTGGATTAATGCTAAATACTAAAAAGCCGGAGTAGAATTTAGATGAAAAGCTGGGTACTTTGTGTGCGTGCTAGCCACTTTTAGCTAATTTAGACTTTTCAGAAACCTCAGATGCATCAGGTAAATAGTAAATGGCATTTCTTCCCCTGGAAATAGGCTGCATAGTCCCATGGAAAACTCCTAGAGAGAAGGTGGTCTGAGATTCTCTTGCCTTTATTGGTTTCCGGCAACTCATTCTACGGTGGAGATACGTTGCTCCTCTCTGGAATGAAGACACAGTTTGCCTCCAAAACCCAAAGCTCTCTCAGGACACATCTTCACTGCATTGGAACTTGGGCCCCAGCCTCTCATCGGGGGCTCAGCCAACGTAGCTCTAATAGGAAGATGTTGCTATGCATCTGAACAAATAAAGAATGAGTCACATTTAAATGTGAAGTTATTTCCCTTCTACAATGTATTCAAGTTTTATCAAGCTCATTCAGAGAGCAAAATTCCAGACCATGCTGTCAGAGAGTGAATTTTGATTTAGAGGTAACACAATCCACAGCACATAGAATAGGTCTAATAAAAAAGCCACACCCAAGCTGTTAATACTGTACAAAGAAATTGTTCCATGAATGTAAAAGTGCTGCCATTGAGAGAAGTTATTCACAACTAATCTACTCAAATCGCTTTTTACTGTGCATAGATTATAATTTTCTCACATTTGTTATTCTAGTTTACTCACTTGTTTTTTACTCGATGGGTTCATAGTGAGCAGCAGTGAGTATTCAGCACTTCTGTCCAAAAGTGTAAGCTGTGCTGGACAGACGCAATTGCCCACTGGTAAGACAGCATCATTGCTGTTCCTGACTGAGTGACGGCAACGAGCCACCACTGCAGTTTTCAGTCCAAGGGAGGTATCGTGGAAGATTGACAGAATTGGAGAAAACTCCTAGCTTTTCCTTTCTAGGCCACACAACAGCCTTAGCAGAGAAAAGACTGCAAGAAAAACCTCTTGCTACGGTGCGAGATTTACTGGTTGTATACAGCTTTTTCCCCACTGCCATTATACTCACACAAAGTAATTTTGTGTATGGTCTTAGCTGTGAAAGATGCAGTCACAGATCCTTGTCTGGCTCAATTATTTGCCTCTGTGCAGGGACAGTAGAGAGATTTTGGAAATCTTCTTTAGTGTGTTAAAGTAGCATTGTTTTAATATACTTACATATAGATGGAATTACTTGAATAAGTGATCTTTACTTTCACTCTACATGAGTACTACCACAACTGAAGCTCAATTGCTCAAGTACTCACAGAAAACCTATATAAAGGGAGCACAAACTGGGCTGAAATCAGCCCATTTTATTAAAAAAATTATTTTTAGAATACATATTTCCATTATTAGGTCAACTATCATGCCAGACATTACCCTCCATGGCAAGAGCTACAGATATATTCTACAATCAATATCCTCCTCTAAGCCTCAAAATTGCATTTATATAATTTAACATAGCTCCTAGTCAGAAAAACAAAAGCCAGTCTGAGCAGAGAATACATTTTTGTAAGGTACATCTAC
Source organism: Caretta caretta (assembly GCF_965140235.1). NCBI lineage: Eukaryota > Metazoa > Chordata > Testudines > Cheloniidae > Caretta > Caretta caretta. Next base: position 119,161,133 of record NC_134206.1, on the reverse strand, counting down.
TGATTATTTCAAACTAAAGAATAGGTGTGGGTAGCTATGAATGTTAAGAGCCAATAAACCAGTTCAATATTTGAGGGGGGAAAACTAGTTCGGAAATGTATTTAATTATAAACCAGTCAGGTTAGGTTTAAAAATCAGTAATCCAAGCTCCCAGTGCTGGAACTTCTGAAAAAGAGACGGTAACTATGTAGCCTCCTTCCTTATACCTACTCCATTGCTTCCCACTTTTTATTTTATGTGTCCATCTCTAACTCCCCCTTTCCTTCTGGTCTCATGTTCTTTACTATCCTCCCACCTCATCAGTGCAGCCTCTTCCCATTCACAAATCTCTCACTGCTAATTCCTTCTCCATAGTTGGCTACATATCTGAACCTCGTCCTCTCCCAGATGCCACAACTCTTGCCCTCTCCCTGAGGCTCTGTATCAGTTATCTTTTGGCTCAATCCCATTGTAGTAAACAGCAAAACCCATTGACTTCATGGCACAGGATCTTGCCTTCTGTTCCCATTCACTACCTGCTCTCTGCAGTGAGCTCCCCCTTGCTCTCTGCAGTGAGCTCCCCACACACTGGCAACACAGTTAATGGTGGGTGGGCTGGCAGCAGAAAGCCCGAGTTTATTCTCGGCTCTGCCACGAACCTGCTGAGACCCCTTGCCACCGGACTCCTCGTTTTTGTGGATGCAGACTAATGCGGCTACCCCTCTGATACTTAGTAGATAATCCTGCATCTTAGAAAGCTTCTGGGTTAGCCTCTCTTTAGAAAAGAGACAGCTTCACAGTGGGCATAGTTAAGGATGCGAGTCTGTCACGGAGGTCACGGATTCCGTGACTTTCCGGGACCTCCGTGATTTCTGCAGCAGCTGGTGCGGTTGGCCTGAGCAGCTCGGGCAGCCCCTGGGCCAGCTACTACTGGGGCAGTCTTGGGCCACCATGCCCCCCAAGCAGCAGCAGGAGTGAGTGTGGGAGGGGGCTCCGGGCTGAGAAAGGGGGTTGGGGTGAAGGAGGGGGTGAGGGCTCCAGGCAGCGCTTGCCTTGGGGGGGAGGGGAGCTCCCTGGAAGCGGCAACATGTTCCTTAGCTCCTAGGTGGATGCGTGGTCAGGTGGCTCTGCACACTACCTCTGCCTGCAAGTGCCACCCCCGCAGCTCCTACTGGCCACGGTTCCTGGCCACTGGGAACTGAGGAGCCAGCGCTTGGGGTGTGGGAAGCACGCGGAGCAGCCTGGCCATGCCTCCGCCTAGGAGCAGAGGGACATGTTGCTTCTTCCAGGGAGCCATGCAGGGAGCCTGCCAGCCACCCTCCCCAACAGAAGCAGGAGTCCCCCACCTCTCCTTCCCGACAATCCGTGGGACCCCTGAGCCGGCCCCTTCCCCAGACCACCCAACTTTTAGTTAGGGCTATATAGTACAAGTCATGCACAGGTCACGGGTCATGAGTTTTTGTTTACTGCCTGTGACTTTTACTAAAAATACCCATGACTAAAACGTAGCCTTAGTCATAGCTACTGAAGAGTGTGATAGACTCCTACAGCTGTAAAGCAGATCTCATGAGGGATCAACTGGAAAAAGAGGTGCTTAAGTGCCAGAAAAGACTGCAAAGAGGAAGAGAAAAAGGAAACCTGAGTGTACCTTTTGATACAGGAAGTGTAATACATTCTCCCACCATCCTCTTTCACTTGTGATCTGTAATCACCAGGACCTCTTATAAAGAGCTTCAGCCTTTAACAGTAGAGTTTGTTGACCGCAATTAAATAAAAATTCCAACCCCTACTCCACATCATGTTAAAGCAGCATTCTTGGGAAAACACATGCATGTTGTCTGAGTGGTCTGCCCCAAAACAGATTTACAGAAATTAAGGCATTTAAAATTACAAGACGTGCTAACAGAAACGAATTACAAGGGCCTACAGCCCTAAATCCAAACCAACAGCAATAGATATACACATGCACACTTAAATTTAAGTTCTAATTAAGAAAACTTCCAAGTAACCTTAACATTTCACATATGATGGGTTTTTGTTAAGAGACAGACACTGCTAAATGTGATCTGTTTATTCAAAATGTCACATAAATTAAGTACATTTCCCATGAATATTGCAAATATACATGAAATGAACATTGCTATTTTTAAAAAAGTTTGGCTTTGCTTATGCAACAAGTACCAAATGTGGCTAGAACATGGACTTGTCCTGAATTTACTAAATACAAAATGGCGCAGTTTAATTTATATTTATACATATGTACATACAGTTTCATAACTAGCTTTAAAACAGTAAAAAATTGTTTCAAGTTTATCTACATTACACATACTTGTTTTAATCTGGTCACAAGCCCCAGATGAGATTTTGTTATTGATACAATCATTTCACAACTGTAAATGTAAGGCGCTACCAAATACCAATTCCACCAGTGTGAAAGGTAATATGAACCAAGTGTTTTTGAACAATAGCTTTATATTTCAGTTTCAAAATGGACGGGAGCATGAGAAAGGGAAGCAGTAAGAAACTGATCATCAGCATGTTAGAAGTCCAAAGCAATCGATGAAATGAAACACAGACTGGACATGTTAAAATACAGTCGATAACAAAGGCCTTGATGGAAACAATTTACAGGCTTCTTGAAAGGTGACGTTAAAAAATATATTTTTTTTAAGTCTTACAGGTGACCCATAAGGGAAAAAAAAAAATTCGATCTGGACATTTTTGTTTCTTTATGACGTATAAAGGATCTCACCAAAGTGGAGACTTTCCTATCACATTGCCCAGGCTAGGAAGTAAGTACGAAAAATGTAATGTGTTAAAGGGCAGCAAAACACCTGTCTTTTCCAGCTGCTTAGCTCACAGTTTCAATACCGTACCATGGGGACAAGAACGAAGTAAAGATATAAGATAGCTGCAATATGGACATTTGCCTCTAATCCAGAGAAGAGGCAACTAGTTTCTCCATCTATTTACTATTTGCTGCTGTACAAACCAGGACAGGAGAACTTGGTAGGAATAAAGTCTCTACCCCTAGAGACTCTGTACGTGCCTATGAATAGCATTTCTCTTTAGCTTTGCTGTATGATCCAGTATTTCATGTTTTGGAAGAAACAGTGAGTTTGGGTTGTTAGTTTAACATTTGCATACAGATACTGATTATTTCATATTATGTATCCAAAATGTCAGTCACTTAAGTGTTTAAAAACAAATATTAATTATTTGTATTAATGTAACACCCAGGAGCCCCAGTCATGGACCACGACCCCATTGTACTAGAAACAGTTTAAAAACTTACCAAAAATTCTGTCACTCAGCTTTCACCCAAGCGAGGACATTTCATTAGTTATCCTGGCATCCTTAGACAGTAATGTAATTTAATGCAAAAAAGCTAATTAAAAAAAAAAAGACACTCTTACATCTTCATTATTGCTTTCCTATGATGTATTAAAGGGAACACTTTGTTTTGTAGTGTCACTTTTAAAAGTACTTAAAGGACAAACATCTTAAATCACTGGCTTTTGCAAAGAGGAGAAATTCACATTGTCGTCAGTAATTAGAATCAAGGAGACAGCAACTAACATTTCAATTCTAAAAGGATATATATATCTGTGTAAGGTTAAGCACATATGTAACATTCTGCAGGTGCAAGGCCTAGGACTGTATGATTCTGTCAATGTCCCTTTGCCGCCAAAACATTAAAACTCAATGCATGGACATGGAAAGAGTCATGGAAGAGGGGAAGGGTAAAACAAAGAGAGCAAGGACAATGATGGCAAGAGTGGCATACAGAACAAAAAACAAACAATGTGAAAGTTCACAAAGAGAATTCACAAAAAGAAAAGGAGTACTTGTGGCACCTTAGAGACTAACCAATTTATTTTAGTCTCTAAGGTGCCACAAGTACTCCTTTTCTTTTTGCGAATACAGACTAACACGGCTGCTACTCTGAAAAGAGAATTTATTTTCCCAACTGAAAATGAGTTGGGTTGCCAAACTGAAGCTGAACTACCTAAAGTGCTGGTAGTCTAAAATGGATTAACTGGAAAAAACACTGGGATGAAGTATGAGAGTTATTAATGCATGGATGGAGGGGGAAGTGCTCCAAAAGACTTCAAGCGGTTTTGTTTGCAGCTTTGGGGCTCTGATGCCTTCTCCACCCTCTCAGAATCTCATATAGCTTTTACTATTAGTACTCTTATGACAGTAGCAGAACTTGCAGCAAGGCTATTGTGGAGATTACGAAATCATTGGTTGTAAGTTATGCACTTCACAATTCAAAGGATAAATTACAAATCACTATTTGACTAGAAAAGGCGCGTTCAAGGTAGAGGCAATTACAGTACATTCAGAGCAGGTTACAGAAACCACTTCTGGTAACGATTTGCTGAAAGAAAAGTTAACTAGATCACTGGTTTTCAACCTGTGGTACGTGGACCCCTGCAGGTCCACAGACTATGTCTAAGATTTCCAAAGGGGTCCGCACCTCCATTTGAAGTTTTATAAATGAAAAAAGAAAAAGTTTGAAAACCACTGCACTAGATACTTTAGCTTCCCAGACCACAAAGATTGTAATTACAGTATCCAAGAAAGCAGTCAATATGTGTTAATTCATTTGTTTATGCAGTTTTCTTCCAGGACTCATGTGCAAATTTTTAATATATATCTTCATGGACACAAAAAAAATAATAATTCAAAGCAAACTAAAAACTAGGCACTTTAAACATTTAGATAAGACACCATTTTCATCATGCCAGAGTGTTGCACATGAACAAGTGTCTCTGAAAGCATCTTGCTATACTTTGAGAGCACAGATTGTGGCTAACTTTTCAAGTTGGTAAAATTACTTCTTTTAGGAAGCTACACAATTAAATTAATTTTCTAAATAGCCACTAAAATAGTTTGACTAACCAGCAACATATTCAATAGCTATCAAAGTAAGATATTAACAAAACCAATATATTAAAAACCAAGACAAACAAATGAAGAGGACACTTGACTTAAGCTTGCATTGAGACTTGCCTTGTTAGTGTTCAGTTTGGACCTCCTTTCATGATGTCATCACAGACCAAGGTTCCAGCCACGTGCAGCACTTATGATATAAAACATAACACTAACTTTTAAACCCAAAGTTCTAACAAATATTGTTCCAATGTAACATCAGCTTGGCACATCATTTGAAGGTGAGAAGGGAAATGGAATCTTCCCCAATGCTTATCCTAGCCAAGTTTACTTTAAGAACACACATCGGCCGAGTACCACAGCATGCTTTCCCGGAATTTGGAGTGAAATAGCTATTTCACAACAGCCTTTCATGTTTTAGGGAATACGTTTGATTTGTGTGTAGTGACATCTGACCAACTGGGATTACTTTGATTTTCTAAAAATAAATGCACACCTTTGACATTTGATATATTCATTCCATTACAACATGCAAATCACAACACAAGGGGTTACTTAAGGCTACCAAATTGCTGTTCAGTAGCTACTACTCTTCCCGACACTCAGCTTTGACCATGTAAATACTACGCTCCTGGACAACCTCCAAAACCTTAATCTTGAAAATTGTTTTATAGACCAATATTTCTTGAACAAGTAGATGAAAGTGCAGAGAGACTCTACCAACTCATTAAGAGAATATCCTGTCAGCTATGTACTTTGTGCATTCTTTATCTGCAGGATAGTTTGGTTTCCCTTCTGCTGACCATCTCAGGAAAATTCTAATAAATCTATCTGCAGTCTGTGATCCATTGCAGAGAACTCTTTTCCTTTTTAAGTGTAAATCCAAACTGCACATAGGCCATTTGTGGTGTTCTAATACTTTAAACTCAGTCTCTCACAGGCTAGAAACATCAACTCTTGATTATGAATAGTAGTAGTTATCCACAACTACCAACGACATTGTAATTGTAGCACAACTTCATAGGGGCTCAGATTTCACCAGGACAACAGGCACAGAGTGCTTATTAATTACAGAGTAGAGTGCAAAGTTTGGTGAACATCCAGAATAGCAAATGTCAGACAACCAGAAAGAACTGTTCATCTCTGCGTGATGCTTTTAAAAAAACATATCTACTAACATACAGTCAGTGCCTGTTCACGAGTAAGTCCATGTCATCTGGGTCTCTTGCGTGTTACAAATATTAATACACGTCTGATGGCAATAAGACGATCTTTAAAGGAAGTCATAGCAAGTATAGCCAGCTGAGCCCTGTTTTCTAATGGTAACACTGCCAATAGCCACCAGTACCAGGCTGGACCACTGGGGTTACTCTGCAAGAGAAATAAAAGGATACATGCTTACAGATTACAGGTTAGTGTTAGCAATCTTCCCTCCCACTTTCCCTCTATTTTAGGAGTACATACAACTAATGCCCATCTATATAGTGGGGGTTTCTTGAGCGCTACACCAACTTCAAATGTTTCCTCTTTGTGCAATTAAGTAGCAATGACATCTTCAGGAGTCAAAACCACAGGGAGTAGTTGGCAATGTTTTTCCAACCTTGATTCTAGTGAACCAGAACTGGGTAATCATTAATAAGCTTGATATGTATGAGACATGAGAGACCTTTCTATCAGAGATTTGTCTAGGAGATCCATAGATCTAGGACGGTAGTGCAGGTTTAGGAAATATTTACCTGTGGCTCCGATTCCTTTCCTGGCATTGATCCAAAATGATTGAGAATTTGTGCTTTCATGTTGTCTTTAAGGGAAGTAAACCAGGCAACAGCTTGATCATAAACTGAATCATGAAGACGGACAAGTTCTTCATACTCTGCTCCCTCCACCTTATCAAGAAAAAGGAGGATACAAAAATCAGATTTATTCCATATTCTATACTATTTAAATGCCACAGAGAGCCAATTTCAACCCAATTATGCTTAACAGCAATGACTACTCCTTACTAAGGGATGGTTATGCCACTTAATGTGGATGTCTCCAGCTAACGAAGTGGTGCATAAGTCTGATACATCCCAAACTCGTGCCAGTTCCATTTTTTGGTCTCTCCTACAGAAGTTTTAGGTCCTTTCAGCAAGCAAGTCAGAAGTATTGCTATTGGAGTCTTCAGTTGATTAGGATTTCCTCTTAATAAGGACGAGGAGCCCTCCTGCCAGGGCTTCTGCATTAAGGGAATTCTACAAAGTAGTGCTGTTTTCAAATACAGTAGAAGTGGTACTCAGGTCAAGGGAGCAGTGGAAAGATGACAGGGAGAAACAGAACAAGTAGATAAGTGAGACTGACTTCCCAGTACCAGGGATGGTATTAAAAAGGTTTCTGCCAATATACACAAATGTTTGATCTGACGATATACTTCACCTTCACACAGTGAGGACCCTGAGCAATAACATGGGATATTAGACCACTTTAACCTTGAAGGGACATTTTATCCCCATTGTCTCTTTTTCTGTGTGTTTGTTGGCAATTGACCTGCACAGCACAAATGGGGAGAACCCTCCTAGTTAACTGCAGTTAACTGTGAAAGTCTGTTTGAGAACCATGTGACCTGTCTGGACTTTTCTAATGCTATCCACTGGCCTGAACTCTGCAGTGAGTGCACTGTGAAGTGGTATCAGAGTTTTACTAAAAAGAAAAGGAGGACTTGTGGCACCTTAGAGACTAACCAATTTATTTGAGCATAAGCTTTCGTGAGCTACGGCTCACTCTGGCACTCATTTGAGATATCCAGCATAACACTAGACCATTATGCAGGCCATTCTTGTTTTGGCCAGTAAATTCCACCACAAATTCACTAAATGAGGTGTACGCCAGATTTTAGAAAAGAAAGTTATTTTAATTGGTAGATTTCCTTAGATGCCATGCATACACAAGCATTTGAGTATTAGTACCAAGTTCTCTTCTTTAAAATGAGTTCTACCTTTTTAAAAACAAAAACAAAACAGCTTTTCTATTCAGCGTGTGGTGAGGTCAGAGATCACCTCTGGGAGCTACGAACAGATACTGTGTATCAATGCAAAGCATGGAATCCTAAGCACTTGAATAAAACTTAGACGTGTGTCTTTAGAAGGGTCTTGAACCAGTGTCATTTTCACCTGCTACTTTAGCCCCGATCTAAACATGACATGGTAGGTTGTATCTTTTCAAGTATCAAAGGTTTGAAAGCTACCCTGAGATTTGATGACAACAGAAGTACCACTGGTAGAGAGAGGATTAAACTGCAAAGAGCGCTAGTGAGGTAGTCAGAAGGGCAAAATCATTTATTCCATGGTTTCCGAAGTAAATGTGCACTATGACCATGTAAATAAATAACTTCAACTTGAGATGTGACAAGGACGGAACATTTAAGCGAACCCAAAGAAACATGAATGCCCAAGAGATCACCTTTTTATCTTCAAGATATTCAATGTTCGCGGTGTTATACCCATCTCGTTGACCATGGTTCAAGACCTTAAATCGACGAACACCAACCGTATCAACAACTGAACGCCCATCAGGAAAAAACTTTACATCCCTGATCTCTAGCATGCAGCCATAATCGGCAAACCTGAAATAATAAAAGGGCACAGAAAACTAGGAAGTCACTAACAGGTATTTATAGAAGTTCAGACATTTATAAACTTACTGGACCTGATTCACCACTGCGTTACATTGGTGAAAAACGAAAGTAACTGCATAATTTTCCAACACAACGATGCTTCTGGTAACAGTCACACACACACTTCATGATTAAAGCAACAGCTTTTTAAAATTAGAATTGTGTGTGGGGAAGGAGGGAGGGGCAGGTTTTTAAATAAACTGAGCAGATTTCATGCTCCTGGTCATCAACACCAGTTCCTGAGTGCTGGTGGCAACTTATGCAGGGTTTTGCAACTATTTATAAAGAGATAGCTCTGTTACACTGCTGAGGAAGGCAGAGAAGTACCTAGAGCAGTGGTTCCCAAACTTGTTCCGCCGCTTGTGTAGGGAAAGCCCCTGGCGGGCTGGGACGGTTTGTTTACCTGCTGCGTCCGTAGGTTCGGCTGATCGCGGCTCCCAGTGGCTGCGGTTTGCTGCTCCAGGCCAATGGGAGCTGCTGAAAGTGGCATGGGCCAAGGGACGTACTGGCCGCTGCTTCCAGCGGCTCCCATTGGCCAGGAGCAGTGAACCACAGCCACTGGGAGCCGCGATTGGCTGAACCTGCGGATGCAATAGGTAAACAAACCGGCCCGGCGTGCCAGGGGCTTTCCCTGCACAAGTGGCGGAACAAGTTTGGGAACCACTGGCCTAGAGAATATGCTGAAGCTGTGCAAGTGAAGTGAATGTCTTTTACTGCTTTTACTCCATTTAGGCCTCTGATAAATTTTCCCATTGCTGCTACCACTGGTTCAGCTCCAATAGTGGAGACAATGGTGGGACATTTCAGCAAAAACAACCTTGGCACAAGACGTTGAAGTTAATTAACACACCACTGTAAGCAAGTTCTAATGCACTCTAAAATGATTAGTAGTAAGTTATCAACCACCATGTAGATAGTAAGCGATGCACTCTGAGGGGATTACTACTCCTCTCCCTCTCTCCTTATTTCTGATTGGGTGGGGAGGAGGAGGAGGAGGAGGAGGGGAAAGAAGTTGCCTTACAGGGAACTTACAGGGGAAAGCAGGGAGAGAACAGGGGAGAGGAATCCTTAGCTGCTGATATTACTACAGCTGGTCTCTGCTGCGAGAGAGACACCAACCAGAGACTCCCCACCCACCAACTGCCAGGGCCACCTGCAACTGGAAGAGCAACCAGGAAGAGGTATTTTGTCAGGAAAGTCCTCTCCTGTTCTAAAGAAACCCCATGTAACTGGGTTACACACTGCACCCTTTTAGAAGAAGGCAACTGGAGCTAAAATCCTGCATTAAAATTCAGGGTAATTACTGCTGAGTCATGACGGAAGGTGCGTCCAGTAGCTCCAGTGTGAATACATTATTTGTAGTACGAGGGACACTGACCAAGATCAAGACCACGTTGTGCCAGGCACTGTACAAGTCAGGAGGTAAGTGCTTCAGTAAGCTTCCTAATATCAAGGTGATGGGAGTGTCTGTGCCAGAAAAAATTAAGCCAGAGGTGGTCTTACAGAGAAACCTTAAGAACAGCTACACTTGAGAAGCAGCTTAAGTTGAGGTTTACACTGTTATTTCCGAATTACTAATAAAGCCAAGCCCCCAAAAGGTGGAGGGTTTTGGAAACTAACTCTGTTCTGCATGCTCTAAGGGCAGAGCAGAGAATCCAGTTATTCTCCACTTCCTCCCTCTTTCAAAGGGATCAGCACTTCACTGTAAGATTCCACTGTACATGCTTGCAGCTACACCATGCCATCAAGGGAATTAGGACATCCATGACCTCTTTAGGATTCTTCAGTTCCTACAAATGAAAGCTCAGATCCAGCATCCTCATCCACCAAGCATGTAATTCTCATTCAAAAAGCCTAATTTTCCACTTCAAACACCTACTGTATGGTCCAGCTTTATTAACCCAGGGTATTCATAAAAGTCCGATCTGAACCCAAAGCTTAGGAGACAGGAAGATGTTTCAGGGTAAATCTACACAGGGATAAAAGACCGATGGCACAGCTGTGGCTGGTCTAGGTCAGCTGACTCAGGCTCATGGGCTAAAAATTGCTGTGTAGACTTCAGGCTGGGGCTGGAGCCTGAGCTCTGGGACCCCACTCTCTGATGGTCCCAGTCCTGAACATCTACAGAGCGATTTTTCAGCCCCAGAGCCCACTCCCCACAGCCTGAGTCAGCTGACCCAGGCCAGCCATGGGTTTATCATCCCTGTGTAGACATACCCTTACAGAGCAGACAGACAGAAGAGTAACCCTCACCTTGACTTAGTCAACAGCCTATACTGGGAACCAAACCGTGGATCAGAAACTGTCATAATAGGCTCTCTGTGGTACGACTGACCCCAAACCGTTCATACATAACGTAACAGGAAATAGATGCCATATGCACTCCAGTCTTTTGACATGTTACTATTTTCTAGTTAAATGTAACATAACTATTCCAAAGCATATCCACAATGAAACACTTTCCAGGAATACGTAAAGGAGGTTGGATGGATAACTAGAGCATAAGTCAACTTTCTGGGTCTAACATTGAGATATCAGAAACTTCAGTAAAAAGGGGATGTTTACAGATTATATAAAAACCTGGCAACAAAACACTTAGTAACATTTGTATCTGCTAGCATGAAACCTAAAAAGGATCCAACTGGTTGTGCAAGACCAAGAGTACTATGGTTCTCCACTGGCTTCCAAAAGTCTTACGACAGGGATTTTCTCAGCAAGATTCCATACCCTTTTAGTTCATCAGCTAAGCACATGCCGAATTGTTTGGTACCAGTTTCCATGCATCTTCTTATCATTAGCCGATACCGAGGTTCAAAGACATGAAGTGGGCAAGGGATGGTAGGGAAGGCCATGGTACACACGAAGATGGGAACATCTTCATTCAAACTGCAAAAATGCAAATATGAGAACAGTCAGTCTCCTCACGCATACTGTATTTATTCAGCACAAAACCTCATAGTTGTGGTTTGACTAGAATGGTTTCTCAGACTTGTTTCTCGTAAAATAAGGTCTTGGTCAACAAAAATTGGTTGCTTTCACAGGCACCAGAGCACCAAGGGCTCTCCCTGCTATTAATGCACTCTAGGTACTAATACCTCCATTCTTCGGTTTTAATAGAAAAAGTTTGGAAAATGCAATCGCATTCTCACGCATGTGCATGGAAAAAAGCATTTAATTTGCACATCACTGAGTCTTTTACAGCTTTTATCTGTAATTTTCAAAAAGATATATTACTGCATACTACATATACTTTAAACATAGCTGGAAAGCAATCCTTATATTCCAAAGTGACGTGGAGTGTTTGTAGGAATTCAGTGGAAATGGGGACTCAAGGACAGAGTTAACTTTCAGCCTCTAGTTTTGTAACACACTTTCATTTTTCTGTTGTGATTTTTTAAATTCAGCTATATGGCAAGTACAAGTAATCATGGATAAAGCAGCCAATACATCTACTTATAAGGATGTGTAGAAGCATACCTGCTTACATTTTACGCTTCTTTTACTCCCAATCCCCCACTTCCTACTGTTGGGGAAGATGTTTTAATTAGTTTTAAATTATGGGTTTTTTATTCACAGAAATAAATCCACTAAAATTTATTGCCAAATAAAATTAATATTTTCCTCTGATGCTGTGCACCTCTCACATCCAAGCCTACTTTTCCTTGATTACTATCGACTACAAACATGCCAACACTGGAACAGATTAAGTGAGCCTTTGAAACCTACTTTCATAAATAAATTAAAGGTTTCTTCAGTAATCTACATCAAAATAAAAAAGTTTACAACATTTAGATACAACAGAAAAACAACTTACTTTGATAATTCCTTCATTTCTTCTTCATAAATTTTCTTTCTTTCTGATAACTCTTCTGGCAAGTAACGAACTATTAGTTCTTCTGTAAGGACTGTCTTTTTATAAGTTCTGCTTGCCAAAAACTATAGAGAAGAGAGTTAAAGCTTAAGTACCAATATTTAATCAGTTATGTCCAGCCTCCATTCCAAGAGCAAGATAGCTCAAGATGGTTCGCAAATAGTGACAAAACAATTAATGCAGCAGCTTCCTGATGTAAAGTTGTTCTAACCCCCCTTCTTTTCTCACTCTTTCAAAAAATTGAGATTATCTCTGTGATACAAGAGTGGACACACTATCCACTTCAGTGCCCATAAACTTCCAGAAGGACAAATTTATCATAGGATCTACAACATAACAATAAAAAAAAGGGTACTCTTCAGAGCTGTGAGAATAACTGACTTGCAATTCGCTGGTAGTTCCAAAGTGTTGAAAACAATTCAGTTTGACTCGAAAATTCCAGAATATTTCAGGTTTGGTTCAGCATATCAAAAGAGTTGGGAAAAACTTGTATCAGGTCATCTAAAGAAAAAACATTTTGGATAGTGATAGTCCCTTATTACCTAGCTGTTAAAGAAAGCACTGACCCAGGATGTGGAAAACCCAGGTTCAAATCCCCACTCTAGAACAGGGACTTGAAGCCGGGGTCTCCACCACTCCCAGGTGAGTGTCCCAACCACCAGGGTTAGAGAGTATTCTCAGTCTCTCCTGTTGAAGCTATTCCACTCTGTGTAAAGTGTTTAAGTATTCACCGGACCAGAGAGAGAGTGAGCGAATGAGAATGACTATTGCCTGGTGGTTAAGGCACTCACCTGGGAGGGCAGGCAACATTCAGGTTCCAGTCCCTGCTCCAATGAATATTTAATCATGTATCCAAAGTGTTACAGCTTCAGCAGGAGAGAAGGGGGAGGGGTGTGTGCTTTAACTGGGCTAAAGGGTGTAAGTGGTTCACCACCACCTCCAGTTTTGTGAATCTAACAAACAAAAACAAAATGTTTAGGTTTCAGAAGTGGTGAAACAAAGCTGATTTGACATTTCTGAATTTCTTTTGACCCTTAACCCTCCTGCCCTCCCCAATTTTGACTGAAACAACTAACTGAAACACACAGGAGTTTGTGAAATGTTTTGATCAATGCAAATCAGCATTTTTCTGCAAACTATTTTCTGTTCCCGTTCCCACACCCCCCCCCCGCCCGCATCAAAAAAACAAACACAAAACACTTTTGCCCACCTCTAGTCCTCTTTACTTAGTGTAAAGGAGATAATACCTTTTGACTCAAGCTACCAAGTTATTGCCACCTGAGGAGTCTAAATATTTGGGAATCAGATTTCCCGCAGCTGAGCATACATTCTCTACACCAGAATGGCCAGAAGCGTGCTTTGTTCACCAACCCAGTATCAGTAGAGATACTGACTGCAATGACAGTACGGCCTCTTCAGCATTTTCACAGTCTTTGTTAGAGACTGTTCACGCAAAAACTAAAATGCCTCATTTCAATGTGAGAAAGTAATACTGTACGAACAATTTTGGTCAGTACTTCCCTTCCCTCCGGCCTGCTCCAGATTATTAATACAGCTTAATAAATACTAGTGTTAGTATTCAGACTATGTCTGTGCAGAGCACAACAAGACTACTATGTTGGCCCTATATTGTTCAGCTGTATGTATGCAAAGAGATTTTGCACAATATGCTAAGATCTTAATAAAAGCTTCTAAAAAACCCCCTCACAAATACAAACTTACTTCAGAGAGCTTTTCTT